>NC_080021.1:122413171-122720801 GCF_030020395.1 Manis pentadactyla | reverse complement strand
ACTGCAATCAAAAAACATTTTCGCCATCATGCATTAAAGTCAAGGACCTCTAAATGAGGTCATCATGTGAAAAACTGTTCTGAATCCCAGTTTCTGAACTTTGGCCCAAATACGGCTTAGCTCACTGACCTCACAGTCACCTACCCACAATCCTTGATGTGCCACAGATTCAGATTCTAGCAGATATGGGTGCATTTATTTCTTGTTCAGCTGTCTTAAAATATTGTATACACTCAGAATGTAGAAGCAAAAACATACGACTAGACCAAACTTTATTTAAGGTATGTTTCAATTAATTCAATGCTCAGAATGTGAAACTTGCTTTTAAAAAGTATTTTTAATAAACCTTGAGTGTGAAATAATGAAAACTCTTTGCCTACAAAATATGAAAAGTAATTACAATGAAATCATCTTCAGCAAATTCCAGATATGTTCCTATAGTTCTTAGGTTTGCCTTAATTGGTACTACATCTTAGGCTCATGGCTCTTGATTACCACTGAGTGGCAGTAGAAGCTAGATAATGACACAGCTCTACTAAGTCCTCTGTTGGACTGGGGCTTTAACATGATTTACACTTTTTAAAAAAGAACTGGTGTGAAATTGGATTTTGAAATTCCACATTAAGAACAGAGGAATGGAAGGAAGGAGAAAGGGAGAGAAAATGAGAGAAATGGAAAGGAAGGGAGGGAGAGAGAGACACAGAGAGGCAGAGACAGAGACACAGAGAGAGAATGAGAAAATGAGACAGGGACCATGGATGTAGTCAGAGTAGGGTGAGGGCCTCCGGAGGGGGCAGGGCAAGATATTTGCAGTCAGAGCAATGTAACTACATGCAAGGAAATCCCCTACTAAAACTCTATGTTAAACATTGAGCCCTAGAATCATTCTTCAGTGAGATCAGTTAATGTTCCCCAGATAAAGAAGAGCAACACATGTTTTATTATGCTAATCATTTGTAGCCATGTTTAAGATTCGCTTTAGCATGCTAAAAGGCCCAGGCCTATGTGCTGTCTTTCCTCCTTCAGATCTGATGAGGTGATTTTGCAAACTGAGCAACTAACTTAGCATGCAGACCCAGCTGTAGACGACATAGTAAAAGGCAGAAAGAATTCCATCTTAAAGATAAGATTGCATTTTAACACCCAGGAAGTTCAAGAGGCAAGATTCTTTAGCAACTAGACAATACCTCAGCCCACCTTGGGGGCTGGGCAGGCAGCCTTTAGATATGCTCCCAGACCGAGGTGCTGGGGTCCCAGAGAGAAATCAAGGCAGGAAATTCCTTATGTTAAGTTAATTTTTAATATTCAGGGACCACTTAAAAAGTCCCCACCCCTAAGTTTTCTCATGTTCTTGAAAAATCCTCAACTGCCTATAAAATCCCCTAGGCAACGCACCACTATGGACTCTCTTGTCACCTCCTGGTGTGAGCTGGGAGCTCTGTCCTTTCACTTTATCTCTAAATAAACGCCTGTAACTTGCTCTCCTACCTTGACTGTTTGTGAAGCTCATTCTTTGGCTCTGCAAACACGAATCCCGGCATCATCTTTGGGGGCTTGTTAGGGATAACTTCGGAGGTGAGTATCAGCATCCAAGCCTGCCTTTTCTTCACTCTCCTTATAGATGGAAGCTGTCTGTGACACACAAAATCAGCTGCTTGTCAGCCACTTAAATGGGACTAGCCTGGTTGCCGATCTCAAAGTCTCAAGCAACAGGTTCCCCTGTGTCTCCCTCAGTGGATCCCCCATTTCCCTTGGGAGCTGGGAATGTCAGCTGAGTGGAAGCCAGGATTCCCTTTCAGAGGAATCTCCCCAGATGTGAGGGACTGAGGAAAGCCCTGGGCAACTGCGAGAGTCTAGGCTGAGGCTACACTTCAGCGGCTTCTCAAAGGCCTGCGTGTCTGGAGTCAGACCCCGACAGCCCAACTGGGTATCCATGAGGAGCGCCTCTCTGTCTCTGCCTCTGACTTCCAACCTACTTCTTCAGGCCTCCCTGGCCTCTGTGAGGCAGAGGGCATCCCTAACTACCTTCTAACTTCATCAATTTCATGGAACCCGATGCTCACCACCACAAGGTAGGAGAGCTATGCTCCGCTCTTATTCCTAACTAAATGCTGTACTTTTTATCTCATAAAAATGTGTCTGAGCATCTGTTAGCCACTTAAAAGACTATTAGCGTCAGCTACCAGTCTTAAGTCTCGGGTGAAAGGTTTCCTGGAGTCTGCTGCTCCTTGATGCCCCGCCTCTAGACGGATGGGAATGTCGGGGAGTGGCTGAGCTGATTTCCTACTTTCCTATCCTAATCTGTGGCTCTGAGGGCAGACCAGACTAGTAGACCGTGGTCCTTGGATCTTGGCTCCAGCCGATTGATCCAACAGTGCTGAGTGAACCTTTGGCTAGGCTGCTGCCTATGTGAGAGTCACAGATGGCATCTGACCTCTTGTCTCATAGATCAGATTTCTTACAGTAGGTGACTAGTGAGATAATTTCCAGGCAGTGGCAGAACTGGTGTTTGAGAGTATAGCCGCCCCCCCCCCGCCAATAAATGTCCGTAGCAGCCCCTGAATTTTATTTCTGGCCTTAGCATAAAGTTCCCTTGCTCTCCATTCAAAGCAGTCTTCTTAGGCCTGTGCCACTTTCTACGGTGTAATCAAGCTGAAACCTGAGACCAACATGTAAATAGCTCTATTCTGTTGATCTCCTTTCCTTAGAGGCAGTTGTGGGGCTAGGTATTTCCTTTTCTGCAGCCCCAGGAAGGCAAAACAGGCTTGTGACTTAGATCAAGACTCTGGCAGCAAGAAGTCACACAGTCCCTGCACTTATCAGACAGGCAGGGGGTTCTCAAGTAAAGCTCTTGCAGAGAAAACTAGGGAAACTCCCAAAAGGCGTAAGTAGGAGCACACTGGTAAGGTCCCACTAAACCCAGAGCTCTGAGGCTACTCTTGCTTAGTGGGAAGGCAAGAGGGGAATCAAGGCAAGGTGCAGGCCATGATGGTAAGGAGTGGTTAAATATAGTAGGCTTGGCAGAGGGGGTGATTGACTACTATCACCTAAGCTCCAAGGCGAGGGGACACCCTCACAGAGAGAAAGGCTGACCAGGTGCTGGACACCTGTCTTTCTCTCTCTCTCTTTCAGATGGGAGCATCCTCTTCAAGGTTAAAGCCAGACATGCCTCTGTCATGCATTCTGAGGAACTGGGAGCAATTTTGATCCCCAGACCCTGAAAAAGAAGAAATGTCTTATCTTCTGCACACAAGCCTGGCCTCAATACAAACTCTCTAATGGAGAGGCTTAGCCCCTGAGAGAAGTATACAATATAATAAGGTTATGCAGCAAAATTTATTTTAATGCAAAGAAGGAAAATAGTCAAAAGTCCCTTAGCCTACAATATGGAACTAGTTTTCTAAATTATTTTGGTGGAAGTCTATTCTAATTATTGGGTTCATTATCTTCAAAACTTGAGGGGTTTTTAAACTAGGCTCCCTGCAATACAGCCAGACTTTAAATGACTGGAGCTAGAATTGTGCTTGCATTTCATTTCCAGCCACATGGAGACACACAGTCCCTATGAGTTCAGAGCCTTCATCAGCCCTGTTAGTCTGGGGCCATCTAAACCTTAACCCAGTTATATAAACTGCTTGCCTGTAGAGTGTATTCTTGAAAACTGAGATACTTTTAGTCAAATAAGCTAAAAGGAAAGGCAATTGGATATCAGTAACTCAAGTCTCTGTCAGTTTGTCTGTGTATATGTTCTTTTTATGAAGAGTGTTGCTAACTGTAGTCATTATGTCTCAGTCTGTATTTTTGTGTGTCTAAGCATGTAGATGAAAATTTTTTCTATCTCTGGATGGTATTAATGGAATTTATTTAAAGACAAGCGCTTGTGAAAATTGGGCATTCTAAAATTTCCAGAAAATTCTAATAGAAAATATTAAGCATTAATGCTAATTTAAGTTGAACTGAAATGGATATGTCCTTATGGTTATCAGCTGCCTAAGTTTACCTAAAGTCATTTAAGTTGATGTTATCTATTAAATCTTTCAAGAATAAAATGCTTACAGGCTTGACTTTGTCTAATATTCAGTAAAGGTTTTGTAAGTAGTCTAGCATAGTTGTTAAGAATGAGTAAACTAAACATAGCAAGTGAACTTCTTAATAACAATTGTGTGTTACAGTGTGTATACCTACCTGCAGCCTGAGAATCTTTGTGGTAACCTAAAACCTTAAAGTTTTGCTAAGTTAAGAAGATATACTTTGTGCTTAGTGAGAAATTGTGTTGTAAAACTCATGGTTACAGAAATTTATAATCTAAAGAATGCTAGTGTAACAGTTTACAATAGCCTGCTTCTCAGTGTTTACTAAACATTAAGGTACCTAATAGTTTTAAGTTCTACTAGTTAACTCTGATATTTTCCAGAGGGTCCCTGGAACATGTCAGAGGAAATTTTTCTCATTGGAGAAAGTATTTGGCTAATTTGGCTTATTTATCTGATATATAATTACCTGCTTAATTACCTGGAAAGCACTGTCAAAGGGAATGATGCTAAACTTTGTTACTGAATGTTTTGTGTTACAGAAATATCAGAATTTCCTTATGTCAACTGTCTTACAGTAAGCTCTCATCAGATCTTTAACCACTGTCATTTGTAAGTCTTTTGTCATTTATACTCACTGTTTTATTATTCCTAAACTAGTAAAGAACTAGATTTCAGCAGAACAGGTATTGGTTACATAATATTAAGTAAACTAAAAGATGATTTTGTGGCTTTTTGTTTCAAATGTTGCTGATAAAGTGTTTTAAGCTTTTTCTCTTAAGCTGACAACAGTTTAGTAAGTGACTAATCTTTATAAGCAGAATTGAAACTTACCTTTTTACCTGATCCCTCCAGAATTTAAAAACTTTCATTGACTATTTTTATATTTCATGGCAGTATGTTTATTTGCATAAGTTCAATAAGAACCTGCTTTCCTTGTAAGAAGACCAATTAAAAACAGATTATACTACCAAGGCTTTGACTGGAATGTCATACCTGAGAGACATGTGCATAAAACTCAAATATGAACAGCTTTAAGGAACTAAAGTTGACTTTATATAGCCAACAAATCCCCTTGGAAGAACTGGCCTGGTACCTTGCTTACAGGGTTCCCAGCAGCCTTACCAGGTGAGTAAAGAAGGTCACTTCCTGGCAGGTGCAGGAAGCTCAGGACGTCTTGGGAACCTTGAGAAGAGAGGAATTCACCCAAATCTATAAGTACTGCAGGCAAAACCTGATGGCAAGTCTTACTTGGCTTTCTGGCCTTGAGAGGCCTTTAAAAGTTCAATCTGAAGTTCCTTACAAAAAGTTTCAGCAAGGCACATTTATAAGAGCCTATGTAATCAATTGCTCTTCTTGCAGCACTTATGCAAATGATAAAGACAAGTGTTAATTATTTTCTTAATCTGGTTACTTCTAATAAAAATGAGGGTGGTTTTGGAGAAAAGTATTGTTTCAATAATGCAGCCTTGTCCATGCTAAATCCTAGTACTAGTCATTGAGACATAAACTAGATCCAGAATTCTAGCTTCTTTAAAATATCTGGCTATGATTTCCCAGAGGTTTTCATTTTCTCCTATCATTTTAATTAAAGTTTTACTATTTCTAGTTCTCATATTCAACCATGCATTCTTTTTTTGTTGTTGTTAACAACAATAAAATTCTGTATAGGGGACTCAATGCACAATCATTAATCCACCCCAAGCCTAATTCTCATCAGTCTCCAATCTTCTGAAGCATAACGAACAAGTTCTTACATGGTGAACAAATTCTTACATAGTAAATAAATTCTTACATGGTGAACAATACAAGGGCAGTCATCACAGAAACTTTCAGTTTTGATCATGCATTATGAACTATAAACAATCAGGTCAAATATGAATATTCGTTTGATTTATATACTTGATTTATATGTGAATCCCACATTTCTGCCTTATTTTATTATTATTATTATTATTATTTTTAATCAAATGCTGAAGTGGTATCAACCATGCATTCTTAATCTCATCAAGTTTGTCCTTCCAGAATGGAAAATCCAACTCCAGATATTGCTACTTAACTTAATAACATGATTTGTTCTATCTTTCCTAGAAGCCACAAAACTGCAAATAGTAATAGAAATGGAACCTGGAATAGAAGTGCCCATCTTCAGAAGCCCTCTCAACCGTCCACTGATGGAGACCTAGCTGCACCCCTTACTGCGTCCCCTCTCAGCATGAAGCAGCCAGAGCGGTCATCACCCCCTTTCCCTAGCAGGAGCTAAGGTCTCTATCTGTAGAGGGGGGAATGAGACAGGGACCGTGGATGTAGTCAGAGCAGGGTGAGGACCTCCGGAGGGGGCAGGGCGGGATATTTGCAGTCAGAGCAATGTAACTACATGCCAGGAAACCCCCCCTGATAAAACTCTCTATGTTAAACATTGAGCTCTAGAATCATTCTTCAGTGAGATCAGTTAATGTTCCCCAGATAAAGAAGAGTAGCACATGTTTTATTATGCTAATCGTTAGTGACCATGTGTAAGATTCACTTTAGCATACTAAAAGGCCCAGGCCTATGTGCTATCTTTCCTCCTTCAGATCTGACAAGGTGGTTTTGCCTGAGCAACTAACTTAGCATGTAGATCCAGCTGTACACAGCATGGTAAAAGGCAGAAGGAATTCCATTTTAAAGATAAGATTGCATTTTAACACCCAGGAAGTTCAAGAGGCAGGATTCTTTAGCAAGTAGACAATACCTTAGCCCACCTTGGGGGCTGGACAGGCAGCCTTTCGATATGCTCCCAGACCAAGGTGCCCGTGTCCCAGAGAGAAATCAAGGCAAGAAATTCCTTACAGTTAATTTTTAACATTCAGGAACCACTTAACAAGTCTCCACCCCTAAGTTTTTTCATGTTCTCGAAAAATACTCAACTGCCTATAAAATCCCCTAGAAAATTCACCACCATGGACTCTCTTGTCCCCTCCTGGCATGAGCTGCGTGCTCTGTCCTTTCACTTGATCTCTAAATAAAAGCCTGTACCCTCCTCTCCTACCTTGACTGTTTGTGAAGCTCATTCTTCAGCTCCACAAACAAGAACCCCGGCATCAAAATCTGAATGAAATATTTGCTTTACTGCTTTTCTTTGCCAATGATATGGAATGTCAATTTCAAGATGATTTAACCTTTAAACTGCAGTCTGAACACATCATTACAATCATGCCCCCAGTACGTCCGCTGCGGCAGGTGCCTTGTCTTGCCCGTTTTCCTCACGGGGTTAAGGCTGGCTACTGTGCTTGTCCCCTCCCCGCCTGAGAGTCCTGACTCGCGAGGACCCTGTCTATGTACCTGCTCTGCGTGCCTCCTTCCCTTCCTCACCGTCCTGCTATCCTGTCCTCAGGGTTTGAGCTTCAGGCCACCACTTCCCTTCCAGTCCTATCCATCACTCTGATTTTTGGTTCTTTTAGCTACCATCTCCCAGACAAACTCTTAGAGATGAAACTGGGAACTTAAGAATTTAGAAATGAAAGGAAAGAGTTTACTATATCCCTTCTTATCTTAGTTTCTAATAAATGCCCTCTGTCTCGTCTCTGTCACTCATATACTCAGACATTTACAGAGTAAGAAGGATTAGGGAGATGAATTTGGTGGCAGGGTTAAGGAGATGTCAGAGAAGTGCTATATTAAAAGATAAATCAATATTTTTTAGACTGCACAGATATTAGGATAACTTTAAAACATGATTGGTTAAATTCTTTTCCTATGGACAAGCGGGGGTTTGTGAACATGTCACACAGCTCACTAAGCCTCAGCCCTTCATCTAGGGATGGAGAACGATAGAAGGTCCTGTCTCAAAAGTTAGATTAGAGAGTACTGTAAAGGGCAGGTTAAAAAGTACATGTAAAGTATTTGATGTAGTTTTTATTAAAAATACTAATAATGTCTGTAATATTTTAAAAGTAAAAGAGTATATAATTTATATTTTTCTTTATTCTAGAAATTGATTCTTAGTATATCTGGGAGTTTTGTCAACTTTTCTTTTAAACCATACTAACTTTGATTTTCCTTAGATCAGAGGTCCCCTATCTGTATTATCACAGAATTGTTATAAGCCCTGAGTAAGAGATTACGTGCACCATAATGAAACAAACACTATGCTTTGTGTTCCAATATTATGAATCTATGTTATTAGGCTTTTAGCAGTGCCAATAATGTCACAAATTAAGTTTGACTGGAATTATAAGTGATAGCTCTCCTAAAAGCAGTCAGTTTCTTCAGAAGCCTTTTTGTTCTGTTTTGTTGGAACAGTTGATCCACATCCTTGGTTGTATAGCTGCCTCAGTGTATCCCAATGACTATATAACTTTGGTAACATATCCTTAAATTATCTTTTAAAAGTTTGCTGTTATGGTATGCCATATTTGGCATTTATAGTATGGGACCAAATAGACATCAAAGATATCTATAATATTTTGAACACAAATTTGAATTTGCTTGAAACCACAGTTCAGCAAATATTATTATGGCATTTGAACCTTCCTCCAATTTCATATAATACTTTATTTTTTTAAGTGCTCAGTGTTAATGAATGAATGCAGATGTAATGCGTCTGATGTAGAGTGGCAACTTACAGAGTGCTTTCATAAAAGTAGTTAAATCATACACACGTACACACATTTTGAAAACAGTTTCCTACATGAAAATAAAATTTATAAATCCCCAAATTTAGTATTTTAATAGTGGAATTATGTTTCACATACTCATATGTACTTTAAACATCTTGCACAATAAAAATGTGTCTATTTATTTGTTCTCTGTATTACTGATTGACTCTACTTCAGTCATGAAGCAAGCCATCTTACGTTCATGAGATTTCTTTTTTGTTGTTTTTTAGTTGTTATGTATTCTTTAAATTTTTTATTTAGGTATGATTGATATACATTCTTACGAATGTTTCACATGAAAAAACAATGTGATTACTACATTTACCCATATTATCAAGTCCCCACCCTTACCCCAATGCAGTCACTGTCCATCAGTGTAGTAAGATGCAACAGATCCACTATGTCCCTTCTCTGTGCTACACTGTTCTCCCCATGATCCCGCACACCATGTGTACTAAACATAATACCCCTCAATCCCCTTCTCCCTTCCTCCCCACCCACCCTTCCACACCCCTCCCCTTTGGTAACCACTAGTCCCTTCTTGGAGTCTCTGAGTCTACTGCCATTTTGTTCCTTCAGTTTTGCTTCATTGTTATGCTCCACAAATGAGGGAAATCATTTGGCATTTGTCTTTCTCTGCTTGGCTTATTTCACTAAGCATAATGTCTTTTAGCTCCATCAATGTTGTTGCAAATGGTAAGATTTGTTTATTTTTTATGGCTGAATAGTATTCCATTGTGTATATGTACCAGTTCTCCTTTTCCATTCATCTACTGATGGACACTTAGGTTGCTTCCATATTTTGGCTATTGTAAAAAGTGCTGCAATAAACATAGGGGTGCATATGTCTTTTTGAATCTGAGAAGTTGTATTCTTTGGGTAAATTCCAAGGAGTGTGATTCCAGGGTCAAATGGTATCTGTATTTTTAGTCTTTTGAGGAACCCCATATTGCTTTCCACAATGGTTGAACTATCTTACATTCCATCCAGCAGTGTAGGAGGGTTCCCCTTTCTCTGCATCCTCACCAGCATTTGTTGTTCTTAGTCTTTTCGATGTTGGTCATCCATACTGGTGTGAGGTGATATCTTATTGTGGTTTTAATTTGCATTTCCCTGATGATTAGTGATGTGGAGCATCTTTTCATGTGTCTGTTGGCCATCTGAATTTCTTCTTTGGAGAAATGTCTGTTCACATCCTCTTCCCATTTTTTAATCGGGTTATTTGATTTTTGGGTGTTGAGGCGTGTAAGTTGTTTACATATTTTGGATGTTAACCCCATGTCAGATATGTCATTTACAAATATATTCTCCTATATGGTAGGATTCCTTTTTGTTTTGTTGATGATGTCCTTTGCTGTACAAAAACTTTTTAGTTTGATGTAGTCCCATGAGTTCATTTTTGCTTCTGTTTCCCTTGCTCAAGGAGATGGGTTCAGGAAGAAGTTGCTCATGCTTATAGTCAAGAAAGTTTATGAGATTTTGGAAATAAAAGTTCAGGACTCTGGTTACTGTTGAATCTCAGAGAAACAACAAATTTTTTTTGCTTTATTTCCCAAATACTATATGGGACATATTTAAACTAAAAAATTTGTTTTCTGAAATTTCAATTTTACTGAGCATCCTGTATTTATTTGGAAATTTGTGTACTCTTTATGTTCCCCTTTCCCTATCAAATTGATGGATTTCACTATGTCCTTCAAACTCTCTTGGTGTCACAGTTATGACAAGAGTAAATGTTGACAGTTACCTAAGAATGTATGAACGGCTGCCATACTTTTGACCCCCAAATCAGAATCTTCACCAGATACATTTTCAATAGAGAGGACGACAAAGGGATGGAAGATTTTTGTTTTAAAAAACAAAATTTATTAAAAAAAGACACCACAAAAGGTCGGAGACAGACTGCAGAAGAAAGTAAAAACTTTACATTTAGTACTTTTAACATAATGTTTCTCATGTTTTAAAATTTCTTCCAGCTTTATTGATGTGTAACTGACAAAAATTGCATATATTTAAGATACACAGCATGATTCTTTATGATTACCACAGTCAAGCAGGGGTGGAATTTTTTAAAGCAAAACTGTGTCAGAATATCTCAAATGAGGAGGTTCCATAACTGTGGTCTATAGAAGTTTCTGATTTTTGAGATTAGCTGCTCTATTATTTGGGCCAGTAAGCATCTCCACCTGAATACATGAATCTCACATGAACATTTACTGTGTGAGAGTGAATGACTGCAGTTTCCTATTGCTGCTTGTAAATTTAAAACTTCATGTTTGAAAATGTGTTTCAAATGTTTTTATGATTTGATTCAAAAACAAATGTTTTCTAATTTTAATAGTCATCTTTTTATTGTGTAAGGTGTTTAAAGTATATATGAATATGTGAAACATAATTTCACTATTAATATACTAAATTTGGGGATATACAAGCTTCATTTTCATGTAGGAAACTGTTTTCAACATGTGTGTATGTGTGTGTGATTTATTTAACTACTTTTATGAAAGTATTTAGGAAGTTGCCGCTCTACATGTGTGTATCCTAACTTCTACTTGTATTTCTAAGTTTCAGTTATGTATGTTTCACTGCTATTTTATTGAATGTATAAAATTATTCTGAGTGTGGTTTTCTTCTTTTAACAGTATATGAGATATGGCTCTATTCTTTTTGCCTATGAAATGGGGGAAACATCTATTTATTTGTTCTTTGTATTACTGATTCAACTTTTGCATTGCAAATTCTGTTTCTATTCCAGTAAGTGCACCATTTAATCACATTCTTGTCTATTTAGTTTGTTTGGAGTTTTCCTTTGTGTAGACCTCTACACCATCCCTTCTCTTTTCTAATAGCTTCAACTAACATTTATGGAGGCTTACCACTTGTTGGCTCTCTGCCTCACGGGACTTACTGTATGGTGGTACTTGTGGAGGTTTTCACCCAGGTGTTCATGGGCAGATCAGCTGGCTTCCCTCTTTCTAATATACACCCATCAGTTGAGGCTCTTTCTATTTCCTTCAGTTGCAATTTCATATTTTTCATCTCTCACGTCAAGAGGATCAATGTTTTTTTTAAATTTCTTTTAGAAGAAAAATCTCATGTTTTAAATATTTAGTTGTGTTTCTTGGACTAAAATGTTCCTTTTTTTTTTTTTTTAATGAGAAGTAGGTTTCCTTCTGAACTATTCCTTTTCCCAGTCATGCTGTAGGATATTTTTGAACTTCCAGAAGTTGTTTTGATTTTGTTGCTTGATTGTTGTTATTTTTTCTGTTACTTATCTTTAAAATGAATTGGACCTGGTGTTTGCTAATAAACTGCATGGATAAATTTTCATTGGCTCCAATTACCATCCTCCTGATTGCTAATTCAATCCTCATTTCAGACCTTAAACTTAAGGGTGGAATGATTATCATGGCCCCTAGCCAGGTTTTTAGTGCCTAGCACTTATTGTATGCAGTTCTGAAGGACACATGAAAGAATCTGTGCTCCCACTTCTTAGTTATGTGAATATATGTAGGACATATTAGCCATAAATTATTTGAAACATGCTGTAGGATATGTAGGATAATTTAGCCATAAATTATTTGAGGCATGCTCTAACTTTTACATTCTTACAAGGCAGGGCAAAAGGAAAGTACAACAAATAGCCTCAAAACACAGCTCCCTTAATTTCTTCTTCATCCATTCTTTCTGACTCTAGTATGCAAATGTCATCATTTCAGGGCAGCTGGCTAGTCTACTTTCCTGATGGTTTCCCATTAATGGGAAGTGTTTTTCTCAAGTGAATGGTGATAAGCATATATTAATATGCTAAAAAGGAAAGTAGGGCAGGAAATAAATAGCCTTAGGTAAGCAGGAGACATCAGGAGAGCATCCGGTAAATGGTTAAGGAGGCCCACGTTTCTGAGGTAGGGAGTGTCATGTTAGGGTAGGTGGAGAACTTTTCTAACCAGCCCCAGTATTTTTTTTCTCCAGGCTCCATCTCCACCTTAGTGATGGGAAACTCTCCAGTTTACAATAGAACAATGACCAAGAACCCTAGTTTGTAATCTGCCTTTGTATCTTTTCATTGGAAACTATGGGAAGTGGCAACCAGGGGCCACCAACAAGCCATCATTTTCATTCATAAATAGTTCCTCTATAAATAGTCTTTAGGAAAAACCCTTTATGTTATTGAGCATAATTTATTTAACAATGGAGACATGTATGATACAATGATTTGAGAATTGTTAAAACACTGATAAAAGAGTTGTATTTTTAAAATTAAAATCTGAAACACATATTTTAACTTTTTATGCATTCATAAATGAAGTCATATTCTGGACCCTTCTGTGCTAGGACACATTATCACCACCACCAACACTACTGGCATCAACATAGACCTTCTCACTGATGCACATTTTACTGTAAAAGTTGTAGACATGTTACATTTACATATGCATTTAATTCTTTCAAAACCACGTTAAGTAGGCACTGTTATTACCACTTGACTGATGAAGCAAATGAGCTAAAGAGTAACTAGGTAAATTGATCAGGGTTACAGAATGAGTTAGATCCAGAGGGGACTTATGCTCTTAACATGAATGATAGAGCATAAACTTAGAAATGAATACAATAGGTGGACTTTATAAAGCAGAACATTCTCAAGTCAGAGAGGGTGGGTTAGGCATTTATTTGGGGAGTTTTCTAAAAAAGCATTGGTGTTGGACTACCTATGGCTATTCTACTCCAAGCATACTTCAAAATCTGGTCATATGGCAGGTGTTGGGATTTTTAAAATACTCCCAAGTGAATAATGATAAGGGGGTCAGTCCAACAAGAGGATATAACACAGGAGCACCTATATAAGTGATACATATACTAACAGAATGAAAGGAGGAAATAGAATGCAATGCATTTATTTTAGGAGACTTCAACACACCACTTACTCCAAAGGAGAGATCAACCAGACAGAAAATAAGTAAGGACACAGAGGCACTGAACAACACATTAGAACAGATGGACCTAATGGACATCTACAGAACACTTCATTCAAAAGCAGCAGGATACATATTCTTCTCTAGTGCACATGGAACATTTTCAAGAATAGATCATGCACTATGCCACGAAAAGACCTTCAGTAAATTCAAGAAGATTGAAATTGTACCAACCAGATTCCCAGACCACAGAGGTATGAAACTAGAAATAAATTACACAAAGAAAACAAAAAAGCCCACAAACACATGGAGGCTTCACAACATGATCCTAAACGACCAATAGATCAATGACCAAATAAAAACAGAGATCAAGCAATATATGGAGACAAAGGACAACAATAATTCAACACCACAAATCTGTGGGACACAGTGAAGGCCATGCTTAGAAGGAAGCATATTGCAATATAGGCCTACCTCAGAAAGAACAATCCCACATGAACAGTCTAAACTCACAATTAATGAAACTAGAAAAGGAAGAACAAAGGAGGCCCAAAGTCAGTAGAAGGAGGGACATAATAAAGATTAGAGCAGAAGTAAATAAAATTGAGAAGAATAAAAGAATAGAAAGAATCAATGAAAGCAGGAGCTGCTTCTTTGAGAAAATAAGCAAAATAGATACATTTCTAGCCAGACTTATCATGAAAAAGAGTCTGCACACATAAACAGAATCAGAAATGAGAAAGGAAAAATCACTACTGAAACCACAGAAATACAAAGAATTATGAGAGAACACTATGAAAAATTATATGCTAACAAACTGGATAACCTAGAAGAAAAGGACAACTTTCTAGAAAAATACAACTTTCCAAACTGACCCAGTGAGAAAGAGAAAATCTGAACAGACTGATTACCAGCAACAAAATTGAATTGGTAATCAAAAACTACCTATGTACAAAATAGACCAGATGATTTCACTGTTGAATTTTATCAAACATTTAGAGAAGAACTAATGCCCATCCTCCTTAAAGTTTTCCAAAAAGTAGAAGAGGAGGGAATACTCCCAAACTCATTCTATGAGTCCAGCATCACTTTAATACCAGAACCAGGCAAAGACACCACAAAAAAATAAAATTACAGACCAATATCCTCAATGAACACAGATGCAAAAATACTCAACAAAATATTAGCAAACTGAATTCAAAAATACATCAAAAAGATCATCCATCATGATCAAGTATTTATTCCAGGAATGCAAGGATGGTACAACATTCAAAAATCCATCAACATCATCCACCACATCAACAAAAAGAAGGACAAAAACCACATGACCATCTCCATAGATGTTGAAAAAGCATTTGACAAAATTCAACATTGATTCATGGTAAAAACTCTCAACAAAAGGGGTATAGAGGGCAAGTACCTGAACATAATAAAGGCCATGTATGACAACAAACCCACAGACAACATCATACTTTACAGACAGAAACTGTAAGCTTTTCCTTTAAGACTGGGAACAAGACAAGGATGCCCACTCTCCCCACTTTTATCCAACATAGTTCTGAAGGTCCTAGCCATGGTAATCAGACAACAAAAAGAAATAAAAGGTATCTGGATTGGTAAAGAAGAAGTTGAACTGTCACTGTTTGCAGATGAAATGATATTGGACATAAAAAACCTAAAGACTCTACTCCAAAACTACTAAAACTAATATCTGAATTCAACAAAGTTGCAGGACACAAAATTAATACACAGAAATCTGTTGCATTCCTATACAGTAATGATGAACCATCAGAAACAGAAATCAGGAAAACAATTCCATTCACAATTTCATCAAAAAGAATAAAATACCTAGGAATAAACCTAACCAAGGAAGTGAAAGACCTATACCCTCAAAACTACAAGACACTCTTAAGAGAAATTAAAGAGGACACTAACAAATGGAAACTCATCCCATGCTCTTGGCTAGGAAGAATTAATATCGTCAAAATGGCCATTCTGCCTAAAGCAATCTACAGATTCAATTCAATCCCTATCAAAATACCAACAGCATTCTTCAATGAACTGGAACAAATAGTTCTAAAATTCATATGGAACCACCAATGACCCTGAATAGCCAAAGAAATCCTGAGAAGGAAAAATAAGGTATGGGAGATCTCACTTTCCAACTTCAAGCTCTACTACAAAGCCACAGTAATCAAGAGAGTTTGGTACTGGCACAAGAACAGAACTACAGACCAGTGGAACAGAATCGAGGCTCCAGATATTAACCCAAACATATATGGCCAATTAATATATGATAAAAGGGCCACAGACAGACAATAGGGAAATGACAGCCTCTTCAACACCTTCTGTTGGCAAAACTGGACAGCTACATGTAAGAGAATGAAGCTGATTCATTGTCTAACACCATACACAAAAGTAAATTCTTCATGAAACCATAAAACTCTTAGAAAAAAGCATAGGCAAAAATCTCTTGGACATAAACACGAGCAAGTTCTTCATGAACATGTATCACCGAAGCAAAACAAAAGCAAAAATGAACAAGTGGGAGTATATGAAGCTGAAAAGCTTCTGTACAGCAAAGAACACCATCAATAGAACAAAAAGGCATGCTACAGTATGGGAGGATATATTCATAAATGACATATCTGATAAAAGATTGATTTTCAAAATATATAGAGACCTCACACACCTCAACAAATTAAAAGCAAATAATCCAAGTAAAAAATGGGCAGAGCTGCTGAGTAGACAGTTCTCCAAAGAAGAAATTCAGATGTCCAACAGACACATGAAAAGATGCTCCACATTGCTTGTCATCAGTGAAATGCAAATTAAAACCACAATGAGATATCACCTCATACCAGTAAGGATCGCCACCATCCAAAAGACAAACAACAAATGTTGGCAAGGTTGTGGAGAAAGGGGAACCCTCCTACACTGCTGGTGGGAATGTAAATTAGTTCAACCATTGTGGGAAGCAATATGGAGGTTCCTCAAAAAGCTCAAAATAGAAATACCATTTGACCTAAGAATTCCACTTCTAGGAATTTACCCTAAGAATGCAGCAGCCCAGTTTGAAAAAGACATATGCACCCCTATGTTTATCACAGTACTATTTACCATAGCTAGGAAACAGAAGCAACCTAACTGTCTATCAGTAGATGAATGGATAAAGAAGATGATGTACATATACACAATGGAATATTATTCAGCCATAAGAAGAAAACAAATCCTACCATTCGCAACAACATGGATGGAGCTTGAGGGTATTATGCTCAGTGTAATAAGCCAGGTGGAGAAAGACAAGTACCAATGATTTCCCTCATTTGTGGAGTATAAAAATGAAGCAAAACTGAAGGAACAAAATAGCAGTCTTACAGACTCCAAGAAGGGACTAGCAGTTACCAAAGGGGAGGGGTGAGGCAGGAGAGGTGTGGAGGGAGGGATAAGGAGTATCACGATTAGTGCTCATGGTGTGTGTGGGGTTAGGGGGTAGACAGTGTAGCACAGAGAAAACAAGTTGGGACTCTGTGGCATCTTACTACACTGATGGACTGTGACTGCAATGGGGTATAGGGTGGGGACTCGTTAATAAGGGTGAATGTAGTAACTACATTGCTTTTCTTGTGAAACCTTCATAAGAGTGTATATCAATGATAATTTAATTAAAAAAAATACCAAAGACCTAATAAAGACTGATTAGCAGCTATTAAAACAAAACAAAACAAAACAAAACAAAAACTCCCAAGTGATTCTTCTTAATTTTTATTCATGGTTAAAGCAACAGGTATAATAAGGAAGTTACTGAGAACTATAGTCATGTTTCTCATACTTGAGTGCATATGGGAATCAAGTGAGAATTTAGATAAATGTAAAATGTAATGCAATAAGTTTGAGATGGGGCCTGAGATTCTGCATTCCTAAACAATTCCAAGCAATGTTGATGCTGCTTTTTGAATAACAAGGACCTAGAATACTTGAAACTTGCTGCTAACCAGGCCCAATTACTATAATATCATTGATGTCATGGACCAGAATGATATTATGTAGAATATTAAGATGATCATGTTTAATATTACACTCAGTTGGGTTTCCTTGTTATACAGTTGTCCTTATAATATTTTAATAGGTACCTTTTTAAATCTGAAACAACTTTTTGTCTTGTTAGATTTTTTTTACTCACCTAAATACTTAATTGAACTTTGTTTTCCATGATAATTTAATTTGAGCTTGATTTGTTTATCTATTTAGCTCTAAGTAGAGAATGGTCCCAAAGGGTTGAATATGAATGATGTCTGGTATTTCATTCATATAATTGTTTCTCCAATTTGGGGAATAAAAATTCATTTATCTGAAATGTAAGTAGTTTGGAAATGGCAAGTTTGGACTGCTAACATTGTCCTCTTAAAAAGCATATATATGAATAGACATTTTTTCCAAAGAAGTACAGAAGGTGAACAGGCCCATGAAAAGATGCTGCACATCACTAATCAGGGAAATGCAAATCCAAACCACAATGAGATATCACCTCAGACCGGTCAGAATGGCCACTATCCAAAAGACAAGAAATGAGAAGTGTTGGCAAGGGTGTGGAGAAATGGGAACTCTCCTACACTGTTGGTGGGAATGTCAGTTGGTGCTGCCACTGTGGAAAGCAGTATGGAGGTTCCTCAAAAAACTAAAAATAGAAATACCATATGACCCAGTAATTCTACTTCTAAGAATTTATCTAAAGAAAACAAAACCCCTGATTTGAAAAGATATATGCATCCCTATGTTTATTGCTTCTTTATTTACAGTAGCCAACATATGGAAGCAACCAAAGTGTCCATCAAAAGATGAACGGATACAGAAGGTGTGGTACATATACACAATAAAATGTTATTCATCATGAAATAGAAAGAAATCATGGATGGACCTAGAGGGTATCACATGGGGTATGGGTTGGGGATTGGATGGTGAAAGGGAGGGGGTTAAAGAGGCACAAAATTACTCAATCATAATGTAAGTTGGTCATGGGGATGGTAGTAAAATAAAGAATGGAGAATATAGCCAGTGATCCTGTAACATCTTTCTATGGTGACAGATATTAACTGCACTAGTTGTGGTGAGGATTTAATAATGTGGAAATTGTTGAACCACTTGCTGTATACTTGAAACAAATATATAACAACTATATTTCAATAAAAAAAATGGCAAAAAGCATATATGTACTCATTGTATTATCTGGAAATCAAATTGTAAGAAAAAATCTCTTAAGTTTGAAGAGCAGACTTAGCCATCAATCAATTTTGAAATATGCAAAAAGATGTTGTGGAGGATATTGATGGGTAATATTTTCATTTCTATGAATGAACAAAATAATATAAAGGTTGATTTTGTAAAGAAGAAGTGATTGGAAATGGGGACCGTTTTCATTTTTGCCAAGTGTCTGCAGAATGGATGGCATCCTGGAGGTGTGGTCACGTCATGCAGGGCTCTGCACTGGAAACAGCAAGGTCCTTACCATGTCTTTTTCATGTCTGGATTTGGACTTGCCTCTGATGACCTGCCTCAGCTGCTTCCCATATTCATAAACTTGGTTCCTTAACCTTCCAGTCAATTTTAGGAACTCCATGATATTCATCCAATAAATTAAGTTTCCGTTTAAAACAACTGGAACCTCTTTCTATTGTCTGCCAGTCAGAACTCTGATTAATAGCGTCTTTGAAGTGCTTCAGCAAGGTCATATAAGCTTCTGTTTCTTGTAATTAAAGAACCCTCACTTAGGCAGCCCTTTGGATTTCTATCAAATAAAAATAACATGTTGAACAGAAAGCTGGATGTTTCTCTCACATTTTTTTCAAATTATAACAATACTATAGAGCAGTAGTTCTTTATCTTTTGGGGGGTCACGAACAGCTGAAAAGATTATTTACAGTTATAGACCCACTCTAGAAAAATATACATGCATACAGTCATGCAGAATTTTACATAGAATTTTAGGTAGTTCATAAAACTCCTGAGGCAGGGCAATGGATTCAGGTGAAGTATTATAAAATATTTTAAAGGAAATTTTAAGAAAGAGATAGAAAATTATTTGCTCAGGATATATCTTATATTTCCCAATGTCATACCAAGATTAGTATCACATAAAGACTCGTTCTTGCCCATCACAAGTAGTTACTTCTGTTTTTGGTTTGCATTTACAGTTAAGGACTTTGACAATGGGTTTTTACTCCCTGCTCACATTCATAATTCTAGGCTAGAAGATCTAATTTCAAGTTAAAGACATGACCAACCACTCATTGTATGTTCATTTTTGCTTCATTTTAAGGGATTTGGATTTAATGCAGCTTGGATTTATGCACCATGGAATTTGTATAGTGTGGAATTCTAGATGCAAAATGATCAGGTATTAGTTAACATGTGTTTGACTGTAGACAGGGGGATGGACAGATGGTATCACAAAATATCATCTCTGATTCCATGATAAACATCCATTTAATGTGCAGATTGACAGGTAATCTTCTGTCCAATATATAAAGGTTTAACCTTTCTCTTGCACAACAAACCTTACTCACTTTTTCTCATTGACACTTTAATGTTGTTCAGAAAGAGAAACAACAATCCTAACAAAGCAGATAAAGAAAAGCTTATTGAAAAACCCTTTTAATTTTTAAAATAATTCATTATAATGCTTCCTTATCAGCAGGTGTTTCTAAGCAACCAATAGCAATATAATACACAATGTCATGTTTTAGTTTAAATCAACTGCTCATGGGGAGCTTTGATTTACATAATTCCCTACCCAAGTTTCTCTTCCTCTCTGACTCCTTCCAAGGCCAATTAACTGCATCTATTATGTGCATCAACCACACTCCATAGTTTCTACCCCTCAATGTGGTTTATGGCACAGGTGCATTTAAGCCATAGTGATGTGGAAAAAGGAGCAAGATGATGAGAGGACACAAGGTTATAAAGGAGAGGAGAGGGAGACAAGAAGGAAGAAGGAAATGCAAAGAGACAAAAGGAGTGAAGATAGACAAAAATAGACACATTTTTCACACTTCATCTTTACTTCTGCTCCTCTTTTACATTTGGCAATGTCAATTAATTAAATAATTTACAGTATTCAGAAATTTAATAAGACAGTATGTGGCCCGAGTGAAAGGGTGTCCCTCACCATGGCTGTCCTCAACATCAGATCAGCAGATTTATGATGCCGGTGTCAGGTGGTTGTGAAGGTATGCTGACTTCCACTTGCTGTTTTTCTTTCTTCCTTTATTCCTTTTCATGGAATATTTGTTGAGCAATTTGTGTTCTTGGCATTGGATATGCAGTGTGTGTGTGAGTATATATATATATATATATTCTGGTATTGAAAAAATATAATCAACAGTTAAAATACATATTTGTCTAGCTCCATTCATGTTGTTGCAGAGAAGACAAGTAGTGATTCTACAGCATCTTACTATGCTGATGGGCAGTGACTCTAATGGGGTATGTGGGGGGGTTTGATGATGGGGGGAGTCTAGTAAACATAATGTTACTCATGTAATTGTAGATTAATGATACCAAAATTAAAAAAATGTAAAAGTAAAAGAAAAAAAGACGTATTTGTCAAATGGTGAGAAGTTCTATGGAGAAAAAAGAAGCAGGGTAAGAAGGGCTGGAATGTCAGGGAAGGGAGAGGTTGTTCCTTTAGATGGACTGATCAGGTTACCCCTTACCAATAAAGTACTGTTTAAGCACAATTCTAAAAGAGGCAGTGCAGCAAACCACCTGACATCTAAGCAGAAAGGCAGCCAGTGCGAAGGCCATGGAATGGAAGCCCTCTAACTGTTTTGAGGAAAACAGGGCCAATCTGTGTGAGCAGCAAGGGCTGGAGAAGGGGATTAGTGGATGAGCTAAACAAAATTGATTGTCACAAAAATCCGATGTTATAAGTCACTTTATATTTATATTTAACCTCTATGGGTGCAACATATTAATAATATGATGCAACATATTAATCTTAAAGAGGAGAATAGTGAGGAAACTATGTAGATGAATGTAAATAGATGTGCAAAATTTGCACAGATGTGCAAAATTGCATTAAGTGAAACATAAGTTCAGTTGGATCCTAGATCCAACTTTCTTGTTCATTAATTGTATAATTACTGATAAAACTATTGAAGTCTAGATCTCTCTTCTTTACAGGACTGGGCTCTTGGTCCTGGGGTCTTGAGGTTGAAGCTGAGTTTAGGGTTGTCTAAAGCTGGAAAGAAAGCTTCATAGAATGGGATCCAAACAGTTCAAGAGATGGCATCCCAGGGATAAAAACAGGTAAATTGGGCAGTGGTTGCAATGGAAGTATTGCTATGTAAAGGAAGGTTCAAAGATGAAATGTCAGGAAAGATTTCATTAATTCAAACTAATGTTAGAAGCCTGAGGACTTATTTAAGGTAAGACACAAATGCAGAGATTGATTGCTTGTGTTCCTTGAGCCATTAAGCAGAGGTACAAGAAATTTGTTACACATTTCCTGAAATCTTAACAATGTGTTGGGAGTTGTAAAGCAATCTAAGCCAGTTTGGAAAACTTAATTTCACAGCACTTTGGTTCCCTAATATGAATTTAGTCAAGTCCCTTCCAGCTAGTTTACAAACTATACTGAATTCTTGCAGTAAATTAATATTTTTACAGTCTTACAAATAAAACCTTGCCCAGAGGAAATAGTTCATTCCTTAGAAGTTTCACCATAATCAAATGCACAGATTAAAAACCAGTTTGTGTGTGGACATCAAGTGCTGCCTATAAATAAGTCAATTTAGCAACAAGTAATATTTGAATGCAAGTTCTTGGAACTAGAAGAAAAACATGAAATGGTCCATTAATCTGAAGTTTGCAGTTTAAATGGTATATTGCACTTTTTAGGAGAAAGAAATAAGCAAATAGTTTTATAATCTAAAAACTATGTGTTGTTTCTTTAAACATATAAGATACAGAACAAATAGAAGACGTATATAGTGTATATGTGAAGCTTAAAGAATGAAATAGCATGTCATTGGGGAGGTATCAACTGCATTGTGTAGTTGATTAAAGAATGTGCTTGGAGCCCCATGGACTCCGTTCTTATTGCATCTGCCCCCCACATTCCTATGAAAAGCAACCGCCATATGGAATTTAGTATGAATAAGAGAGATCAAACATGTAGAGCAATTCAAACTGGATCAGTCCATATATAATCTTCTGAAACAAGTCCAGTGATTCCTCCTTTTTCATGCGAGGAAACAGGCACAGAGAGAGAGGGCTCCTGACTCAAGGCCACACACTGAATTAGTGGCCAAGCTGGAGTAAGAGAAACTTAATTCCTGAGTCTGTGCATAAAACTAGTATGCTTTCCTGTCTCTACTTTTTCACCATTAACCAGTCATTTTCTCTTCTTTATAGAGATGTATGCCAAAAGAAAATAATACTTAACCCAGCCTGTTTTTTAATATTATGCAAATAGCATTGTGCTGGATAATTTTCTCTACAACTTGCTTTTCTTGCTCATAATTTGCTTTCTTAGGTGCATTGGTGTGGTTCCTTACAGTTCTCATTCTTTAATTTTTATTGCTAGGTGCTATTCTGTTGTATGAACAGTGCACACTTTCTTTGTTCCTTCTATTGCTGAGCTCATTTGGGCTGTTTACAGTACTGCAATATAAGCAATGCTGATACACACATTCTTGTACTTGTGCACTCATCTTGAGCATGTATCATTTTCTAGGTTATTTCTAAAACAAATTCTTTTTTTAATACTTTCAACACAAATTTAATTACACTTAAATGGAGGTACATACAATAGAAAGCCCAAGTCTTAGTGTACAGGATTTTGACATTTATATACACTCATTAATATGAAAGATCAAACATTTTTATTAATATTTTCCCCCTTACATATTTTACCTATCTCTCCAGCCCCTACCCTATGGCAGTCACTAGTCTGCTCTCTTTTGGAACTGAAATTCAAATTCTGGTATGCAAATATTTTTCTTGATAATGCCAGATAGTTTTACAAAATGTTATGCCAATTTACACAGCCTTCATCAGTGTATGAGAGATGCCATTACTCCATGCACAAATCATGAATTTCTGATTTTTTCATTATGTCAGTCTAATGCATGTTAGTTTGTGTCTCATTACGGTTTAATTTTCATGTCCTTGATTATAAATGAACTTGAGAAATTTTTCATGTTTTTTGGCTATTTATTTGCCCTCTGCTATGAAATGACTATATCCCCATTAATTTGCTTGTGTATTTCTTATAGATGCAAGGAAATTCTTTGTATATTCTAAGTATTAAGCTGCAACCAATTATATATGTTATAATTACATTCTAGTTTGTCCTAATTCTAGTGTAATCAAATTATTGATTTTTTACCTTTATGTTTATACCTTCTGGCTCTTATTTAAGAAATCTGTTTTTTTGGGGGGGAAATAAATATATTTTGCTATTTCCTTCTAAAAGGGTATTTTATGTCTCACATTGAAGTCCTGGATACATAGGGAATTAGATTTTTGTATGCTGGAAGAAAGGAAATAATTTTTTTTCTATGAATAAACAAATTCTTATATAATTTGTTAACTAATTATATTGTTTTCACTGAGCTTCAATACCAGTTTATTTTTGAATAATTATTAAACATTTATAGAAATTACAGAATGAATGAGAAGGGCCAACCAGTACAAGTAGAGAAAATACCCTAAAATCATTCTAGAATGGGAGTTGTATAGGGGGCAGAAATTTTTTCTCTTTCTTTTGATTTCTTTTTCTTTTTAAAATCTCTTTCCTCCACTTCTGAATACCTAGATCATAGAATAATGCTTTGAACATAATAAATATTCAATAACTGAATATATTATATGCTCATATTTTCCAATCCTGTATTTGTTTTATGATGACAAATTTTGAAAACCTATTTTGTGGAAAGTTACAATCTAACAGCTTTAAATATGTTATCGCTCAACCTTATACTATCAGTACAAAGGAGATTATCAATTTACCCATTTTATAATTGATTAAACTGAGTCTTAGAAAAAAGATGTATAAAAGGAATTGAAAACAATTCTAATTAAAAGCTCCATGAAATTTGTTAAAATATATTTTTAATTTGAAAAATTCTTCCAAAACATTAGAAAGTTATAAAAAAGTACTTAAGAAGCATGAAGGTTAGGTCCAGAAGGTTCAAGATACTTTCGTTAAGGGACCCAGAAGGAATAAATCAAATAGATGGGAAAAAGACAAAAATAATACAACACAACAAATTTGTTTGAACTGAGGGTATATTTGACTCTCTAGGTTAGGAGGATTAACTAAGTGCAAATTCATCCTAATTATCTTAATCTTTAAAGGTAACACAATAAAACCACACTAATGTGAGAGACAAGAGAACTCTCAGAATTGGGAGAAAGAAAAGAGGCAAAAATACAAGTATATTTGCTGTGGGCAGAAATCTAAGATGGCCACCAAGATTCCTCTGGCCGCCCCACTCCCCTGCCCCTCACCAGTGTATATATTCCCTTCCCATGTGTGTGGGTGGACCTGTGATTTTGGTGGATTAGCCATCCTTGAATGGTTATTTTGTTATGTAAGACTGTGTTATAGACCACTCCAGAAAATTGTCCTCCTTGAAGAAACGAGCTGTCATGAGTCCATAGCTGTGAGCACTGGATTCTGTCAATAACAGTACACCTGAGGAGGGCTGCACCCTCTTACAAGGTTGCAGCCTCAACTAACAGCTGAGACCCTGAGATTCAGATCAGACTCCTGACTACAGAAACTGTGAGAAAAATCCATTTATGTTGATTTAAACCACTAAATTTTTGGTAATTTGTAATGGACTAGTAAAAATAAATACAGATTTTGGTACCTGGAAGTGAAGTGCTACCATAACAAATACCTAAAATGTGGTCATTGTTTTGGAGGGCACTGGTGATGGCAGGAAGAATGTTGAGGTCATTGATAGAGAAAGCATAGATTGGCTCTAGCAGATTGTTAGTAGAAAGTTGGACTTGTGGACATTTTGATGAGGTTGTGGAAGGATGTAACGAACTAGAGGAATGGAGGGTCCTTGTTATAAAGTGGTAGACAGCATAGGAAACTGGGTGCAGCAGCATACACTGGTTATTTTCCATAGAAAAAGAAGGATGTCTCAGTGGGTAAAAGCAAGAAACCTGAGTTAATTGAATGATAATAGTTATTTTCTATTAAACAATCAAAATTGGACAGAAGAGAGGATTAAAGATGGCAGTCTGAGAGGTGAGACAGAGGCTTCCTCCTAAAACTGCATATAATATGAAAGTATAATTAATATGACTAATCCTGAAAGAACAACAGGAAAGAGGGCTATGCCAAACTGCATATACCTGGAGAAAAGGATAAACATCATGGAACAGAGTAATGTACCAAAGCAGAGGCCCAGCAGGATCCAAGCCCTTCCCCCACCCCAGCTCACTGACAGGAGGAAGAGAAATGGAGCAGGGAGAGAGTGGAGGCCTGGGTATGCTGAATAGCTAACTCCAGAGATCTGCTCTGGGAGCACAAACCTACATTTCATGGTGCTTTCATGGTACTCTAGTGATTAGGGTATTGGAAAGCTAAGACAGGCAGAATTCCTGGAGAGACTGAGATTCCAGCCGCTTGTGGAAAGAAGGGATCCATATCCAGCTGCTCTGGGACAAAAGAAAGGCAGGCAATCTGAGAGACTTCCTAACAGTAAGAGGGCTGCTAAAGGGGCAAGGACTGCACAGAGCTTACTACCCAGGAGAAAGTACAGGTAGACAAAATTGTCTGGGTGCACTCTGACCAGCAGGTTCGGAACTTTCACGATCTTCAGGTGCTACAGCTCCCTGGCTGGCTAAACAGCTCAAAGAACCCCTTGGTGATATGCAGCCAACTGCACCTTTCTCCCTGCGAGCCCCACCTGGCTCACAAACTGGCAAACCCTACCCTGTTGTTAGGCCAACCAAAGGGAAGCCCCATCTGCAGCAATTACAAACTCAAAGCAGAGAGGCTTATACCTGTGTGCTCAGACCACTGGTTCTGGCAGTGGAGGCAGGCACAGCAGCTGTGAGGCAGGAAACAGGTTTTTCCTCCCCCACCAGCACCAATACTGCTCCCCTGAGACCCCCGACATTGCTTCAAGGGCTGAGCAGCTCCAGAGAGTAGAGCTTCTGGGCACTAGAGGGGGCCATAAACAAATATGAAATGCCAAAGAAACCTGGTTCAAAGTAAAATTATGAATAGAACACATGAGAAAGATTCAAATGAAATCAACCTCATGAATCTTCCTGAAAGGGATATCAAAATAAAAATCAGTAACATGCTCATGGAGGTACAAAAAAAATACTCAAGAACTCAGGAATGAATTCCGGTCAGAGATCCAATCATTGAAGAGCATGATGGAGGGTATGAAAAGCAGATTAGATATGGTGGAGGAGACAATAAATGAAACAGAAATTAGAGAAGAGGAATACAAAGAAGCTGAGGCACAGAGAGAGAAAAGGATCTCTAAGAATGAAAGAATATTGAGAAAACTGTGAGACCAATCCAAACAGAACAATATTCACATTATAGGGGTTCTAGAAGAAGAAGAGAGACAAAAAGGGATAGAAAGTGTCTCTGAGGAGTTAATTGCTGAAAACTTCCCCAATTTGGGGAAGGAGATAGTCTCTCAGGCCATGGAATTGCACAGATTTCCCAACACAAGTGACCCAAGGAAGACAACACCAATACATGTCATAATAAAATGGCAAAGATCAAGGATAAGGACAGACTATTAAAAGTAGCCAGAGAGAGAAATAAGATCACATACAAAGGAAACCCACCAGGCTATCATCAGACTGCTCAGCAGAAACCTTAAAAGCCAGAAGGGAGTGGCATGATATATTTAATGCAATGAAGCTGGAGGGCCTCGAACCAAGAATTCTTTATCAGGCAAGATTATCATTTAAATTTGAAGGAGGGATTCAACAATTTCCAGATAAGCAAAAGCTGAGAGAATTTACCTCCCACAAACTGTCTTTATAGTGTATTTTGGAGGGATGGCTCTAGATGGAAGTGTGCCTAAGACTAAATAGCTGTCACCAGAGGTAATAAAACCACAGTAAAGAAAGTAGAACCGTTAATTACTGAGAAAATGCAAAATTAAATCAACTATCCCCAAAGTTAATCAAGGGATAGACAGAGTACAGAATATGACACCTAATATGTAAAGAATGGAGGAGGAAGAAAAAGGTGGAGAAGAAAAGAACCTTTAGATTGTGTTTGTAACAGCACATTAAGTGTGTTAAGTTAGACTCTTAGTTAGTATGGAAGTTAACCTTGAACCTTTGGCAAACACAAATCTAAAGCCTGCAATGGCAGTAAGTACATACCTATCGATAATCACCTTAAAAGTAAGTGGATGTAATGCAGCAATCAAAAGACACAGAGTCAATGAATGGATAAAAATACAAGACACATCTATATGCTGCCTACAAGAGACTCACTTTAAACCCAAAGACATGCACAGACTAAAAGTGAAGGGATAGAAAAAGATATTTCATGCAACTAATAGGGAGTAAAAAGCAGGAGTTGCAGTACTTGTATCAGACAAAATAGACTTCTAAACAAATAAAGTAACAAGAGACAAGGAAGAATATTACATAATGATTAAGGGGTCATTCCAACAAGAAGATATAACCATTATAAATATCTGTATTAATAACACAGGAGCACCTTTGCATGTGAAACAAATACTAACAGAATTAAAAGGGGAAATAGAATGCAATGCATTCATTGTAGGAGACTTCAACACTCCACTCACTCTGAAGAACAGATCAACCAGACAGAAAATAAGTAAGGACACAGAGGCACTGAACACCACATTAGAACAGATGGACCTAACAGTCACATACAGAACTCTACAATCAAAAGCAGCAGAATACACATTCTTCTCAAGTGCACATGGAACATTTTAAAGATTACATCTTCTACTAGGCCTCAAAAAGAGCCTCAGTTAATTAATAAAAATTGAAACTGTACCAACCAGTTTCTCAGACCACAAAAGTATGAACTAGAAATAAATTACACACAAAAAATGAAAAATCTCACAAACATATGGAGGCTTCTCAAGATGCTCCTCAATAACCAATGGTTCAATTACCAAATAAAAACAGAGATCAGGCAATAAATGGAAACAAATGACAACAATAATTAAACACTGCAAAATCCGTAGTATGCAGCAAAGGCCATGTTATGAGGAAAGTATATTGCAATACAGGCCTTCCACAGGAAATAAGAACAATCCCATATGTACAGTCTAAACTTACAATTAATGAAACTAGAAAAATAACAAAGGAGGTCCAAAGTCATAAGGAGGAGGGACGTAATAAAGATTAGAACATAAATAAATAAAACCGAGAAGAATAAAACAATAGAAAGAATTTGTAAAAGCAAGAGGAGGTTCTTTGAGAAAATAAACAAAATAGATAAACCCCTAGCCAGACTTATTAATAAAGAACAAGAGTCTACTCACATAAACAGAATCAGAAATGAGAAAGGAAGAATCACAACGGATCCCATAGAAATAGAAAGAATTATTAGGGAATTCTATGAATAATTATATGCTAACAAACTGGATAACTTCAAAGAAATAGGAAACTTTCTAGAAAAATAAAACCTCTCAAGTGTGACCAGGAAAGAAAATGAAAATTTGAATAGACCAATTACAAGCAAAGAAATTGAATTGGTTATCAAAAAACTACCTAAGAACAAAACTCCTGGGCCAGATGCTTTCACTGATGAACTTTACCAAACATTTAGTGAAGACCTAATACCCATCCTCATTGAAGTTTTCTAAAGAGTAGAAGAAGAGGGAATACTTCTACACTCATTCTATGAGGCTAGCATCACCCTAATATCAAAACCAGGGAAAGACACCACAAAAAAAGAAAATTACAGACCAATATCCCTGAAGAACATAGATGCAAAAATACTCAACAAAATATTAGCAAGCCAAATTCAAAAATACATAGAAAAGATTATCCATCATGAACAAGTAGGATTTATTCCAGGGATGCAAAGATGGTACAACACTGAAAAAATCCATCAACATCATCCACAACACCAATGAAAGAAGGACAAAGACCACATAATCATCTCCATAGATGCTGAAAAACCATTTGACAAAATTCAACATCTATTCATGATAAAAACTCTCAACATAATGGGTATAGAGGGCAAGTACCTCAATATAGTAAAGGCCATATATGACAAACCCACAGCCAACATTATACATAACAGTGAGAAGCTGAAAGCTTTTCCTTTATGATTGGGAACAAGACAATGATACCCATTCTCCCAACTTGTATTGAACATAGTGATGGAGGTCCTAGCCATTGCATTCAGACAACAAAAAGAAATAAAAGGCTTCCAGATTGGCAAGGAAGAAGTTAAACTGTCCCTCTTTGCAGATGACATAATATTGTACAAAAAACCCTAAAGAATCCACTGAAAAACTACTAGATCTAATATCTGAATACAGCAAAGTTGCAGGATACAAAATTAATACACAGAAATCTGTTGCATTCCTATACAATAATGATGAACTAGCAGAAAGAGAAGTCAGGAAAACCATTCCATTCACAGTTGCATCAAAAAGAATAAAATACCTAGGAATAAACCTAACCAAGGAAGTGAAAGACCTATACACTGAGAACTACAAGACACTCTTAAGAGAAATGAAAGAGGACACTAACAAATGGAAACTCATCCCATGCTCTTGGCTAGGAAGAATTAATACTGTCAAAATGGCCATTCTGCCTAAAGCAATCTACAGATTCAATGCAATTCCTATCAAAATACCAACAGCATTCTTCAATGAACTAGATCCAGTAGTTTCAAAATTCATATGGAACCACAAGAAAACACCCTAAAAACCAAAGCAATCATGAGAAGGAAGAATAAAGCTGGGGGATTATGCTCCCCAACTTCAATCTCTAGAACAAAGCCACAGGAATGAAGACAGTTTTGTACTGGCACAAGAACAGAATCATACACCAATGGAGCAGACTAGAGAACCCTGATTTAAACCGAAGCATCTCCTTGAGCAAGGGAAACAAAAGCAAAAATGAACTCATGGGCCTGCATCAAACTAAAAAGTTTCTGTACAGCAAAGGACACCATCAACAGAACAAAAAGGCATCCTGCAGTATGGGAGAATATATCTGTAAATGATATATCTGACAAGGGTTTAACATCCAAAATGTATAAAGAACTCACATGCCTCAACACCCAAAAAGCAAAGAACCCTATTAAAAATGGGTAGAAGATATGAAGAGATAATTGTCCAAAGAAGAAATTCAGATGGCCAACAGACACATGAAAAGATGCTCCACATCACTAATCATCAGGGAAGTGCAAATTAAAGCTACAATGAGATATCACCTCACACCAGTTAGGATGGCTAACATCGAAAAGACTAAGAACTAAATGCTGGTGAGGATGCATAAATAGGGGAACCCTCCTACACTGCTGGTGGGAATGTGTGCTAGATCAACCATTGCGGAAAGCAAAAATTTATGAAGCTTCCTCAAAAAACTGAGAATAGAAATACCATTTGACCCCATAACCCTGCTCCTTGGAAGTTACCCAAAGAATACATCTTCTCAGATTAAAAAAGACATATGCACCACTATGTTTATTGCAGCACTATTTATAATAGCCAAGATATGGAAGCAACCTAAGTGTCCATCAGTAGATGAATGGATAAAGAAGATCTGGTACATATACACAGTGGAATACTATTCAGCCATAAGAAAGAAACAAATACAACCATTTACAAGAACATGGGTGGAGCTGGAGGATATTATGCTTAGTGAAATAAGCCAGGTGGAGAAAGACAAGTACCAAATGATTTCCCTCATTTGTGGAGTATAACAATGAAGCAAAACTGAAGGAACAAAATAGCAGCAGACTCACAGACTCCAAGAAGGGACTAGTGGTTACCAAAGGGGAGGGGTGTGGGAGAGTGGGTTGGGAGGGAGGGAGATAGGGATTGAGGGGTATTATGTTTAGTACACATGATGTGGGGGGTCTCGGTGGAAACGGTGTAGCACAGAGAAGGCAAACAGAGACTCTATGACGTCTTACTACACTGATGGATGGACAGTGACTCTATTGGGGTATTGATGGGGGCTTGATAATATGGGTAAATGTAGTAACCACATTGTTTTTTCATGTGAAACCTTCATAAGAGTGTATATCAATGACACCTTAATAAAACATTTAAAAAATGCAATAAGCTAACCTTTTCAAAGAAAATTTCTTCTCTCTCACTTAGCAACTTTACATTTCCCTGTATGGCCCCGGAAGATGACTGGTTAGCCAGAGATGGGTAAGATTCCTCAAGGGAGGAACAACCTAAGACAGGCACAGTCGCAGGGGGGCCATCAGGTGAGAAATTGGGGTCAACAGAGATGAAGCTTAGAACCTCATCTCCCCTGTTTTGAGAGAAATCTTCTGCATCCATGGATGTTTTGTTGTCCTTGTCTAGCTTGGATTAATACTTAGTCTATAGGCACAGACCTGATCATCTACATTTGCCCTCTTGCAGCACTAAATTATGTTTTGTATCTTTATCTTGCATCTACCTACCACTTCAGCATTTTATTAAAAAATAATAATAATAGGGGGCAGAGCCAAGATGGTGGCGTGAGTAGGACAGTGGGAATCTCCTCCCAAAAACATATGTATTTTTGAAAATGCAACAAATACAACTATCCCTAAAAGAGAGACCAGAAGACACAGGACAACAGCCAGAATACATCCACACCTGTGAGAAGCCAGATCCTGGGGAAAGGGGTAAGATAAAAGCCACAGCCCGGCGGGACCTGAGGCCCCTCACCCCAGCTCCAGGCAGGAGTAGAGGAGTCAGAGCAGGGTGGGAGAGGCAGCCCAGGACTGCTAAACACCCAGCCCTAGCCATTCCCACCAGAGCACAGACACACAGTTCATGCATGAGTTGCCAGAAACTAGGGGAGCAGGAGAGTAAGACCTGTGAGTGGGTCCACAGCCGGCGCTCCTGGGACAAAGAAAAGTGAGTGCTTTTTGAAAGTCTTAAAGGGACAGGGACCCCACAGCTGGATGGAAGCATCCTGAGTCACAGGCAAGCAGCTGGAAATTCCAGGGAACTCTGGGCGCACTAACCCCCTGGGCAACAGCTCTGAGACACCTCACGGAGGTAAACAGCCAAACAGCCCCCCATCCGTTATCCTTCCCGGCCCCGCCGTAGCAGAGAAGCAGCCTGAGTTGGCCACGCCCACAGCCAGGGAGCTTCCACCATACCCGCCGGGCAAGAGACAGACTCAATCTACACGCAATTGCCCAAAAAAAAGCCACTAGGGGTCGCAGTTGTCCCAGTAAAGAAAGGCCAGGAGCAATTGGAAAAAGTCTAGGCTCTCCCAGCTGACAGACGTGTCAATAGCATCCCACTGCACCTATCAACATGAAAAGGCAAAAAAATTTGATCCAGACAAGACTAACTGAGACAGCTTCAACATCTACATCTTCCCCTGAGAAGGAACATGGGGAGATAGATTTAACCAGTCTTCCTGAAAAAGAATTCAAAACAAAAGTCATAACCATGTTGATGGACTTGGAGAGAAATATGCAAGAACTAAGGAGGGAGAATACAGAAATAAAACAAGCTCTGGAAGGACTTCAGAATGGACGAGATGCAAGAGACCATAAATCTACTAGAAAACAGAGAATAGGAATGCAGAGAAGCTGATGCAGAGAGAGATAAAAGGATCTCCAGGAATGAAAGAATTTTAAGAGAACTGTGTGATCAATTGAAACAGAACAATATCCGCATTATAGGGGTACCAGAAGAAGAAGAGAGAGAAAAAGGGATAGAAAGTGTCTTTGAAGAAATAATTGCTGAAAACTTCCCCAAACTAGGGGAGAAAATGGCCTCTCAGACCACAGAGGTACACAGAACTCCCATGACAAGGGATCAAAGGAGGGACACACCAAGACACATAATAATTAAAATTGCAAAAATCAAAGACAAGGACAAAGTATTAAAGGCAGACAGAGAGAAAAAAAGGTCACCTACAAAGGAAAGCCCATCAGGCTATCATCAGACTTCTCAATAGAAATCTTACAGGCCAGAAGAGAATGGCCTGATATACTTAATGCAATGAAACAGAAGGGCCTTGAACCAAGAATACTGTATCCAGCACGATTATCATTTAAATATGAAGGAGGGATTAAACAATTCCCAGACAAGCAAAAGTTGAGGGAATTTGCCTCCCACAAACCACTTCTACAGGGCATCTTACAGGGACTGCTCTAGATGGAAGCACTCCTAAAAAGAGCACAGAAAAAAACACCCAACATATGAAGAAGGGAGGAGGAGGAATAAGTAGGGAGAGAAATAAAGAACCATCAGACCGTGTTTATAATAGCTCAATAAGTGAGTTAAATTAGACAGTAAGATAGTAAAGAAGCTAACCTTGAAACTTTGTGACCACAAACTTAAAGCCTGCAATGGCAATAAGTACATAACTTTCAATAATCACCCTAAATGTAAATGGACTGAATGCACCAATCAAAAGACACAGAATAATAGAATGGATAAAAAAGCAAGACCCATCCATATGCTGCTTATAAGAGACTCACCTCAAACCCAAAGACATGCACAGACTTAAAGTCAAGGGATGGAACTAGATATTTCATGCAAACAACAGAGAGAAAAAAGCAGGTGTTGCAATACTAGTATCAGACAAAATAGACTTCAAAATAAAGAAGGTAACAAAAGATAACGAAGGACATTACATAATGATAAAGGGCTCAGTCCAACAAGAGGATATAACCATTGTAAGTGCATATGCACCCAATACAGGAGCAACAACATATGTGAAACAAATACTAACAGAATTAAAGGAAGAAATAGAATGCATTGCATTGATTTTAGGAGACTTCAACACACCACTCATTCCAAAGGACAGATCCACCAGACAGAAAATAAGTAAGGACACAGAGGCACTGAACAACACACTAGAACAGATGGACCTAATAATATCTACAGAACTATATATCCAAAAGCAACAGGATACATATTCTTCTCAAGTGCACATGGAACATTCTCCAGAATAGAGCACATACTAGGCCACAAAAAGAGCCTCAGTAAATTCCAAAAGATTGAAATCCTACCAACCAACTTTTCAGACCACAAAGGCATAAAACTAGAAATAAATTGTACAAAGAAAGCAAAAAGACTCATAAACACATGGAAGCTTAACAACATGCTCCTAAATAATCAATGGATCAATGACCAAATTAAAATGGAGATCCAGCAATATAGGGAAACTAACAACAACAACAACACAAAGCCCCAACTACTGTGAGATACAACAAAAGCAGTCTTAAGAGGAAAGTATATAGCAATCCAAGCATATTTAAAGAAGGAAGAACAATCCCAAATGAATGGTCTAATGTCACAATTATCGAAATTGGAAAAAGAAGAACAAATGATGCTTAAGGTCAGCAGAAGGAAGGACATAATAAAGATCAGAGAAGAAATAAATAAAATTGAGAAGAATAAAACAATAGCAAAAATCAATGAAACCAATGAAATCAGAAACGAGAAAGGAAAAATCATGATGGACCCCACAGAAATACAAGGAATTATCAGAGAGTACTAGGAAAACCTATATGCCAACAAGCTGGAAAACCTAGGAGAAATGGACAACTTCCTAGAAAAATACAACCTTCCAAGACTGACCTAGAAAGAAACAGAAAATCTAAACAGACCAATTACCAGCAATGAAATTGAAGTGGTAATCAAAAAACTAACAAAGAACAAAACCCCTGGGCCAGATGGATTTACCTCGGAATTGTATCAGACATAGAGAGAAGACATAATACCCATTCTCCTTAAAGTTTTCCAAAAAATAGAAGAGGAGGGAATACTCCCAAACTCATTCTATGAAGCCAACATCACCCTAATAACAAAACCAGGCAAAGACCCCACCAAAAAAGAAAACTACAGACCAATATCCCTGAAGAACATAGATGCAAAAATACTCAACAAAATATTAGCAAACTGAATTCAAAAATACATCAAAAGGATCATACACCATGAACAAATGGGATTCATCCCAGGGATACAAGGATGGTACAACATTCAAAAATCCATCAACATCATCCACCACATCAACAAATAGAAGGACAAAAACCACATGATCATCTCCATAGATGCTGAAAAAGCATTCGACAAAATTCAACATCCATTCATGATAAAAACTCTCAACAAAATGGGTATAGAGGACAAGTACCTCAACATAATAAAGGCCATATATGATAAACCCACAGCCAATATACTGAACAGCGAGAAGCTGAAAGCTTTTCCTCTGTGATCGGGAATAAGACAGGGATGCCCACACTCCCCACTGTTTTTCAACATAGTACTGGAGGCCCTAGCCATGGCAATTAGACAAAACAAAGAAATACAAGGAATCCAGATTGGTAAAGAAGAAGTTAAACTGTCACTATTTGCAGACGACATGATATTGTACATAAAAAACCCTAAAGACTCCACTCCAAAACTACTAGAGCTAATATTGGAATTCAGCAAAGTTGCAGGAAACGAAATTAACACACAGAAATCTGTGGCTTTCCTATACACTAACAATAAACTAATAGAAATAGAAATCAGGAAGACAATTCCATTCACAATAGCATCAAAAAGAATAAAATACATAGGAATAAACCTAACCAAGGAAGTGAAAGACCTATACCCTGAAAACTATAAGACACTCTTAGAAATTAAAGAGGACACTAACAAATGGAAACCCATCCCATGCTCCTGGGTAGGAAGGATTAATATCATCAAAATGGCCATCCTGCCCAAAGCAATATACAGATTCGATACAATCCCTATCAAATTACCAACAGCATTCTTCAATGAACTGGAACAAACAGTTCAAAAATTCATATGGAAACACCAAAGACCCCGAATAGCTAAAGCAATCCTGAGAAGGAAGAATAAAGTTGGGGGGGGGATCTCACTCCCCAACTTCAAGCTCTACTACAAAGCCATAGTAATCAAGACAATTTGGTACTGGCACAAGAACAGAGCCACAGACCAATGGAACAGAATAGAGACTCCAAACATTAACCCAAACATAATGGTCAACTAATATTCTATAAAGGGGTCATGGACATACAATGGGGAAATGACAGTCTCTTCAACAGATGGTGCTGGCAAAACTGGGCAGCTACATGTAAGAGAATGAAACTGGATCACTGTCTAACCCCATACACAAAAGTAAATTCGAAATGGATTAAAGATTGAATGTAAGTCATGAAACTATAAAACTCATAGAAAAAAACATAGGCAAAAATATCTTAGACATAAATATGAGTGACCTCTTCTTGAACATATCTCCCCGGGCAAGGGAAACAAAAGCAAAAATGAACAAGAGGGACTATATCAAGCTGAAAAGCTTCTGTACAGCAAAGGACACCATCAATAGATCAAAAAGGTACCCTACAGTATGGGAGAATACATTAATAAGTGACAAATCCGATAAAGGGTTGACATCCAGAATATATAAAGAGCTCACACACCTCAACAAACAAAAATCAAATAATCCAATTAAAAAATGGGCAGAGGAGCTGAATAGACAGTTCTCTAAAGAAGAAATTCAGATGGCCCACAGACACATGAAAAGATGCTCCGCATCGCTTGTCATCAGAGAAATGCAAATTAAAACCACAATGAGATATCATCTTACACCAGTAAGAATGGCTACCATCCAAAAGACAAACAACAACAAATGTTGGAGAGGTTGTGGAGAATGGGGAACCCTTCTACACTGCTGGTGGGAATGTAAATTAGTTCAACTATTGTGGAAAGCAGTATGGAGGTTCCTCAAAATGCTCAAAATAGAAATCCCATTTGACCCAGGAATTCCACCTCTAGGAATTTACCCCAAGAATGCAGCACTCAAGTTTGAAAAAGACAGATGCACCCCTATGTTTATCGCTGCACTATTTACAAAAGCCAAAATATGGAAGCAACCTAAATGTCCATCAGTAGATGAATGGATAAAGAAGTGGTACATATACACAATGGAATATTACTCAGCTATAAGAAAAAAACAGATCCTACCATTTGCAACAACATGGATGGAGCTAGAGGGTATTATGCTCAGTGAGATAAGCCAGGCAGAGAAAGACAAGTACCAAATGATTTCACTCATATGTGGAGTATAAGAACAAAAGAAAGCAGAAGGAACAAAACGGCAGTAGAACCACAGAACCCAAGAATGGACTAACAGTTACCAAAGGGAAAGGGACTGGGGAGGATGGGTGGGAAGGGAGGTATAAGAGTGGGAAAAAAGAAAGGGGGCATTATGATTCACATGTATAGTGTGTGGGGGGTACGGGGAGGGCTGTGCAACACAGAGAAGACAAGTAGTGATTTTACAGCATCTTACTATGTTGATGGACAGTGACTGTGAACAAGGATGTGGGGGGGAGTTGGTGAAGGGGGTACCTAGTGAACATAATGTCCTTCAGGTAATTGTAGATTAATGATACCAAAATAAAACTAAAAAATAATAATAATAATAATAATAAGGGAGAAATGTGGGATTCACATATAAATCAAGTATAAAAATCAAACTTGTTCGTGATGCTTAAAAGATTGGAGACTGTTGAGAATTAGGCTTGGGGTTGATTAATGATTGTGCACTGAATCCCCTATACAGAATTTTATTGTTGTTAACAACCATTTGATCAGTAAATATGAAAGATGCCCTCTCAAAAAAAAAAATCAAACGAATATCATATCTGACTTGATTGTTTATAGTTCATGATGCATGATCAAAACTGGAAGTTTCTGTGATATGACTGCCTTTGCACTGTTCACCATGTGAGAACTTACTTATTCACTATGTAAGAACTTGTTCACCATGTAAGAACTTGTTCGTTATGCTTCAGAAGATTGGAGACTGTTGAGAATTAGGCTTGGGGTTGATTAATGATTGTGCATTGAGTCCCCTATACAGAATTTTATTGTTGTTAACAACCATTTGATCAATAAATATGAGAGATGCCCTCTCAAAAAAAAAAAGTGCAATAAAAATCTATAACTGAACTCAAATACCATTGAGCAAAAAGCTACTACAGATCTTATACAAAATATAACAGGGCCTGTGTCAACTATCATAGGTATTTTATATAATATTTATAATGTCTATAATAATTCTGCAAAAGTAAGTATCATTTTCTCCATTTTACAGATACAGTGTAAGAAGTTCAGAGAGGTTAAGTACCCTGATGTCTTGAATAACTTATGCAATTATATAACTGGAAAGAATCTTAGAATTATCTATTGAAATATTTCCCAAAATGTGTTCCTTGGATATAATATTCAGAAGTTGTTCCCTGTCTAAATATGCTGTTGAAGTACTGGATTAAGCAAATTAAACAGACATTTTAATATTTCAGGGTAGAGAGAAAGGAATTAAAGCAGCGTGCCCATGACCTATTTCTCTCCCACTGCATTAGAGTGGAGGTTTATTCTAACTTTCTTGTACACATCTGAAAACTGACTCCTGGTAAACAGACTCATAATCTTTGTCAGAGTGAGTCCTTAGCTGGGAAATTATTTAGGCAGGATGTGTATGGTTCAGAGTTGCTTATAGAAAACAAACTTAGAACCTTTGGATTTACAAAGAATGGCTCCCAGAAATGTCACATAAGATACATGACTATCTGGTGTATAAGATGGAGTCATTTTGCAACCTACATATTCAGGTTTATGAGGTAATAACCTGTGGATCTGATTTATAAAGCTCACCAGTGTTATGGCCAGAGAGCACACATGGAGACCCATGGGGCATCACTCTTGGTGTTCCAGACATCTTCCTGCTCCACCTGTGCCATTTAATTGCTTTTATCTTTGAAATTATTAGTAAATTTCAGAAAAGATCTCTGATTTGTGTGTCTGAAGTGACAATCTTATCCTTTGTGTTAACTCACAAGATTTATTCAAATCATTAGAATGCTACCATATATCATAAACAAACTTCCAAGAGAAGAAAAGAGCATTGTGTTTCCCAGACTTACACTGCTATGTGATGCATCAGAAAACCTTTGGTATATCACCAATATTGTTGGTGCTGTTCTTCTGCAGATAAGTGATCCAGAATCCAAAGACCTTAGCCTGATCTTAATATTGTAGACACAGTAGTTTATTGTTGAATAATATTTATTCTGTTACAGAGAAAGTACATTTTTATATAATGCACCAAAACAGAGTAGAGCATGCAATATGTATTTAAAAAAATTCTTCAAGCAAAGGCGAATGCTAGACTGTAAATCTAAATCACTGTCTTGCACCAGCAGTTATCTGTACAATTTCAGGTCATGTCTATGAGTAATGAATGAGCCTTTTGCTGGTTGGTATTAGAAATGTATACCTAGTAAATTCATAGGAAACTCCACACTTGTCCAGGATGTAGTATATGTGTAGGTACATAAAACACAGGGATGTGTATGCTGCCTGGTTCCTCACACATGACCTGAGTATCTGAAAAGGCTGTGTGCACTTTATCTGTTTATTATACATGAACACATATTGCATATACATACCAACATATACACATATATAAACAGTTCATTCAAGCTTATACTCATATTTAAAATTATATTTAAAATTGTATTAGTTTTCTATTACCACAAGTTTAGATCTTAAAATAACATGATTTTATCATCTCATGGTTTCCCAGGGTCAAGAATCTGGGCACAGGTTAGCAGGGCTGCTCAGGGTCACACAAGCTGAAATCAAGGTATTGGAGGGGGTGGGGGTCACAGTCTTGTCTGGAGCATAGGGTCATTTTCCAAGGGGACTTAACGAGGTAAGTGAGGGCTCCTGATGACATTTCCTACAGAGGAATAGGTTGAGAGGAAACCATATTAGGAGCCTTAAACCTTTAGATCAAAGTCAGACTAATTATTAAAGGGCATACTTAAAGGAGAGAAAGAAGTAGTCAGAGGCTCCTTCAAAGAGGCTGAGACAAATAGCAACTCTTGCTTTGTTGTTGCCAAAACAACAGAAACACAATTTATCATATCAGCATCTTAATGAGGCTCAGACAAGAATTTCCCCTGGTCTTGGGCCTAGAAATCTCATAATTAGGATGTCCTGAACAGTTTTGGTTTATGTCTCCTGAACCATATTCCTGGCCTTTGGGCACTAATCTTCATGTTTTATTCTTTTATTATTTAAAATAAATAATATGTAATTGTTACATTATCATTATCTGGAATAGATTTGGCTACTGTCCACTTTGCACTTCAACCTTCTGCCATAGCTTGTTGTAATTTCATGTGAGAAATAAATGCAGTAAACTCTCACAAGGCCCCACAATTATGTGCTTGCTTTATAGCTTTCAAACAATTATTTAATAGATATCATCATAAATTTGAAAGCTCTCATTTATTTAAAGTCCAGGTTCTAGAAAAAATTCTGCCACCAAACAAAATCATCTTTTTGAACTTCACTTTTCTCACCAGTAAAATTCTAGTTTACACTTAATAGTTTTTACTACTAATTATTTTTTTACTACTTTTAATTTAGCAGATAACCTGCATTCTCTAATTATCTCCTCATTCTCTCAGTATAATTTTCTTCATTGCTGTAATAAAATCTGTAGTGTCCTTGCTTTCTGCAGCTACCCAAAGGTTTAAGTCATGATTCAAATTCACATTCTGATTCTTTCTAATAAGCTGCCATTGTTGATGTGGGGGTTGGGTTTGGAGTGATGGAAATGCATGGGCAGAAAGAATTTTGGAAAATGCTTATGCTAAATAGACAATAGATCTTTGCCCCAAGATCGAGGTTGTCTGAAGCATTATCTCCAAGACAAGTGCTAGGTTCCTGTCAGTTATTTAGAGCCAAAAACCATGTTTCTGAGGGAACTTGTGATCCATTTTATACTCATAAACTTTTTATGCATGGCAAAACCTGACCCTAACTAGGTATAGTGTGGTAGTGGCTGGAGTCGAAGAACTCAAATGTGCCACTTAAAATGCACCGAGGCTTCCATGTAGAGGCAATACCCAAATTAGGAATATTCGGATCATAAGTGCATCTTTTGTGCTATGGGGAAGCAGGGTCCTTTTAAACTTACCAGCCACACTTTTGGTGGAAAACATCCCATGATATCTGAGTTGTGTGTGACCCCATGACTCATTTTCCAAGGATCTCTTCTAAGGGGACTCCACCTCTTCCCACCCCACCTCACCCCACCCTCTACACCAACACTCTGGGTTTCTTCACCAGGAAGCTCTGATCCTGTCAGTTTGCTGTTGGTCCTTCTGCAAGTGTGGTACCTGGGCTAGGTTTTGAAAACTGCCACACTCCAGAAATCAGAGTTTGTTTAAATACTGTCTGTCACTGTGGTCATTATTCTAAGATTGCTATTGGGAAATACTATGATTGAAAAGAATTCTTCACTTGAAAAAAACCTTTTCTGTTTAAAATAGTGACTTAAAACATAAAGGTTTATAGTGTAGGCCATTTCTAAGCTAGTGATTGACTGTAATATTCACCTTCTATTTGAACTGGAGACTCATTTTTGGGCCATATTATAGTCATTTTAAAAAAGGCCATATTTCTGCTAATTTGGTCACTGACCCAACAATGAGTCTTTTATCAAAGGATGATGTAGTAAGCATTCATTGGTAGCTCTGCTGTAGGAACTGGGCAAAAATGCATAAATGAAAAGGTACTGAATAACAAAGAGAAAATGGCAATTTAGTGGGAGAAAAATGTAATTTAAAAAATTTTTTTGTTTGTAGGCTGGTTTAATTTGTTTTAGTCTATGCTGCTTAGGTATTCAGCTACCAAGAAGCATGATGCAAAGAAAGAAACCACACATATAAAAAAAATCATATACAACCCAGGTAGTTCTGCCCTTGCAGTGCAGGGACGAGAAAGCTGAAGTAGGTGCCAGAGGATTTGTGTTCAAATTGAATATAAAATGTATCAGCACTGTGACTTGGATAAAAAGATCATTTTCATGGGTCTGAATATCCCCCTCTGTCTTAAATACTCCATTTTATACTTAAATACTCCATTCTTACAAAAAAATTGAAATAAAATAATGAAGTTTGAGGTAAAAGAACAGAGTGTATTTATTTTTTAAAGTGAAATGAATGCCTGGTAGCAGTTAGCATCAGAGGGAGAAAATGAAGTACATTCCCTGCAAGGATGTTTTGCTCTTGTATCACCAGAAGCTTTCACCAGTTTGATGATTTCAGCACATTCAATTATGGGTAATGTGACTTGTGCATTCATTCTGTCCCTCTTAAACAGATGGCACATTTTACCACTTGGCCTTCATGAATAGAAACTCATTTTCAGTGTTTATGCTTTTTTTATAGGTTATTAGCATTTTGTTCCTTTATTATTGAGAAGTTAAAAATGAATATTGGCTCAGGAAACAGCCAGGATTTACTGTGCTCTTCCAGTCTTCTCCAGGTAGGTGAGGTAGGATTAGGATGGTAGGAGGCTTAGGAGGGTGGAGCAGAAACCATTAGATTTTCCTAGTGCAGTTTCAAATTTATATGCCAAAAGCTCATAGGAAAAATGTTTCTCTTCTTTGTCCCTTTGTAAGTATGCTTAGTCTTTTTTTGCTTTATTAATGTTCTGGCTGAGCTAAAATACCACAATAAACAAGGAACACATGTAAGGACTCCATATACTCCAGAAGCAATAACAACCACTGTGGCAGAGGTCATGGGTAGTTACAGCAAAGCAGGCCAGGGCCAAGTCTGCATGGGTCCCATCTTTAGATGTGTGGCCTCATGGGTCCAGTTTTGTCTCTGATGTCCCACTGAATAGTCGGTTTACTTGTGCCCAAGTGTTTTCTTTAAGAACTGACTCTTGGACTGCAAGATTGCTGAGACATGTTTGGTAAGAAATTGAAGATATAACCAGAAGAGTGATCAAAATGACTGTAGAATCCAAGTAGTACAGTAGGTGAGCAGGAAGGGAGTGATATGCAGGGAGAAGGGGAAAGGCCCAGAGTAAAGGCCAAGAATGTGAACAAATAAGGGTCAAGTCATGATGAGAGCCAAAAGGATTGAGATGATGTCAGGAAATGGGGTGTTTACCTCTGATATTTTCAAGGTAGATCTGTTCCAATGTAGAGTAGGTCCAGGGTGTGGCAAGACAGCCTATGATTGATATGGCATAGAGCTGAAGGCCTTTGAGATGATGAGGTTAAGAACCTAGCAGTTAGAAGGCTGCATGGAGACCCTGAAGTCAGTCAGAACACTGTATAGCTGTGGGTAAAAGATTCCAAAGATCAGTCTTTAGTGAATGAAGGCAAACCACCAGAAGATCAGGTGAGAGAGATTGCAAATAGGACTACAGCCTTCATTTCTCCCTGGATCCATGTCATTGGCAATTATGTTCTCATCAGAAAGAGAATAGGACGGGAATTCCCTTCCCCTTGAATATGTGTTGGTCTCATAACTTGCATCAGTGGCACTATGGGATGTAGTGGAGATTATGGCAACTTGGGAGCCCAGGCTTCAACAGTCTTGAACACTTCCACTTGTTTTCTTGTGGTTCTTCCAAGACACCATATAAACCAGCGTAGGTTAATCTGCTGGGGGTTAAGAGACCATGTGTGGGAGAAATACAGTCCCATCTAAGATCATCCTAGTCTAGCCATCTCAGGCAATCTGGCAGCAAGAATGAGTCCAGCTGAGACCAGGAGAACTTGAGCCTCAAAGAAGCAGTATCTTTTGGTACAGATTGTTACAATAGGTCTAAAAATTGGAAAGACACTCCAGTATTTAATGACATTTTCTCATCTCTTATGTGGGACTCTAGGGGAAGTGTTATGAAAATAATAACTTACATAGATTTTGGGAATTCCAAAAACATGTTCAGCTACACAATCACTCTTTAAAACTTAAAACCAGTTCTTACATTTTTTATATGATTACAGTGAGATTTATGAGAAAGGAAATAATTTAAATATAGCAAGACCCAGCTCTGATACCTTTCATCTGAACTGGCCTCTCTGTAGATTTCCAAACTTGACAGATCCTACCAATTAATTGTCCTGATGCTGGAGACTTATAGGGTGCACCTTCTTTTCTATTTTAAATATAGTACTAAGTGTCATTAACATTATAAATCATGTCTTATCATCTTCACATAGTGCCTGGTGCATTGTTGTACATGTATATAGCATACTCAGTAAAATACTTATCATTCACCTTTAAAATAAAGATTTAAGAAGTGTTCACCTTTAGGTTAAAAAATTAGAAAATCATGAATATATTAGAAACAAACAAGATACACCCAGTAAAAATCTTAAAACAAATATCCTGTCCTGTTTGGTAGAAATATTTTGGCATCAATGACAAAAGCCAGGATATTGATGACCCAGAAATGACTTCTACTTGACATATTTTATTCTTTGGGGTCTGTCATTCTCCATATAAGTACTTTATCAGGCTAGTGTATTTTACATGAGCTTTTCTCAGACTATCTGGATATTAATGCAATTGATTAAAATGAGCATAAATATGCCCATTTTTCCTTTTAGAAAAAGAAAATCCTTTTCTTTATTCTATCTCTTAGCCCTGACTTATTTTATCTTGGTTTGGGGTTCCTGAGTTTATGCTAATGGACCAGTTTGTCCTATAGAGTAGCTTATAAACCCATTGTGTAAGCAGAGAATGATGCTGAGTCCTAATTACCTGATTTTATAAAACATTAATGCATATGCTTTTGTATGCAACATACATCTGGACTTTGCTGTATGTGTTTCCAGGCACTGTATTAAACTGAAGCCTATCTGAAATCTTTAACCATAGGAACAAAGGCCCACAAGAGCCAGAGTCTGTGCAGTAATGGGCTTTCTCACCCAAACCTATGTTTCACTGAATGCCTTATTTCAGTGATAGTCCTGGAGCTCATCCTTGTTGTGAGTTTATTACCAAATATCTCTCTGCATGGCCATTAATTTTAGGAAAGTCATTTCTTTAGAAAGAAAAATATGGTTTACCTCTACCAGTGGAATAAATAGGGACAAGATAGAGAAAAAGAAATGTGATAAGCTAATCTACAAGGTGTCAGAATCACAGGTCTTGAATCTTGGAAGAAAATTAGCAGTTGTCTGGACTGGACTGAATATATTCTGCATATAAATGCAGTTAGGTTTTTCCTTTTCATTTGTTTGGAGAATTTCAAGAAATGCCAATTTTCACTGACATTAATTCCTAAGATTTGGCAGTGAGCAGACTACTATCGTTGTCAAGGAATATTGCTTTTTCCCACTTTCTATTTGGCTGCTATAGTGCTGGATGGAGGACTGCCTTGCAGTAAGTAGATGGAACAATAACCTGAAAGATTTGTTTGGGCCCTCAGCCTCAGCTTACTCAAGTCCTGCCACCATCCTGTGAGAGACTTGGTAACTGCGAGCAAGAGATGGACAGAAGTGAGTCGCCCAAGTGGAAGACAAATGAGGGTTCCACCAAACAACAACACTGGGGTAAAATGAATAATGGAAATGCTCCAGGAGTACATTGATTATTGAAACTGAGCATTTTGTTTACAAAATAATGGCATGATTTACACAACAGATTTTCTGGGTTTCCACCACCAGTATTTTACCCTTTCATTCCATAAACATGTTTGTTTCATATCCTTAGCAATCTATTGAACATGCTGTCATTTATTCTTATGTAGTTAATTTATTCATGTGTTACAGATCCAGCCCCACTCAAAATACAGGACCCAGTGTTTATTAGTTAACCTGATTAGTTAATCTGGTTAATCAATCAGATTCAGGTTTCTAAAAGTAAATTTTTAAATAAAAATTTCCTAGGAAGCAGCTTCAGAAGTTGAGTGCAAGCATTTCAACTTGGGATATGTCAAAATGGGACACAGAAGCATAAGAGATTGTGCTTCTCACTCAGCAAGGCTTCTAATACAAGTATTTATTGCTAGGAGTTATTTGTAGGTATAGGTGTAGGATGACATTGTGGGATCATATGAAGACTCATTTTAAAATTTATTCAATGCCACAGCATAGTTGGCTTTATACATTCAGTTGATTTGGAAAAATTCTTAGTCTTATTATTTAAGGCTTCCTCTTAATTTCTTAAATTTTTATGTATTTATTCACTTATTTATTCATCATGACAATATAATTGCAACACATAAAGTTCATTCCCTCAACAATTTCTGAGTGTACATTATATTGTCAATTACATGTACATTGTTGTACATCAGAGTCCCAGGACTACCCTCCATCCTTTATGACTGAAACTTGACACTTACAGAACAACCCTCCACCTCCTCCTTCCAGCTTTCTTCCTTCTCATTTTTTCCAGAAGAGAATACTTTAGCTACTGTAGATTGGCTAACACACACTCAGATTCCCACAGAGCTAAGAAGGGCAGAGGTGTTATTAAAATCAAGTTTTCTTGGCTTACCTACATTCACTACGGCACCCTTACAATAGTCAGTAAAATAACAGAGGTGTTTTTCTCTCTTCACTGCCATGAATGTTAGTTTTTGGAGGACTTTTGTGAGAATGGTGTGTGTGTATGTGTGTATGTGTGGGTGTAAGGGACATGTCAGCCTGATATATCTGAATATCATCATGTGGAGACATTGGAAAAAGAAAATAAGTGAAAGGAGGCAGAATGTGAGGCCATGTGGTTAGAAGGTTAGAACATGTCTGAGCTATAAGAAAGTAAGACTGTTTTTTAAAAATCTTGCAAAACACTAGTGACATCTTCATGATGAAAAACACGGATCAGATCTACTAACTGAAAAATATTGATTGGATTTCCACTCAGGCAATATGATGGACTATAAGAAAAATATTTCCACTGCAAAAGATATTAGAATTCTGAAAAGACAACCAAAAAGATACTTTTAAATATATAGGTGAACAATTAAATATTTTAGGAAAATACTTAAGTTTCAAAACAAAGAGGGGTTGCATATCAATGTGGCCATGGGGCACTGAGACCAGCTCCGTAAGAGTTTTTTCTGTTGCCAGGTGCTGGAGGCTTTACTGACCTACTGGGTCCACACAAGTTGGGTTGTTGTAATGGAGACTCTCACAGAATCAGAACACTCAGAAAACTAAAGCCTCAATGAGAAGATAAGGTAGAAACAATATTCTCTAAGCAAAGGGAGTGGCATGATATATTCAGAGCAATGAAACAGAAGGGCCTTGAACCAAGAATACTCTACCCTGCAAGATTATGATTTAAATTTAAAGGAGGGATTAAATGATTCCCAGATAAGCAAAAGTTGAGGGAATTTACCTCCCACAAATCATCTTTACAGTGTATTTTAAAGGGACTGCTCTAGATGGAAGTGTGCCTAAGACTAAATAGCTGTCACCAGAGAAAATAAAACCACAGCAAAGGATGTACAACAACTAAATACTATCCAAATGCAAAATAAAATCAGCTACCCACAAAGTAAGTCAAGTAATACACAAAGAGTACAGAATATGACACCTAACATATAAAGAGTGGAGGAGGAAAAAAAAGAAGGGAAAGAAAAAAGAATCATGATACTGTGTTTATAATAGTGTAATAAATGAGTTAAGGGAGACAGCTAGATAGCAAAGAAGCTGCCCTTGAACCTTTGGTAACCACAAATCCAAAGCCTCCAGTGGCAATAAGTACATATCTACCGATAATCACCCTAAATGTAAATGGACTGAATGACCCAATCAAGACACAGAGTTACAGAATGGATAAAAAGTGAGACCCATCCATATGCTGCCTATAAGAGACTCACTTAAAACCCAAAGACATACACAGATTACTAAAAGGGAAGAGATGGAAAAAGATATCTCATGCAAACAATAGGGAGAAAAAGCAGGTGATACAGTACTTGTATCAGACAAAATAAACTTCAAAACAAAGAAAGTAACAAGAGACAAAGAAAGACATTACATAATGATAAAGGGATCAGTCCAAAAAGAGGATAAAACTATTAAAAAATCTATGCACAAAACACAGGATCACCTAGTAAAACAAATACTGACAGAATTAAAGGAGGAAATAGAATGCAATGCATTCATTTTAGGAGACTTCAACACACCACTCCCTCCAAAGGGCAGATTGACCAGACAGAATATAAGTAAGGAGACAGGCACTGAACAAAACATTAGAACAGATGGACCTAACAGACACCTATAGAACACTCCACACAAAAGCAGCAGGATACATATTCTTCTCAAGTGCACATTGAGCATTTTCCAGAATAGACCACATATTAGGTCACAAAAAGAGCACCAGAAAATTAAAAAAGATTGAAATTAAACCAAACGACTCAGATCACAAAGATAGGAAACTAGAAATAAATTGTACAAAGAAAACAAAAAGGCTCACAAACACATTGAGGCTTAACAACATGCTCCTAAATAATCAATGGGTGAATGACCAAATTAAAACAGAGATCAAGAAAAACATGGAGAAAAATGAAAACAACAATGCAAAACCCCAACTTCTGTGGGATGCAAAGAAGGCAGTTCTAAGAGGAAACTATAAAGCAATCCAGGCCTATTTAAAGAAGGAAGAAAAATCCCAAATAAACAGTCTAAATTCACAATTTTTGCAACTGGGAAAAGAAGAACAAATGAGGCCCAAAGTCAGAAGAAGGAGGGACATAATAAAGAACAGAGAAGAAATAAATAAAACTGAGAAGACAAACAACAAAAAAATTAATGAAACCAAGAGCTGGTTCTTCGAGAAGATAAACAACAACAACAAAACCCCTAGGCAGACTTATCAAGAAAAGAGTCTACAAACATAAACAGAATCAGAAATGAGAAAGGAAAAATCACTACAGACACCACAGAAATACAAAGAATTATTAGAGAATACATGAAAAACCATTTGCTAACAAACTGGATAACCTAGAAAAAATGGACAACTTTCTAGAAAAATAGAACCTTCCAAGACTGACTCAGGAAGAAACAGAAAATCTGAACAGATCAATTACCAGCAATGAAATTAAATTGGTAATCAAAAACTTCCCAAGAACAAAATTCCCAGACCAGATGGCTTCACTGCTGAATTTTATCAGACATTTAGAGATGACATAATACCTATTCTTCTTAAAGTTTCCAAAAACTAGGGAGGAGGAAATACTTCCAAATTCATTCTATGAAGCCAGCATCACTTTAATACCAAAACCAGGCAAAGATACCACACACAAAAAAAGAAATCTACAGACCAATATCCCTGATGGACATAGATGCAGAAATACTCAAAAAAATATTAGCAAACCAAATTCAAAAATACATCAGGAGGATCATACATAATGATAAAGTGAGATTCATCCCAGGAATGAAAGGATGGTACAACACTAGAAAATCCATCAACATCATCCACTGTATCAATATAAAGAAGGACAAAAATCACGTGATCATCTCCATAAATGCCAAAAAACCATTTGACAAAATTCAACATCCATTCGTGACAAAAACTCTCAACAAAATGGGTATAAGAGGGAAAGTACCTCAACATAATAAAGGCCTTATATGACAAACCCACAGCCAACATTATACTTAACAGCGAGAACCTGAAAGCTTTTCCTTTAAGATCAAGAACAAGACAAGGATGCCCACTCTCCCCACTATTATTCAACATAGTTCTGGAGGTCCTAGCCACAGCAATCAGACATCACAAAGAAGTAAAAGGCATAAAGATTGGTAAGGAAGAAGTTAAACTCTTACTGCTTGTAGATGACATGCTATTCCACATAAAATCCCCTAAAGAATCCACTCTAAAACGACTAGAACTAATATTTGAATTCAGCAAAGTTGCAGGATACAAAATTAATGCACAGAAATCTGTTGCATTCATATATACTAATGCTGAATTAGCAGAAAGAGAAATCAGGAAAATAATTCCATTCACAATTGTATCAAAAAGAATAAAATACCTAGGAGAAAACCTAACCAAGGAAGTGAAAGACCTATAGCCTGAAAATTAGAAGACATTCTTGAGAGAAATTGTAGAGAACACTAATAAATGGAAATTGATCCCATGATCTTGAGTAGGAAGAATTAATATTGCCAAATTTGCCCCTCTGCCTAAAGCAGTCTACAGATTCAATCCAATCCTATCAAAGTGCCAACAGCATTCTTCAACGAACTGGAACAAATAGTTCTAAAATTTATATGGCCCCACAAAGGGCCCTGAATAGCCAAAGCAATCCTGAGAAGGAAGAATAAAGCAGGGAGGATTTTGCTCCCCGACTTGAAGCTCTACTACAAAGTCACAGTAATCAAGACAATTTGGTACTGGCACAAGAACAGACTCATAGGTCAATGGAACAGAGTAGAGAGTCCAGATATTAACCCAAGCATATAGGGTCATGGACATATAATGGAGAAATGACAGCCTCTTCAACAGCTGGTTTGGAAAACGGGACAGCTACATGTAGGAGAATGAGACTGGATTAGTGTCTAACTCTATACACAAAAGTAAACTCGAAATGAATCAAAGACCTGAATGTAAGTCATGAAACCATAAAACTCTTAGAAGAAAACATAAGCAAAACTCTCTTAAATATAAACATGAGCAACTTTTTAATGAACATATCTCTCTGGGCAAGCAAAACAAAAGGAAAAATCAACAAGTGAGACTATATCAAACTATAAAACTTCTGTACAGCAAAAGACACCATCAGTTGAACAAAAAGGCATTCTACAGTATGAGAGAATATATTTATAAACGACATATCTAATAAGGGCTTGACATCCAAAATATATAAAGAGCTCATGTGCCTCAACAACCAAAAAGCAAATAATCCATTTAAAAAATGGTCAGAGGATCTGAACAGACCCTTCTCCAAAGAAGAAATTCAGATGGCCAACAGGCACATGGAAAGATGCTCCACATCACTGGTCATTAGAGAAATACAAATTAAAACCACAATGAGATATCACCTCACACCAGTTAGGATGGTCAACATCCAAAAGACAAACAACAACAAATGATGGCAAGGATGTGGAGAAAGGGGAACCCTCCTACATTGCTGGTGGGAATTTAAATTAGTTCAACCATTGTGGAAAGCAGTGTGCAGACTCCTCAAAAAGCTCAAATAGAAATACCATTTGACCCAGAAATTCCACTCCTAGGGATTTACCTTAAGAGTACAGGATCCCAGATTCAAAAGTCATATACACCCCTGTGTTTATCACAGCACTATGTACAATAGCCAAGAAATGGAAGCTACCTAAGTGTCCATCAGTAGATGAATGGATAAAGAAGAAGTGGTACATATACAGAATGCAATATTATTCATCCATAAGAAGAAAGCAAATCCTACCATTTGCAACAACATGGATGGAGCTAGAGGGTATTATGCTCAGTGAAATAAGCCAGGCAGAAAAAGAAAAGTTCCAAATGATTTCACTCATATGTGGAGCATAAGAACAAAGAAAAAACTGAAGGAACAAAACAGCAGCAGACTCACAGAACCCATGAATGAACTAAAGTTACCAAAGGGAAAGGGACTGGGGATTGTGGGTGGGAAGGGATGGATAAGGGGATTAAGGCCATTATGATTTGTACACATAATGTAGGGGTGCATGGGGAAGGAAGTATAGCACAGAGAAGACAAGCAGTGACTCTGTAGCATCTTACTATACTGATAGACAATGACTGTAATGGGGTATGTGGGGGAGATTTGATAATGGGGTGAATCTAGTAACCCCAGTGTTGCTCATGTTATTGTATATCAATGATATCTTAATAAAAAAGAAAAAACCTTCTGATTTATAATTACAAACCACATGAAAACATGATACCGACAGTGAGAGATGGTTAAAAGACAAACACCATCCTTCAAGAGCTTTAGATGTGTCAACTGGTGAATACAGACATAGAATACCTACACGTAATATGCTTAAATAAATAAACCAGGGATGTGGAAGCATGTACATGGGCATGAGACAGTTAAAAAAAGATCAGGCATGTTATAAAAGAAGCAGATAGAAGTTCTAGGAATGTGAAAATAAAATGATTTAAGTGAAATCTCAATGTATAGATTGCAGAGCATTATTAGACTTTGCTGAAGAGAAAATTCATGTATTAGGGTATTTAGCTGAAGATATTGAGCAAGAAGCACACACATACAAAGGGATGAATAAGAAAGAAGAAAGGTCAGCATTCTTGAAAAACAATATGAAGGTCTAACATAATTCCAATTAGAGTTCTACAAGGAGAGAAGAAATATGGTGGGGAGAGATGTAAAATTTAAGAAGTATAAAAAAGAATATTTCCAGAATCTTAAGAATTGGAAGTAAAACTTATAATCAATCCAAAAATAAAGTCAGAAAAGATAAAAGAAACGTTGAAAAAGCAAAACAAGTAGAAGTTAAAATAAAATATAAATGTTTGTAGATTGACTTGCTAGTTAAGGATTTTAAAATGTTAGGTGGGTTAATAAGAAGAAAAATACATTATGTGTTGTTTGTAAGAGACACAGCTAAAAATAAGGTATAATGACTGAAAATAAGTGACAGGTAATTAAACAAAAGTACTAGCAAATATCACATACAAGGAGGCTATTAGCTATTTTAACATTAGTCAAAATAGGCATTGAAGCAAAAACATTAGCAGATATAAGTATATTCAACACACACAATAAATCATACTGGCAAAATAATTTAGAATCTTTATTTGCTTAGTGTAACTTCCAAAACATGTAAGTCAGACATTGGGGAGAAAATGATGCAACATTAAAAAATAAGAAAATCATGCAAAAAGTTTATGGTAATAAACTTGAAAACTTAGAAGAAATAAATAAGCCTCAGATAAAATATAAATAACCCAAACTGACTAAATATGAAATTAAATTAAAAATTCCCATAATACAATAATGGAATCAATTGCTAAACATCTTTTCCCCCAGAAATCAGCAGGCTTAATTCATTTTACAAGTATGTCCACCAGATATTTAAGAAATATATCATTAAATCTGAACCAAACTCTTAAAATAGAGGAGGAAAAATAAAAGGGGTTTCATAACTCATTTTATGAGATTTGTATAATCTTAACACAAAAATCAGATGAAGATTATAAGGAAAACAGCAATAAAATACTAAACTTATTTATGAAAACAGCTTTAAAATCTTTAATATTACTTTAATATTCTTCTGCAAGTTACAGATGAATATTACAGACTCAAATGAAGTTCAAAACTGGGTAAAACTGAACTGTTGTGAAGCATATGTAATTTAAAGTGGTAAAGTATTAATTAATTTAATATTATTTATTGAAAACCAGGAAAATAAGCACAAAACTCAGGATCCCTTGGGAGAGATAAAATAATTCAACATACTGTTATATTCCATTTCTTAAACTTGGTGGTAGATATGGGGTTATTTGTATTATTATTGGACTTCATGTATACATACTCTTGCAGGTAGAATACATTTATTATGTGAAACATAATACATTGGTTTCTTTATATATTGGTTATATTATGTAAACCAAAAACTAGAAATAGGAATAGAAGACAAAGCGGAGTAAGGCAGATTTGCCATATTTACTTCTTGAGGCTAAATTTTGACACTGGAATCTTAGAAAAGCCATGTGACTAAAATAAGATGATATCTGACTCTCCTTGATGGATTTAAAAAAATAATGATGATGAAATAATTGAATGAGCATCTACATTTTATTATGGTGAGAATCTGTCCTCACAGAATATGAAGCTGAGATTCTCACATTATCTGCTATGAAAATGGAATATTAACAGATGATCAGGGAGAATAATAAAAATGAATATTCTGTTGAGAGTTTTACTTAAGAAGTGAAGGGCTACACACCTATCATATGGGTTCAAATGCATATCGGAAACTCAAGATATTTGTAAAAATAAGAAAATCGTTTTGACATAAAGTTTGAGATTTCAGAGCAGGGAATTGAGGGCTTCTCATTAAAGTACAGTGAGAATAGATAAAAGTGGTTAGTGTGCTGAAATAAATAAAAACTGAAAACTTAAGCATCTACACACATTGAAAATATCAATCAAAAAAAATTAAAAGTAGATAATTTTAGATAAAAGAAAACTAATTGAATTCATTGCCAATGGTTCTTCACTATTAGAAGTGCTAAAGACCATTACTCAAACTGAAGGTAAATTAGGCTAGATAGAATCTTGGATAATCAAAAAAGAAGAGAGAGCATTAGAAATGACAATATCTGGTTACATAGGAAAAAATCTCTATTTTTCTACTTTTGTCCCCCCCAACAGTTTCCTAAAAGAGGCTAAAGCAAACATAACGCAGTCTTACAGGTATAATACAGCTGTAAGTGGGGTGTAATGTTCCTGTAAGTGGGGTGTAAAAGATTAAGGATGTATATTGTGATTCAACCACATTTTTAAAACTTGGAAAGCACAGCTAAAAATCAACAGTAAATTTTAAATGAAATTCTGAAAACTATTCAAATGTTCTTTAAAACACAGGCTGAAGGAAAAATGAAAATAAGACAGAGACATAGAAGAAACAGATATTGAAATGATAGACTTAAACCTAGTACTATGAGTAACTATATTAAATGTTAATGGATCATATCTTCCAATAAAAGAGTACAGATTTTCAAAATATTTAAGTAAAACAAGACCCAGGTATATGATGTCTACAAGAGACAAACTTTAAATTGCAAGGTACAAATAGCTGAAAGTAAATGGGTTGGAAACATTTACCATGCAAATAATAAGGATATGTATGTAGTAGTAGCCACATAGAAATCAGGAAAAATACATTTTTAATTAAAAAATTAATAGAGAGGAAATAAAACATCTCATAATAAAAAATGGGTTAATTAAATAAGAAGATACAATAATTATAAGTATCTATGCAACCATTAAAATAGTTACAAAACACAAGAAGCAAAAAGTGACAAAATTAAACACAGAGAAATAGGAAATTCCACAACCATAGATGGAGAGTGCATTAGTTTACTAGGGCTTTTGCAACAAACTTTCACAAATTTTGTCGTTTAAAACAAATTAATTTTGTCTCAGTTCTGGAGGATAGAAGTCTGAAGTCAAGTGTTTAGCAGAATCATGCTGTCTCTGGTGGCTCTAAAGGAGAAATATGTTCTTCTTTTCTGGTTTTCAGTGGCCCTTGGTATTCTTGGGCTCATGACAGTGTGATTCTAGTCTTCGCTATCATCATCATATGGCCTTCTCCCCTGTTTGTGTGTTCTGCTTTTCTGTCTTTTAAAAAGACTTCTGGAGGGGCAGAAGATGGCGGCGTGAGTAGAGCAGCGGAAATCTCCTCTCAAAACAACATATATCTATGAAAATATAACAAAGACAACCGTTCCTAGAATAAAGACCAGAGGACACAGGACAATATCCAGACCACATCCGCACCTGAGAGAACCCAGCGCCTCGCGAAGGGGGAGAGGAGGGCCACAAACCAACAAGAAGGGAAGTCCTTCCAGCCGTCACTGGTCCCAGTTCTGCAGACTATTCCTATCACCATGAAAAGGCAAAGCTACAGGCAGACAAAGATCACAGAGACAACACCAGAGAAAGAGACAGACCTAACCAGACTCCCTGAAAAAGAATTCAAAATAAGAATCATAAACATGCTGACAGAGATGCAGAGAAATATGCAAGAGAAATGGGATGAAGTCCGGAAGGAGATCGCAGATGCCAGAAAGGAGATCGCAGAAATGAAACAAACTCTGGAAGGGTTTATAAGCAGAATGGATAGAATGCAAGAGGCCATTGATGGAATTGAAATCAGAGAACAGGAACGCATAGAAGCTGACATAGAGAGAGACAAAAGGATCTCCAGGAATGAAACAATATTAAGAGAACTGTGTGACCAATCCAAAAGGAACAATATCCGTATTATAGGGGTCCCAGAAGAAGAAGAGAGAGGAAAAGAGATGGAAAGTATCTTAGAAGAAATAATTGCTGAAAACTTCCCCACACTGGGGGAGGAAGTAATCGAACAGACCACGGAAATACACAGAACCCCCAACAGAAAGGATCCAAGAAGGGCAACACCAAGACACATAATAATTAAAATGGCAAAGATCAAGGACAAGGAAAGAGTGTTAAAGGCAGCTAGAGAGAAAAAGGTCACCTATAAAGGGAAACCCATCAAGCTAACGTCAGATTTCTCAACAGAAACCCTACAGGCCAGAAGAGAATGGCATGATATATTTAATACAATGAAACAGAAGGGCCTTGAACCAAGGATACTGTATCCAGCACGACTATCATTCAAATATGACGGTGGGATTAAACAATTCCCAGACAAACAAAAGCTGAGGGAATTTGCTTTCCACAAACCACCTCTACAGAACATCTTACAGGGACTGCTCTAGATGGGAGCACTCCTAGAAAGAGCACAGCACAAAACACCCAACATATGAAGAATCGAGGAGGAGGAACAAGAAGGGAGAGAAGAAAAGAATCTCCAGACAGTGTATATAACAGCTCAATAAGCAAGCTAAGTTAGGCAGTAAGATACTAAAGAGGCTAACCTTGAACCTTTGGTAACCACGAATTTAAAGCCTGCAATGGCAATAAGTACATATCTTTCAATAGTCACCCTAAATGTTAATGGGTTGAATGCACCAATCAAAAGACACAGAGTAACAGAATGGATAAAAAAGCAAGACCCATCTATATGCTGCTTACAAGAAACTCACCTCAAACCCAAAGACATGTACAGACTAAAAGTCAAGGGATGGAAAAACATATTTCAAGCAAACAACAGCGAGAAGAAAGCAGGGGTTGCAGTACTAATATCAGACAAAATAGACTTCAAAACAAAGAAAGTAACAAGAGATAAAGAAGGACACTACATAATGATAAAGGGCTCAGTCAAACAAGAGGATATAACCATTCTAAATATATATGCACCCAACACAGGAGCACCAGCATATGTGAAACAAATACTAACAGAACTAAAGGGGGATATAGACTGCAATGCATTCATTCTAGGAGACTTCAACACACCACTCACCCCAAAGGATAGATCCACTGGGCAGAAAATAAGTAAGGACACGGAAGCACTGAACAACACAGTAGAGCAGATGGACCTAATAGACATCTATAGAACTCTACATCCAAAAGCAGCGGGATATACATTCTTCTCAAGTGCACATGGAACTTTCTCCAGAATAGACCACATACTAGGCCACAAAAAGAGCCTCAGAAAATTCCAAAAGATTGAAATCCTACCAACCAACTTTTCAGACCACAAAGGCATAAAACTAGAAATAAACTGTACAAAGAAAGCAAAGAGGCTCACAAACACATGGAGGCTTAACAACACGCTCCTAAATAATCAATGGATCAATGACCAAATCAAAATGGAGATCCAGCAATATATGGAAACAAATGACAACAACAACACTAAGCCCCAACTTCTGTGGGACACAGCAAAAGCAGTCTTAAGAGGAAAGTATATAGCAATCCAAGCATATTTAAAAAAGGAAGAGCAATCCCAAATGAATGGTCTAATGTCACAATTATCGAAATTGGAAAAAGAAGAACAGATGAGGCCTAAGGTCAGCAGAAGGAGGGACATAATAAAGATCAGAGAAGAAATAAATAAAATCGAGAAGAATAAAACAATAGCAAAAATCAATGAAACCAAGAGCTGGTTCTTCGAGAAAATAAACAAAATAGATAAGCCTCTAGCCAGACTTATTAAGAAGAAAAGAGAGTCAACACAAATCAACAGTATCAGAAATGAGAAAGGAAAAATCACGATGGACCCCACGGAAATGCAAAGAATTATTGGAGAATACTATGAAAACCTATATGCTAACAAGCTGGGAAACCTAGGAGAAATGGACAACTTCCTAGAAAAATATAACCTTCCAAGATTGACCCAGGAAGAAACAGAAAATCTAAACAGACCAATTACCAGCAACGAAATTGAAGCGGTAATCAAAAAACTACCAAAGAACAAAACCCCCGGGCCAGATGGATTTACCTCGGAATTTTATCAGACATACATGGAAGACATAATACCCATTCTCCTTAAAGTCTTCCTAAAAATAGAGGAGGAGGGGATACTCCCAAACTCATTCTATGAAGCTAACATCACCCTAATACCAAAACCAGGCAAAGACCCCACCAAAAAAGAAAACTACAGACCAATATCCCTGATGAACGTAGATGCAAAAATACTCAACAAAATATTAGCAAACCAAGTTCAAAAATACATCAAAAGGATCATACACCATGACCAAGTGGGATTCATCCCAGGGATGCAAGGATGGTACAACATTCGAAAGTCCATCAACATCATCCACCACATCAACAAAAAGAAAGACAAAAACCACATGATCATCTCCATAGATGCTGAAAAAGCATTTGACAAAGTTCAACATCCATTCATGTTAAAAACTCTCAGCAAAATGGGAATAGAGGGCAAGTACCTCAACATAATAAAGGCCATCTATGATAAACCCACAGCCAACATTATATTGAACAGCGAGAAGCTGAAAGCATTTCCTCTGAGATCAGGAACTAGACAGAGATGCCTACTCTCTCCACTGTTATTTAACATAGTACTGGAGGTCCTAGCCACGGCAATCAGACAAAATAAAGAAATACAAGGAATCCAGATTGGTAAAGAAGAAGTTAAACTGTCACTATTTGCAGATGACATGATACTGTACATAAAAAACCCTAAAGACTCCACCCCAAAACTACTAGAACTGATATCGGAAAACAGCAAAGTTGCAGGATACAAAATCAACACACAGAAATCTGTGGCTTTCCTATATACTAACAATGAACCAACAGAAAGAGAAATCAGGAAAACAACTCCATTCACAATTGCATCAAAAAAAATAAGATACCTAGGAATAAACCTAACCAAAGAAGTGAAAGACTTATACTCTGAAAACTACAAGTCACTCTTAAGAGAAATTAAAGGGGACACTAACAGATGGAAACTCATCCCATGCTCGTGGCTAGGAAGAATTAATATCATCAAAATGGCCATCCTGCCCAAAGCAATATACAGATTTGATGCAATCCCTATGAAACTACCAGCAACATTCTTCAATGAACTGGAACAAATAATTCAAAAATTCATATGGAAACACCAAAGACCCCGAATAGCCAAAGCAATCCTGAGAAAGAAGAATAAAGTAGGGGGGATCTCACTCCCCAACTTCAAGCTCTACTATAAAGCCATAGTAATCAAGACAATTTGGTACTGGCACAAGAGCAGAGCCACAGACCAATGGAACAGACTAGAGAATCCAGACATTAACCCAGACATATATGGTCAATTAATATTTGATAAAGAAGCCATGGACATACAATGGCGAAATGACAGTCTCTTCAACAGGTGGTGCTGGCAAAACTGGACAGCTACATGTAGGAGAATGAAACTGGACCATTGTCTAACCCCATATACAAAAGTAAACTCAAAATGGATCAAAGACCTGAATGTAAGCCACGAAACCATTAAACTCTTGGAAGAAAACATAGGCGAAAACCTCTTAGACATAAACACGAGTGACCTCTTCTTGAACATATCTCCCCGGGCAAGGAAAACAACAGCAAAAATGAGTAAGTGGGACTATACTAAGCTGAAAAGCTTCTGTACAGCAAAAGACACCATAAATAGAACAAGAAGGATCCCTACAGTATGGGAGAATATATTTGAAAATGACACATCCGATAAAGGCTTGACGTCCAGAATATATAAGGAGCTCACACGCCTCAACAAACAAAAAACAAATAACCCAATTAAAAAATGGGCAGAGGAACTGAACAGACAGTTCTCCAAAAAAGAAATACAGATGGCCAACAGACACATGAAAAGATGTTCCACATCGCTAATTATCAGAGAAATGCAAATTAAAACTACAATGAGGTATCACCTCACACCAGTAAGGTTGGCTGCCATCCAAAAGACAAAGAACAACAAATGTTGGCGAGGCTGTGGAGAAAGGGGAACCCTCCTACACTGCTGGTGGGAATGTAAACTAGTTCAACCATTGTGGAAAGCAGTATGGAGGTACATCAAAATGCTCAAAACAGACTTACCATTTGACCCAGGAATTGCACTCCTAGGAATTTACCCTAAGAACGCAGCAATCAAGTTTGAGAAAGACAGATGCACCCCTATGTTTATTGCAGCACTATTTACAATAGCCAAGAATTGGAAGCAACCTAAATGTCCATCAATAGATGAATGGATAAAGAAGATGTGGTACATATACACAATGGAATACTACTGAGCCATAAGAAAAGGGCAAATCCAATCATTTGCAGCAACATGGATGGAGCTGGAGGGTATTATGCTCAGTGAAACAAGCCAAGCAGAGAAAGAGAAATACCAAATGATTTCACTTATCTGTGGAATATAAGAACAAAGGAAAAACTGAAGGAACAAAACAGCAGCAAAATCACAGAACTCAAGAATGGACTAACAGGTACCAAAGGGAAAGGGACTGGGGAGGATGGGTGGGTAGGGAGGGATAAGGGGGGGAGAAGTAGGGGGGTATTAAGAATAACATACATGGGGGGGTAGGAGAAAAGGGAGGGCTGTACAACACAGAGAAGGCAAGCAGTGATTCTACAACATTTTGCTATGCTGATGGACAGTGACTGTAAAGGGGTTTATAGGGGAGACCTGGTATAGGGGAGAGCCTAGTAAATATAATATTCGTCATGTAAGTGTAGATTAGTGATACCAAAAACAAAGCAAAAAAAAAAAAAGGGCAGTTCCTGTGTGGTAACCTCCAACGAGTTCTACACAAGGGTATAAAGGGCATATAAAAGTGTAGGCAAAGGGTCTGTTTGTGTTTATACAGAGGATCAAAGCCTAATTGGGCTACCCCGAAAATGAACTAAGATACGATATGAAAAAGAACTTCCAACATCTGCACTCTCTGGAAGACTCATGCCAGAAGATGATCATCAAAAAACCCCAACAAAGATCCACGCACTGCTACAGCTGTAGATGCACTCATCCCACCAGTTCCTGGACTTGCCATGGGAATGAGGAAGGAGATATCTAAGCTGGCCTGTGCATACAGTAAAACAACAAATTTGACTGGATCTATACTGTTGGAACTCAACCAAGAATTTGGAGAAGTGCAAATTGTAGCGCTCCAAAGTCTTACAACTACAGACTATTTACTGTTAAAAGAACATATGGCATGTGAACAGTCCCCAGGAATGGGTTGTTTTAATTTGTCTGATTTCTCTCAGACTGTTCAAGTTCAGTTGGACAATATCCACCATATCATAGATAAGTTTTCACAAATGCCTAAGGTGCCTTAATGGTTTTCTTGGTTTCACTGGAGATGGCTGGTAATTACAGATATGCTTTGGTTATGTAACTATACTCCTATTATTTTAATGTGTGTGCGCAATTTAAGTAGTAGCTTAAAACCTATGTATGCTGAAGTTACTCTACAAGAAGATATGTCAAATAAATAATCAATCTTCCCATGTTTTCTTCCGTCTGCTACTTCTATAGCTTTTCTTCTTCCTTCCTAATTACAACCCTTAAATAGAATTCATGCCTCATATCAAATTTACCGAGTATCATAACTCCTCCAAGTGGTAAAGATACCTCAAGACAAATGCTGGGCATAGAAGCCACAGGGCATAAATCTGCAAAGAAGTAAAAAGCTCACCTTTTCAAACAATAAGGCTTCCCTCTCACTTACCAACTTCACATTTCCCTGTATGGCCCCAGAAGATGACTGGTTAGCCAGAGACGGGTAAGATTCCTCAAGGGAGGAACAACCTAAGACAGGCACAGTCGCAGGGGGGCCATCAGGTGAGAAATTGGGGATCAACAGAGGTGAGGCTTAGAACCTCACCCCCCCTGTTCTGAGAGAAATCTTCTGCATACATGGATGTTTTATTGCCCTGGTCTAGCTTGGATTAACACATAGTCTACAGGCACACACCTGATCATCTACATTTGCTCTCTTACAACAATAAACTATGTTTTCTACCTTTATCTTGTATCTACCTACCACTTCAGCATTTTATTAAAAATAATAATAATAAAGAGAGAAATGTGGTATCCACATATAAATCAAGTATAAAAACCAAATGAGTATTAATATTTGAACTGACTGTTTAGAGTTCATAATGCATGAGCAAAACTAAAAGTTTCTGTGATGACTGCCCTTGTACTGTTCACTATGTAACTTATTCATTATGTAAGAATTTGTTCTCCATGTAAGAACTTGTTTGTTATGCCTCAGAAGATTGGAGACTGACTAAAATTAGGCTTGGGGTGGATTAATGATTGTGCATTGAGCATTGACTCCCCTATACAGAATTTTATTGTCGTTAACAACCATTTGATCAATAAATATGAGAGATGCCCTCACAAAAAAAAAAAAAAAAAAAAAAGGACAGACTTCCAATGGTAAAATAAATAAGTAACCGGGATGTAATGTATAGCATAAGGAATATAGTCAAGATATTGTAACAGCTTGGTAGGGTGATAGCTGGAACCTAGAATTATGTATATAAATGTCCTACCATTGTGTTGTACACTTGAAACTAATGTAATGTAATACTGTGTGTCAACTACCCTTCAATAAAAAATAATTATTTAAAAAAAAAAAAAAAGACTTCTGTCACAGGCTTTAGCTCCTACCCTAATCTAGGATAATCTTATCTAAAGATCCTTACCTTAATTATATCTACAAATATCTTTATTCCAAATACAGTCACATATGGAGGTTCTGAGATGACACATCTTTTGGAGGCTACTATTCAATGTTCTACAGAGAGTTAACCTCCTTTTAGAAATTCATAGGCAAATTAGGAAGAAAAACAGCACAGCAAAGATACAGAGGACCAGAACTATACTACCAATGGTTATTTAATTTATATATATATATTTATTTATTTATAGACTCCCCCTATTATAAAGTCCCCACCACATACCCATTACAGTCACTGTCCATCAGTGTAGAAAGATGCTATAGAAACATTACTTGTCTTCTCTGTGTAATACCACCTTTCCTGTGTCCCCCACTGCTACATTATGTGTGCTAATCATAATACCCGCTTTTCCCCTTTATCACTACCTTTCCACCCATCCTCTCCAGTCCCTTTGCCTTTGGTAACTCTTAGTCCACTCTTTGGTTCTGTGAGTCTGATGCTGCTTCATTCTTTCAGTTTTTCCTTTGTTCTTATACTCTACAGATGAGTGAGATCATTTGATACTTGTCTTTCTTTGCCTGGCTTATTTCACTGAGCATAATACCCTCTAGCTCCATCCAAGTTGTTGCAAATGGTAGGATTTGTTTTCTTCTTATGGCTGAATAATATTCCATTGTGTATGTGTACATCATCTTCTTTATCCATTCATCTACTGATGGACAGTTAGGTTGCTTCTGTTTCCTAGCTATGGTAAATAATACTGTGATAAACACAGGGGTGCATATGTATTTTTGAAACTGGGCTTCTGCATTCTTAGGGTAAATTCCTAGGAGTGGAATTCCTGGGTCAAATGGTATTTCTATTTTTAGTTTTTGAGGAAGCTGCACATTGCTTTCCACAATGGTTGAGCTATTTTACATTCCCACCAGCAGTGTAGGAGGATCCTCACCAACATTTGTTGTTGTTTGTCTTTTGGATGGTGCCCACCCTAACTGGTATGAGGTGATATTGCATTGTGGTTTTAATTTGCATTTCTCTGATGATTAGCGATGTGGAGCATCTTTTCATGTTCCTGTTGGCCATCTGAAATTCTTCTTTGGAGAAGTGTCTGTTCAGTTCCTCGGGCCGTTTTTAATTGGCTTATTTGCATTTTGTTTGTTGAGGGGCATGAGCTCTTTATATAATTTGAATGTCAACCCCTTATAGGATATGTCATTTATGAATATATTCTCCAGTACTGTAGGATGTCTTTTTGTTTTACTAATGGTGTCGTTTGATATAGTCCCACTTGGTCATTTGTGCTTTTTTTTTCCCTTGCCCAGGGAGATATGTTCATGAAGAAGTCGCTCATATTTATGTCCTAGAGATTTTTGCCTATTTTGATGTTGTTGTTTTTTATTTTTTATTAAAGTATGATTGATATACATTATTATGAAGGTTTCATATGAAAAAACAATGTGGTTACTACATTTACCCATATTATCAAGTTCCCACCCATACCCTAGTGCAGTCACTGTCCATCAGTGCAGCAAGATGCCACAGATCCACTATGTGCCCTGTCTTTGCAACACTGTTCTCCCAGTGATCCCCCACACCATGTGTACTAAACATAATACCCCTCAATCCCCTTCTCCCTCCCTCCACACCAGCCCTCCCATGCCCCTCACCTTTGGTAACCACTAGCTCATTCTTGGAGTATCTGAGTCTGCTGCTATTTTGTTCCTTCAGTTTTGCTTCATTGTTATACTCCACAAATGAGGGAAATCATTTGGCATTTGTCTTTCTTCACCTGGCTTATTTCACTGAGCATAATGTCTTCTAGCTCCATCCATGTTCTTGCAAATGGTAAGATTTATTTCTTTCTTATGGCTAGAAGTATTCCATTGTGTATATGTACCACATCTCCTATATCCATTCATCTACTGATGGACACTTAGATTGCTTCCATATCCTGGCTATTGTAAAAAGTGCTTTGATAAACATAAGGGTGTATATGTCTTTTTGAATCTGAGAAGTTGTATTCTTTGGGTAAATTCCAAGGAGTGGGATTCTCGGGTCAAATGGTATTTCTACCTTTAGTTTTTTGAGGAACCTCCACATTGCTTTCCACAATAGTTGAACTAGCTTACATTCCCACCAGCAGTGTAGGAGGGTTCCCCTTTCTCCCCATCCTCACAAGCATTTGTTGTTCTTAGTCTTTTCAATGCTGGCCATCCTTACTGGTATGAGGTGATATCTCATTGTGGTTTTAATTTGCATTTCCCTGATGATTATTGATGTGGAGCATCTTTTCATGTGTCTGTTGGCCATCTGAAATTCTTCTTCTGAGAACTGTCTCTTCATATCCTCTGCCCATTTGTTAATTGGGTTATTTGCTTTTTGGGTGTTGAGGCATGTAAGTTCCTTATATGTTTTGGATATTAACCCCTTGTCAGATATGTCATTTACAAATATATTCACCCATACTGTAGGATGCCTTTTTGTTCTGTTGATGGTGTCCTTTGCTGTACAGAAAGTTTTTAGTTTGATGTAGTCCCATGAGTTCATTTTTGCTTTTGTTTCTGTTGCTCGAGGAGATGTGTTCAGGAAGAAGTTGCTCATGGTTAGATTCAGGAGATGTTTGCCTATGTTGTCTTCTAAGAGTTTTATGGTTTCATGACTTACATTCAAGTCTTTAATCCATTTTGAGTTTACTTTTGTGTATGGGGTTAAACAATAGTCCAATTTCATTCTCTTGCATGTAGCTGTCCAGTTTTGCCAACACCATCTGTTGAAGAGGCTGTCATTTCTGCATTGTTTTTCCTTGACTCCTTTATCATATATTAATTGACCATATATGGTTGCATTTTTATGAGGGCTCTCTAGTGTGTTCCATTGCTCTATGGGTCTGTTCTTGTGCCAGTACCAAATTGTCTTGATTACTGTGGCTTTGTAGTAGAGCTTGAAGTTGGGAAGTGTAATGGCCCCAGCTTTATTCTTCCTTCTCAGAATTGCTTTGGCTATTCAAGGTCTTCTGTGGTTCAATATGAATTTTAGAACTATTTTCTCTAGTTCTTTGAAGAATGCTGTTGGTCCGTTTATAGGAATTGCATTGAATCTGTAGATTTCCTTAGACAGGATGGCCGTTTTGACCATATTAATTCTTCCTGTACATTAGAGTGGGATGTGTTTCCATTTATTGGTATCTTCCTTAATTTCTCTGAGTGTTTTGTAGTTTTCAGAGTATAGGTCTTTCACTTCCTTGGTTGGGTTTATTCCTAGGTATTTTACTCTTTTTGATACAATTGTGAATGAAATTGTTTTCCTGATTTCTCTTTCTGCTAGTTCATCATTAGTGTAAAGGAATGCAACATATTTCTGCATATCAATTTTGTATCCTACAACTTTGCAGAATTCAGGTATTAGATCTAGTTGTTTTGCAGTGGATTCTTTCAGGTTTTTTATATACAATACCATGTCATCTGCAAACAGGGACAGTTTAACTTCTTCCTTGCCAATTTGGATGCCTTTTATTTCTTTGTGTTGTCTGATTGCCATGGCTGGGACCTCCAGAACTATGTTGAGTAAAATTAGCGAGAGTGGCCATCCTTGTCTTGTTCCCGATCTTAAAGGACAAGCTTTCAGCTTCTTGCTGTTAAGTATAATGTTGGCTGTGGGTTTGCCATATCTGGCCTTTATTATGTTGAGGCACTTGCCCTCTTTACCCATTGTGCTGAGAGTTCATATCATGAATGGATGTTGAATTTTGTCTAATGCTTTTTCAGCATCTATGGAAATGATCATGTGGTTTTGCCCTTCAATTTGTTGATGTATGGATGATGTTGATGGAGTTTTGAATGTTGTACCATCCTTGCATCCCTGGGATGAATTCCACTTGATCATGATGGTTGATATTGTTGATGTATTTTTGAATTCGGTTTGCTAATACTTTGTTGAATATTTTTGCATCAATGTTCATCAGGGATATTGGTCTGTAATTTTCATTTTATGTGGGTCTTTGCATAGTTTTGTTATTAGACTGATGTTGGCCTCATAGAATGAGTTTGTGAATACTCCCTCCTCTTCTACTTTTTGGAAAAGTTTAAGGATGATGTGTATTAAGTGTTCACTAAGTGTTTGATAAAATTCAGCAGTGAAGCCATCTGCTCCAGGAGTTTTGTTCTTAGGTAGTTTTTTGATTACCAGTTTAATTTCTTTGCTGCTAATTGGTCTATTCAGAGTTTCTGTTTCTTCCTAGGTCAGCCTTGGAAGGTTGTATTTTTCTAGAAACATGGCCACTTATTCTAGGTTATCCAGTTTGTTACCATATAATTATTCATAGTATTCTCTCTTATTTCTTTGGTGCCCATAGTGAATTTCCTTTCTCATTTCTGATTCTGTTTATGTGTGTAGACCCTCTTTTTTTCTTGATAAGTCTGGCTAGGGGTTTATCTATTTTGTTTATTTTCTTGAAATACTGGCTCCTGCTTCCATTGATTATTTTCTATTTTTTTACTCTCAATTTTATTTATTTCTGTTTTAATCTTATGTCACTCCTACTGACTTTGGGCCTCATTTGTTCTTCCTTTTCTAGTTTCATTAATTGTGAGTTTAGACTGTTAATTTGGTATTGTTCTTCTTTCCTGAGTTAGGCCTGTATTGCAATATATTTCCCTCTTAGCATGGCCTTCGCTGCATCCCACGGATTTTGTGGTGCTGAATTATTGTTGTCATTTGTCTCCATACATTGTTGGTGTCTGTTTTTATTTGGTCATTGATCCATTGATTATTTAGTAGCATGTTATTAAGCCTCCATGTGTTTGTGGGTTTTTCTGTTTTCTTTGTGTAATTTATTTCTAGTTTCATACCTTTGTGATCTGAGAAACTGGTTGGTACAATTTCCATCTTTTTTGGATTTACTGAGGCTCTTTTTGTGCCCTAGTATATGATCTATTCTTGAAAATGTTCCAAGCACACTTGAGAAGAATGTGTCCTGTTGCTTTTGGATAGAGTGTTCTGTAGATGTCCATTAGTTCCTTGTGTTCTAATATTTTGTTCAGTGTTCCTGTCTCTTTACTTATTTTCTGTCTGGTTGAACTGTGCTTTGGAGTAGGTGATGTGTTGAAGTCTCCCAAAATGAATGCATTGCATTCTATTTCCCACTTCAATTCTGTTAATATTTGTTTCACATATGTAGGTGATCCTGTGTTGGGTGTATAGATATTTATAAAAGTTATATCGTGTTGTTGAACTGACCCTTTTATTATTATGTAATGTCATTGTTTGTCACTTGTTACTTTCTTTGTTTTGAAGTCTATTTTGTGTGATACAAGTACTAGAACTCCTGCTTTTTCTCCCTATTAGTTGCATAAAATATCTTTTTCCATCCCTTTACTTTCAGACTGTGTATGGCTTTGGGTTTTATGTGAGTCTCTTATAGACAGCATATAGATGGGTCTTGTTTTTTTGTCCATTCTGACACTCTATGTCTTTTTATTGGTGTGTTCAGGCCATTTACATTGAGGGTGATTATCGATAGATATGTACTTATTCTGATTGCATGCTTTAGATTTGTGGTTACCAAAGGTCAAGGGTAATTCCCTTACTATCTATCAGTCTATTTTAACTCACTTCTTATGCTATTATAAACACAACCTAAAGGCTCTTTTTTTCTCCTTTTTCTTCCTCTTCAATTCTTTGTAGGCTATGAATTATATTCTGTACTCTTTGTCTATCCTTTGGGTGACATCTATTTAGCCTTAGGAATACTTCCATCTATGGAAGTCTCTCCAAAATCCACTGTAGAAATGTTTTGTGGGAGGTAAATTCTATCAGCTTTTGCCTATCTGAAAATTGTTTTATGCCTCCTTCAAATTTAAATGATAACCTTGCTGGTAGTGTATTATTGGTTTAAGGCCCTTCACCTTCATCTCATTAAATATATCATGCACTCCCCTCCCTTCTGGCCTGTAAGGTTTTTGTTGAGAATTCTGATGATAGCCTGATGGGTTTCCTTTGTATGTGATCTTCTTTCTTTCTCTAGCTGCTTTTAAAAGTCTGTCTTTATCCTTGATCTTTGCCATTTTAATTATTATATGTCTTGATATTGTATTCCTTGGGTCCATTGTTTTTGTAGGTCTGTGCATCTCCATGGCCTGAGAGACTCTCTCCTTCCCCAGATTGGGGAAGTTTTCAGCAACCACCTCCTCAAAGACACTCTCTATCCCTTTTCATCTCTCTTCTTCTTCTTGTACCCCTATAATGCAAATATTGTTTCATTTGGATTGGTCACACAGTTCTCTCAATGTTCTTAAATTCTTAGGGATTCTTTTTTCTCTTTGTGTCTCAGCTTCTTTGTATTCCTTTTCTCTAATTTCTATTCCATTTACCATCTCTTCTACTACCTCTACTCTGCTTTAAAATTCCTCCATTGTATGCTTCATTTCAGATATGGAATTTCTTAATGATTGAATCTTCATCTTAAATTCATTCCTGAGTTCTTGAATATTTTTCTGTGCCTTCATAAGCATGTTTATAATTTTTATTTTGATCTGTCTTTCAGGAAGATTGGTGAGTTCAGTTTCATTTGGCCCTTTTCCTGGGGTTTTGATATTTTGGTCTGAACAATGTTCTTTTGACATTTCATATTTCTGTGTGGTGCTCACTAGTGTCCAGAAGCTCCAGTCTCTGGAGCTGCTCAGCCCCTAGAGTGAGGTTGGGGTTGTAGGGGAGCAGAGTTGGTGCCTGGTGGGGAGGGAAGATCTGTTTCCTGATTCCCGTGTGCGGTGCCTGTCTCCAGTGTCAGAGCCAGTGGGCGAAGCACATAGGTGTAAGCTTCTGTGCTTGGCGTCTCTAGCTGTTGTAGGTGCATCCTTCCTCTGGCTGGCCTGATGTAAGTGCAGTGACTGCTAGTTTGGGAGATGGTTCTGTCAAGCCAGGAGGCAGCCAGCCAAGGGGATGGAGTGCCTGAAGCTCCTCCAAGTTCCCACCATGTTGGGCAGAGCACACCCTGACAACCTTGTCCAGCTCTTCCTTCTCCTGTGCAGCAAACTCCATGTAAAGTTAGTCCCTTCAGCAGCCCTCTCACTGCTAGGAAGCCTCTCAGACCGCCTACCTTTCCCTTGTCCCAGAGCGGCTTGGTGTGGAGCCCCTCCTCCACAAACGGCCAGAATCTCAGCCTCTCAAGCACTCCACCTGTCCCAGCTCCCCAACCTCCAGAGCACCATACAATGTAGGTTTCTGCTCACAATGCAGACCTCGAGGGCTGGGTGTTCAGAAGTCCCAGGCTTCCACCCCCTCCCCACTCCATTTCTCTTCTTCCCACCAGTGAGCTGGGGTAGGGGATTGGCTTGGGTCCTGCTGGATCAAGGCTTAGGTATGTTACCCTGTTATGTGAGGTCTGCTCTGTTCATGAGGACTGTATGCAGTCTGGTTCAGCCTTCTTTCCTGTTTCTGTTTTAGAGTTAGTTATATTAACACTATTTTTTGTACTATTTTCGGTTTTGGAAGAGTTCTCTGTCTCACCTCTCATGCTGCCATCTTGAATCCCATGACTTAATTTATATTTATAAAACACGGCCAGCACAGACAGATTATACCTTCTCTTAAAGGGCAAATAAAATATTTATCAGACTGGATCATATGTAGAATCATAAAATCTCCATTGACTTAAAAAGGTTGAAACCATTTAAAGTATATACTCTAACCAAAATACAATTGCATTACAAATCTACAAAATAAATGAGAAATACCAAATACTTAAAAATTAAACAACATACTTATAAATATTCCATATAACAAAGAAAAAAATCACAAGGGCAGTTAGAAAATATTTTTGAATTGAATGGAAATGAAAAAATTTATAATAAATATTTCAGGACATAGACAAAGCAGTGCTTAGTACTTAGCATTTTTAGTGTTTAAAAATTTATTATTTAAATTTAATGCATCCAGTAGGAAAAGAATGATTTGAAATCAACGATCTATATTTTATTTTTGGAAGTTAGACTGAAATGACAAATAAACCCAGTTAAGTAGATAGGAGAAAAAGACATATAATAATAAGAAATGAAATTTTAAAAGGAAAAAACAAAAGGGAAAGTTCAGTGAAACTGTAGCTGTTCCTTTGATAATACCAATAAAACTGATAAGCTTCTAGCTTAACCATTTAACTAGAAATAAAGACACATATTGCCAAATTCAGAAATGACATAGGCACATCAAGGACAGATTCTGCAGATAGTAAAAGATAATGAGAAAATATTATGAAAAACTCTTTCCAATAATATTGCATACATTAAATGGGCAAATTACTTGGAAGAGACTATTCAATAAAACTGACTCAAGAAGAAACACAGAGAAGACAAGTAGTGATTTTACAGCATCTTACTATGCTGATGGACAGTGACTCTAATGGGGTATGTGGGGTTGACTTGGTGAAAGGGGGAGCCTAGTAAACATAATGTTCTTCATGTAATTGTAGATTAATGACCAAAATTTAAAAAAAGAAGAAACCAAAACAGAAAAAGGTTAAACTTGAACAGTTACCTAATAATTTAAAATTTTACTGTCCATCAATAGATGAATGGATAAAGAAGATGTGGTACATATATACAATGGAATATTATTCAGCCATAAAGGAGAAAGAAATCCTGCCATTTGTGGCAACATGAATGGACCTAGAGGGTATTATTCTAACTAAAATAAGTCAGGTGAAGAACTACAAATGCCATATGATTTCACTCACATGTGGAATCTAAAAACAAAACAAAACAAAATAAACAGAACAGCAGTAGCCTCACAGACACTGAGAAGTGATGAGTGGTTACTGAGGAGGAGGGGTTGGAGTCAGTATTTGGAGGGATAAAGAGACACAAAAATCTCAACCGTGATATAAATTAGTCATGGGGATGAAAGTACAGCATGGAGAGTTTAGTCAATAGTTTTGTAACGGTTTTCTATGTTGACAGGTAGTAGTTTCACTGGTTGGGGTGAAGATTTGATAATGTAACTGTTGAATCACTGTGTTGTACACTTGAACCAATAAAATATTGTATATCAACTATACTTCAATGAAAAATTCACTTAAAAAATAAAATAAAGTATTTCATTATAATAAAATATCCTTTTAATGAAAAATTGGTGAAGTTCAGAAATAGTAAATAAATAAATAAAATCAACCTTACACAGACTTTCAAGTTTTATTTATTTTTAAGTTCAAAAATAGAAAATGAGGGAACATAACTTACTTTATGAGTCTAATATTACCCAATCAAATCCTAACAGGTTTTTGGGAGAAACATGTGGTGATGTTAAAACTTATAGGAAAATAAATTGAACAGTCAAACAATTTTGAAATAGAAGAACACAATTGGAGGATTTATATTATCTGATTTCAAACTTATTATAAAGCTTCAGTAATCAAGACAGTGAGGATAGATGTAAAGGATAGACACTTAGATCAATGGAAAAGTATAAACAGTATTGACAACCTAGAAACAGACTCACCATTATACATTATAGGAACATTTGACTTTCGAGAAAGTGCCATGATAATTCAATTGGAAAAAGATGTGTTTTTCAAGAAATATTGTTAGAGTTACTGGATATCTGTGTGGATGTAATGAACATTGACTGTTACCTCACACCATATACAAAAAATAAATCAGAATTGATCTTAGACCTAAGTATAAGAGCCAAAGCTATTACATTTTTAGAAGAATATATGCCAGAAAATTTATATGGCCTCAGTTAGCCAGAGTTCTTAAAATGGATCTCCCCCAAAGAAAAAAAATTATAAAAGGAAGTTTGTTAGAATTAAAATTTTAGCTCTATGACACACACTTGCAAAAAAAAAAAGAAAAGTTAAGATTAAGTGGCAAAAAATTTTGCAAAATGCATACTGACAATGGTTTGTATACAAACATAAAAATAGCATTTATAATTTGATAATAAGAAGACAAATGACCGAGAAAGTTGAGAAAGAGTTTTGTATAGGTACTTAACAAAATGTAAAATTCATACAGTCACTTTGGAAATCAATATTGATATACCTTATGAAGTTAACCATATACATCATGTAAGTTAACAATCTCATGCTAATATATTTGTGAGAACATGGAAACATATCCACACAAAGTTAATGTTCATAGCAGCATTATTTATACTAACCTCAAACTGGAAAAAAACTATATATCTATTAATTGGGGAGCAGATGAACAATTCATGGTATATCCATACTGTGGAATACTACTCAGGAATAAAAAAAATGCAGTATTTATACATCATCATCATGGATGGATCTGCAAAACTTGATGTTGAATGAAACAAGCCAAAGAGGAAATTTGCACACTATATGATTTCATTCATCTGAAAATCTAGAAATGGAAAAATTTAGTGACAGAAAGCAGATCAATGATTGCCTGGATCAAGGGGTCAGGGAGGGATTGAGTGCAAATGTACATAAAGAAATTTGGGGGGTTAAGGAAATTTCTGCATTTTGGTTGTATATAACTATACACAATTACCAAAATTCTCCAACTGCATTCTTAAAATGGGTGAATTTTAGTGTTTGTCAATTATACTATAATAAAGATGAATAATAATAATAATTTTACATGAATTCCTTCAGAGTATCACCATACAGCTATTTTCAAGTTTTACTTAGTAGCAAAATCTTCTAGGAAATTTGTTAAAAATTGAGATGTTCATGCTCCATATCCAGATATTCTTAATTCTGTGGGTCTGGTATGGGGCCTGGGAAACTGCATTTTCTCCATTAGCTGAAGAGATGGTCTGTAAACAGATGGCCTCAACCTGGAACCAAGGAAGTACCTGATTTCAGCAAAAAGCTAAATAAGTCCCTCATGAATAAAAATGGAGTTTTAGGTATTAAACTGTCAGGGAGCAAGGATCATACAAACATGACTTGTCTGTACAACAACCAGTTAAACACAACCCTCAATAGATAAATTAATGACAGAATTTATAAAGGGTGCTATATGTCAATGAACCTTTGGGAGTTGGGGCTAATAAATTATTTAGGAAAGTGTGAGCTAAGGGGAACAAGAGAAACCCAACTTTAGATGAAGTGGTCCTCCCAAAGGACTCATCTGCCCCACACATGGGCAAATTCTGAGTTTGGGATTCTTGTTAAGGAGAGAAAACCAGCACAGCAACCCTCCACGGCAGCATCTGTCTGGGCCAGCCAGGGGGAGGTGCTGTCCAATTCCACTGCGGTAAGCACATCAACCAGAACTCCTTGAGGATTTTCTCCCTTCTCATGAAGGAAGACAGTGAGAAACCATTTCCTGTGGAGGAGGCTGAACAACCAATAGGGATATGTTCCTGTCCTGAGGAACTTTCTGTAGAGGGAAGGCTAGCAACGGGGATCTTGAGAGTGTCTTCTGTGAGTTGTAACAAAATGGTGACATCATGCAAAGGAGACTGCAGAGTGTGAGAAACAATCAGAACTCTCAGTTGGATCAGAAGCCACTTTCCTTGAGCTAAGAGAAGAGATGGTAGGGAGATGTCTTGTCCCACCAGTTTGGAGAATTGTTAAAGTGTGGGTGCATTAATAGCAGAGTCTACAAAGTAAGAGTTTTCAGAATCCCTTGGGTTTATCCTATCCAAGGAACCTTTGGTTGCTTCTTTCAGGAGTAATTCTGCTGCAGAGAAAATCAGAAAGGGCAGGACTGCCTTCATAGTGTGTGCACCCACTGTAAAATGAAAATGCTAGGTCCTTTGTTCAAATATTACTCAGAATTTCAAGATGTCAGCACCAAACCATTGAACTGAGTATGGGTCCCTTCTAAGTGCAACTGTGCTGGACACATATAAAGCTAGTCTTGACTCAGGAGACAGTTCCTCAGCCCTGTCAAGCAAAAGTGTTGTTAGGATTCTGTACTGAAATGTTTCTCAAATGTGAGTGATTAGCAAAATTTTCTGGGGAGCATTGAATTAATGAGTTTCCTAGGTGACGGAAATGGAGAGTCTGATGTAGACAGTCATGGGATTGTTCAAGAATACTGGCTTAGGTTGCTAGGTGATTCTGCTGTGCAGATACTAATTTTTTTGGCTTTTTAAAATTTTATTTTGTTATCATTAATCTACAGTTACATGAAGAACATTATGTTTACTAGACTCCCCCCTTCACCAAGTCCACTCCACAAACCCCATTACCGTCACTGTCTATCAGCATAGTAAGATGCTGTAGAATCACTAGTTGTCTTCTCTGTGTTGCACATCCCACCCTATGCCCCCCCCTACATTATACATGCTAATCGCAATGCCCCCTTTCTTTTTCCCCACCCTTATCCCTCCCTTCCCACCCATCTTCACCAGTCCGTTTTCCTTTGGTAACTGTTAGTCCATTCTTGGGTTCATGTGATTCTGCTGCTGTTTGGTTTCTTTGGTTTTTCTTTGTTCTTATATTCCACATATGAGTGAAATCATTTGGTACTTGTTTTTCTCCACCTGGCTTATTTCACTGAGCATAATACCCTCTAGCTCCATCCATGTTGTTGCAAATGGTAGGATTTGTTTTCTTCTTATGGCTGAATAATATTCCATTTTGTATATGTACCACATCTTCTTTATCCATTCATCTACTGATGGACACTTAGGTTGCTTCCATTCCTTGGCTATTGTAAATAGTGCTGCAATAAACTTAGGGGTGCATCTGTCTTTTTCCAACTGGGCTGCTGCATTCTTAGGGTAAATTCCTACGAGTGGAATTCCTGGGTCAAATGGTATTTCTATTTTGAGCTTTTTGAGGACCTCCATACTGCTTTCAACAATGGTTGAACTAATTTACATTCCCACCAGCAGTGTAGAAGGGTTCCCCTTTCTCCACATCCTCACCAACATTTGTTTTTGTTTGTCTTTTCGATGGTGGTGACCTTACTGGTATGAGGTGATATCTCAATGTGGCTTTGATTTGCATTTCTCTGATGACTAGCAATGTGGAGCATTTTTTCACGTGTCTGTTGGCCATCTGAATTTCTTCTTTGGAGAACTGCCTGTTCAGCTCCTCTGCCCATTTTTTAATTGGCTTATTTGCTTTTTGTTTGTTGAGGTACATGAGCTCTTTATATATTTTGGATGTCAACCCTTTATCAGATCTGTCATTTATGAATATATTCTCCAATACTGTAGGGTACCTTTTTGTTCTATTGATGGTGTCCTTCACTGTACAGAAGCTTTTCAGCTTGATATAGTCCCACTTGTTCATTTTTTATTTTGTTTCCCTTGCCCAGGCAGATATGTTCATGAAGAAGTCGCTCATGTTTATGCCTAAGAGATTTTTGCCTATGTTTTTTTCTAAGAGTTTTATGGTTTCATGACTTATATTCAGGTCTTTGATCCATTTCAAATTTACTTTTGTTTATGGGGTTAGAGAGTGATCCAGTTTCATTCTCTTACATGTAGCTGTCCAGTTTTGCCAGCACCATCTGTTGAAGAGACTGTCATTTCCCCATTGCATGTCCATGGCTCCTTTTTCATATTTTAATTGACCATATATATTTGGGTTAATGTCTGGAGTCTCTATTCTGTTCCACTAATCTGTGGCTCTGTTGTTGTGCCAGCACCAAACTGTCTTGATTACTATAGCTTTGTAGTAGAGCTTAAAGTTGGGGAGCAAGATCCCCCCACTTTATTCTTCCTTCTCAGGATTGCTTTGGCTATTCAGGGTCTTTGGTATTTCCATATGAATTTTTGAACTAATTGTTCCAGTTCATTGAAGAATGCTGCTGGTAATTTGATAGGGATTCCAACAAATCTGTATATTGCTTTAGGCAGAATGGCCATTTTGATGATATTAATTCTTCCTAGCCAAGAGCATGGGATGAGTTTCCATTTGTTAGTGTCCTCTTTAATTTCTCTTAAGAGTGTCTTATAGTTTTCAGGGTATAGGTCTTTCACTCCCTTGGTTAGGTTTATTCCTAAGTATTTTATTCTTTTTGACGCTATTGTGAATGAAATTGTTTTCCTGACTTCTCTATTAGTTCATTGCTAATGTATAGGAAAGCCATAGATTTCTGTGTGTTAATTTTGTATCCTGCAACTTTGCTGTATTCCGATATCAGTTCTAGTAGTTTTGGAGTGGAGTCTTTCGGGTGTTTTATGTACAATATCATGTCATCTGCAAATAGTGACAGTTTAACTTCTTTACCAATCTGGATTCCTTGTATTTCTTTGTTTTGTGTAATTGCCATGGCTAGGACCTCCAGTACTCTGTTGAATAACAGTGGGGAGAGTGGGCATCCCTGTCTTATTCCCGATCACAGAGGAAAAGCTTTCAGCTTTTCACTGTTCAGTATGATATTGGCTGTGGGTTTATCATATATGGCCTTTATTATGTTAAGGTTCTTGCTCTCTTTACCCATTTTGTTGAGAGTTTTTATCATGAATGTATGTTGTATTTTGTCTAATGCTTTTTCAGCATCTATGGAGAAGGTCATGTGGTTTTTGTCCTTCTTTTTGTTGATGTGGTGGATGATGTTGATGGATTTTCGAATGTTGTACCATTCTTGCATCCCTGGGATGAATCCCACTTGGTCATGGTGTATGATCCTTTTGATGTATTTTTGAATTTGGTTTGCTAATATTTTGTTGAGTATTTTTGCATCTATGTTCATCAGGGATATTGGTCTTTAATTTTCTTTTTTGGTGGGGTCTTTGCCTGGTTTTGGTATTAGGTTGATGTTGGCTTCATAGATGAGTTTGGGAGTATTCCCTCCTCTTTTATTTTTTGGAAAACTTGAAGGAGAATAGGTATTATGTCTTCTCTGTATGTCTGATAAAATTCTGAGGTAAATCCATCTGGCCTGGGGGTTTTGTTCTTGGGTAGTTTTTTGATTACTGATTCAATTTTGTTGCTGGTAATTGGTCTCTTTAAATTTTCTGTTTCTTCCTTGGTCAGTCTTGAAAGGTTATATTTTTCTAGGAAGTTGTCCATTTCATCTAGGTTTTCCAGCTTGTTAGCATATAGGTTTTCATAGTATTCTCTAATAATTCTTTGTATTTCTGTGGGGTCTGTTTGATGTTTCCCTTCTCGTTTCTGATTCTGTTGATGTGTGTTGATTCTCTTTTTCTCTTAATAAGTCTGCCTACAGGCTTATCTATTTTGTTTATTCCCTAGAAGAACCAGCTCTTGGATTCATTGATTTTTTTCTATTGTTTTATTCTTCTCAATTTATTAATTTCTTCTCTGATCTTTATAATATTCCTTCTTCTGCCGACTTTAGGCGTCATTTGTTCTTCTTTTTCCAATTTTGATAATTGTGATATTAGACTATTCATTTGGGTTCGTTCTTCCTTCTTTAAATATGTCTGGATTGCTATATACTTTCCTCTTAAGACTGCTTTCGCTGCGTCCCACAGAATTTGGGTCTTTGTATTGTTGTTGTTAGTTGTTTCCATATATTGCTGGATCTCTATTTTAGTTTGGTCATTGATCCATTGATTATTTAGGAGCATGTTGTTAAGCCTCCATGTGTTTGTGAGCCTTTTTGCTTTCTTTGTACAATTTCTTTCTAGTTTTATGCCTTTGTGGTCTGAAAAGTTGGTTGGTAGGGTTTCAATCTTTTGGAATTTACTGAGGCTCTTTTTGTGGCCTAGTATGTGGTCTATTCTGGAGAATGTTCCATGTGCACTTGAGAAGAATGTGTATCCTGTTGCTTTTGGATGTAGAGTTCTATAGATGTCTATTAGGTCCATCTGTTCTAGTTTGTTGTTCAGTGCCTCTGGGTCCTTACTGTTTTTCTGTCTCTTGGATCTGTCCTTTGGAGTGAATGGTGTGTTGAAGCCTCCTAAAATTAAAGCGTTGAATTTTATTTATTCCTTATTTCTGTTAATATTTGTTTCACATATGCTGGTGCTCCTGTGTTGGGTGCAGATACATTGACAATAGTTATATCCTCTTGTTGGACTGAGCCCTTTATCATTATGTAATGTCCTTCTCTATCTCTTTTTAATTTCTTTGTTTTGAAGTCTATTTTGTCTGATACTAGTACTGCAACACCTGCTTTTTTCTCCCAGATGTTTCCATGAAATATCTTTTTCCATCCCTTGACTTTTAGTCTGTGCATGTCTTTCGGTTTGAGGTGAGTCTCTTGTAAGCAGCATATAGGTGGGTCTTGTTTTTTTATCCATTCAGTAACTCTATGTCTTTTGATTGGTGCATTCATTCCTTTTACATTTAGGGTGATTATCAATAGGTATGTACTTATTGCCATTGCAGACTTTAGATCATGATTACCAAAGGTTCAAGGTTAGTTTCCTTATGATCTAAGAGTCTAACTTAACTCAGTATGCTGTTACAAACACAATCTAAGGGTTCTTTTCTGTTTCTCCTCCTTTTTATTCCTCCTCCATTCTTTATATATTAGGTATCATATTCTGTACTTTATGTCTATCCCTTGATTGACTTTGGGGATAGTTCATTTAATTTTGCATTTGCTTCATAATTAGCTATTCTACTTTCTTTACTGTGGTTTTATTACCTCTGGTGACAGTTATTCAACCTTAGGAACACTTCCATCTATAGCAGTCCCTCCAAAATAGACTGTAGAGATGGTTTGTGGGAAGTAAATTGTCTCAGCTTTTGTTTATCTGGAAATTGTTTAATCCTTCCTTCAAATTAAAAGATAATCTTGCTGGATAAGTAATCTTGGTTCCAGGCCCTTCTGCTTCATTGTATTAAATATATCATGCCACTCCCTTCTGGCCTGTAAGGTTTCTGCTGAGAAGTGTGATGTTAGCCTGATGGGTTTTCCTTTGTATGTGATCTTATTTCTCTCTCTGGCTGCTTTTAACAGTCTGTCCTTATCCTTGATCTTTCCCATTTTAATTACTATGTGTCTTGATGTTGTCTTCCTTGGGTCCCTTGTGTTGGGAGTTCTGTGGATCTCCATGGTCTGAGAGACTATCTCCTTCCCCACATTGGGGAAGTTTTCAGCAACTACCTCCTGAAGGACACATTCTATCCCTTTCTCTCTCTCTTCTTATTCTGGTGTCCCTATAATGTGCTTATTGTTCCGTTTGGATTGGTCACACAGTTCTCTCATTATTCTTTCATTCTTAGAGATCCTTTTTTCTCTCTGTGCCTCAGCTTCTTTGTATTCCTCTTCTCTAGTTTCTATTTCATTTATCATCTCCTCCACCACATTCAACCTGCTCTTAATACTCTCCATTGTGTTCTTCCACAATTGGATCTCTTATCTGAATTCATTCCTGAGTTCTTGGATGTCATTCCGTACCTCTGTTAGCATGTTGATGATTTTTATTTTGAACTCCCTTTTAGGAAAAGTCAAGAGGTCCATATCATTTAAATCTTTCTTGGGAGTTGTATTAATAATTTTATTCTGGACCAGATTTCTTTGGTGTTTCATGTTTGTATATGGCGCTGTGTAGTGTCCAGATGCTCTATTCTAGAGCTGCTCAGCACCTGAAGCAATGTCAGGGGTTGCAGAGGGGCGGTATTGGTGCCTAGGGGGAGGAAAGAGCTGTTCCCTGCCTCCCAGCTGCTGTGCCTGTCTCTACTGCCTGAGCCAGTGGGCCGAGCACACAGGTATAAGCTTTTGTCCCAGAGCAGCCGGATATGGATCCCTGCTTTCTACAAGCAGCCGGAATCCCAGTCTCCCCAGGAACTCTGACTTTATTAACTTTCCAACCCGGTAGTCATGCGAGTCTCATGAAAGCACCATGAAATGTAGATTTGTGCTCCCAGAGCAGATCTCCGTATCTAAGTTTTCAGCAGTCCCAATCCTTCCAATCCCTCCCTGCTCAGTTTCTCTTCCACTGGTGTCAGCCGTCTAGCACAGTCCTCTTTCCTGTTGCTCTCTCAGGATTAGTTGCACCAACTATATTTTCTAATTGTATCCAATTTTAGGAGGAAGCTTCTGTCTCTCTTTTTCCTGTGCAGATACTTTTGACAGAGTTGTATAGGTTTCATTTTTTCACATGATTCCATAATTTATGTAAGTGGGATTTGAAGAGGTGTGAATCCTCCTCATTGTTCAAATGGAAAGACCTTTATAATCTTACCTGACATTTATCTCTTTAATACTAAACATAAGTTATTATGGTAAGGGAGTTAGATCGTTACACAAGTTTGGAATAACCTAGGGAATCTAAATATTGTTTCAAATTCTTCACCTTACTTTTCAATCCATTCTCACTGCCAAATTGATTCTGACTGAAATATCCTTTTTTTCTCCTTTATCTCCACTTTGTACTGCTACAGACCTTTAAAAAAACTAGTTTTTAAAATATTGGCATAATGTCATTTCTTAACACTGTTTAGAACTCTTAGATGGTCCATTATGTTCATAAAAACATTTAATAAAAGGGTAAATTCTATCCATTGTCTGTGATCAAAAAAATTGGTATATGAAAGAATTCTTAGGACCATGTCTGCTAACTGATTCACTTAAAACTATCAAGATCATCAGAAAATACTTCCTAAAATTTAGTTTTAGGTTTTTAAAGTGCATGTTATTCTTTTTAAATGCCTTTGTGAGTCATATACTCCTTCATTTTCCAATTGATGAAATGAGCAGTAAATCTGTGCCAGAAATTACTGAACACAGTAGATTAGGCAGACATAGACTGTGATTTCTTAGAGCTTGGCATTGAGGCAGATAGTAATACAACATGAGATACACTAACTAGTTAAGGAATCATTGAGACTATTGATTAAGTTGCTTTCTTTGACAAAAGCACCTAATTTAGTCCAATCTCTATGAAGATCAGATCTGTATTCCCTGATGTTTTCTTTCCTTCATTTAGAAGCAGAGAACAGATAAGAGTAATAAAGAACATTTCCCCAGCACTTGCTCTCCAATAGAAAATGTGGTTTAAAAATAAATGAGTTTTCAGGTGTCTCTTCCTTCATGACCCAAGTCTGTCTTGTTAAGGTATGTTTCAGTTTCCCTGAGGGTGCCTCAGGTTATTTTCCTTGAAAAACAATGAAGGAAAGTGAGAATTGTACCCAGACCTCACAGTCCTTTCTTGAGTGCAAGGCCAAGTGCATTCCCTGCTATCTGTTTCATCCCACATCCTGGTCTTTATTAGGAACCTGGCAGCCATGAGCAGATGGAGAAAACTGGCAGGACTTGTTGATTTGTTAAAACAGCTCGATGTGTGTGGGAAGTTGGGGTTCCTATGGCCAGGATCCTCACTGAACTTAAACCACCTGATGATGCATCTGGCCTGTTGCTAGTCTACCACTTCCACACCTTTAGGCAATAAGCTATTGTTGCTCTATATAGAGAGCTCGGCCCAGTGCTCTGGGCGGAGGCAGAGACACTAGTGCTCGACCGTCACTGGGAGAACAAGCCGGATAATAAACCCTTTCACCCCAAAGAATGTTTTGCTGTCAATTTCTTTGGTCGCACCGAATCCATAGCGAACTTCTCCGGGGCTGAAGCCCATTGGCAAGACATGTGTTAGATTTGCTAAGCAAGTCCCCTGTGGTACAGATAGAAAGATCATTGAATCTCTTAGTTGAGAAAGTCTTTCCTGGCACAGTGATGAGAGCTTCAACTGAGAAGACCATTAATATGATGGACCTCAAAACCAGTGTGGTCTCTGGTCTTGACTCCTGATTCATTGTCACCATGACATGTGTTCAGGGGCAAGTGCTGATTATAATCTGCAGTCTTGATCAGGGTTTTGTACTTCCCATCTCCAGATGTTGATTCAGAGGAACAGATGTGTATCCCCTGTCTGCTTTACATAAAGGGCTAAGAGAACTCAAACTCCCATTTGTAGCATACAGTCAGATGCAGTTAGCAGAGCCTTTCAAGTGGCATAAGAGCTAAATCTTTCCCTTCAACCTGTTCCATGAATGCCAGTCTTTACCAGCTGGGAACTTTTGCACCTGCCTCTAACTTCCTTCACATTGAAGCCAGGAAGTCTCAGGTTCTCTGCAAAGAAGAGCTAATACTCTTCCACTGACCTTGAAATTTTGAGAAAGAAAAGAGAAATCTACTTCTAGCTAAAATGTTCCCAAGAGTAACAAAAGAAAAGACATTTCCTTCAAACTACAAAGTGTTTAGTAGCAGGAATAAGATTAAGTATCTATCATGTAAACATCTGAGCCTCTAAGATTTAGATTTGCTTGTTGAAAACTTATCCTGATTATATAAATAGAATTTGTTGGAGTAGTTTAAAAACAACCTCATTGTCTGTGGAACAAAGATACTAACTATAACCCTAGATATTATTTTTATACCCAAACATTTTGAAAAAACACTGCCTTTTTATTAAAGTCGCTCAAGCGAGGCATTGACATTATTGTATAGTGCTCAAACCCAAAAAGTCTCAGTGAAGGTCTTTGTTCCAGGCTAGTTGCCTGGAGTCTTCCTTCAGGTGCAATAAACCTGTCTGGCAGCAAGGAAGACCAGCAATTTTGACATTTTCACCTCCCATGTTCAGGGAAGCCACTAGGCTTCCTGCTAGTTAGATGGTGTCCCCAAGTTGCTCAGTTGCCATAGCTCTGAGTCAGCTTCTCTCCAGGTTCCCTGGGTTCTCAATCATTTCAAACTTAGTCTTCCAGCAACAAAACATCATTGCTCACATCTCCTGTTCATCAGTCATTCACAGAAATACAAGACTCTCAGATGAATCACCATTTTTCTAGTTCTTTGTGCAAATCTTTTATTCTACCCAAACTCCCAGACTTTCATCCCCAAATCTTCCACTTAGCTCTCTTGGTCTGTTATAAGCAAATTCTGTTCCTCTAAACATTCACTTCAGTATGTTTTTCCACTGAAACTTAGCTGTCCCCCAAGGACAATCCTTTCACCCAAACCCTTGCAAATAAAACCTTTTTACCATTTTGTACCCTCATGCTTTAAAATCTGCTTGTGGAGTTGACAGGATACCTACCTCTGCCTATTATTTCCAGACTCTTTTTTCAAAAACAAAACCTCCTGTGAAGTGTTTGTCACCAGACTTTGCCATTTCCCCTTCTTGTCAGTGTGTTCTGCCACCACTCAGCCACTGTCTGCCTCTTCTCTGAAACTTGGTGGTTTCAGACATCCAGATATATGCCTCATCTAACGGTGTCTTGCCAATGGGTTTCAGCCCTGGGCAAGTTCGCTATGGATTCAATGTGACCAAAGAAATTGACAGCAACACATTCTTGGGGTAAAAGAATTATACCCAACTTTATTTCCAGGTGGCAGGTCAGTCACTAGAATCCCATTCACTCAGAGCGAGTCTGCATGCAGCAAGCCAGTCTCTGCCTCTAGGCCCCTCTGTCCTCACAGCTGTCCTCTGGGCCCCTCTGTCTGCACAGCCATCCTCTGGGCCTCTCTGCACAGTTATCCCACACAGCCATCCTCTGGGGCTCTGTCCTTGGTGCTGCCACCACTCCAGCCTCTGCTTTGCTCTCCTGCAGCCTTGCAGCCCTGCCACTGTGTCATGCCCAGAGCACTGGGTGGAGCTCTTTTCATAGAGTCAACAGCCATGTATTGCCCACAGGTGTGCAGTGAGCTAGTCAACCACGGCCAGGCAAGAATTCTGGCCACAGGAACTCTCATTTTATCTACAGTCTGTCCCCAGGTCCTTGTACTCCTTGCTCCCAATGAACCTTTCTTCCTCCTCACCTTTCACAAGGCCATGATCCAGATCTTCTCATCACCCATGATTGCACTGCCTCTGAAATTTTGATCTCAATTACAAGATACTCTGATACCTTTTCTTTCTGAACATTAATTTTACTATACTGATTCCAGCAATCTTCACTGGACTCAAATCTGTCAATTCTTTTCACTATTCATTACCACTTCTTCTTTCCTTACTTCCACATTTAAGAAAGTTTTCTTAGATCTTGTGCTTAGCTCCTAATATCTCCCAATTTATCATTCCAAATTTTGCAAGGAGAATTGTATGAAGTTTGTGTTCTCACTTCATCACCTTCTGATGTTACTTGTAACCATTACAATTGGGGCTTTGTCTTCACCATTCTACTCAAAGTAACTTCAGCAAAGTCATTAATAGTTGGCAAAGACAATGGTCAATTCCTTTCACTCACTGTAGTTGCTCTTGATTGTATTAATTACAGACAATCTTTTAAAAGCACTTTTCTGATGGAGTCCATGACACCACACCCTGCTGGCTTTCCTCAGGCCTCAGTGGTACCTCTGCTGCAGTCATATTAACAGTAGTGGTTAATCCTCCTCTACTGTAAAGTACTAACTTTCCAGAACCCTGTTCTTACCATTCTTCTTTATGTTATACTTTCTTTCTAAGTGATCTCAGCCAGTCCTATTGACTTAAATACGAACTGTTCACTAATGACTCTCAAATATGTAATGTGAGCTGGGCTTCCCTCATGAATCCACAATTCATTCATACACTTGATTACTTGAAATTCTTTTCTGATGTCAGAAAATCAACATAGTCAAAACAAAAGTACTAATCTTCTGTCAAAATGTCCTCTGTCATCAAACTGTGCAACTCAGTGAGCAATGCTATTATTCCTTCAGTATTCAATTCCAAAAGCTAGATGTTATTCTCAATTTCTCTCTTTTCTCCACATCTCATATTTAATCCACTGGCATATCTTATTGGTTCTACTTTCAAAATATAACTGTTTCCCCATCCCTACTATTACATCATCAGTTCACACCACCACCATCTTTGAGACAACTGCAGGGCCTAGTGACCAGCTCCTTGCCTTTGCTCACCTACCTCTTCATCTTCAAAGTCCTCCCACTCACTGCAGATTTTCCTTCTTACATGTAAATTATATCATTACACATTTAATACCGTCTAACAGTTTTCCATAGAATGCAGGAAAAATTTCAATTTGAACCATGGTACCAACTTATCTCCTTCCATTTACCCCTGAACTCATTATGTTTTAGCAACAATGACCATAAAATCTGCCTCTTGAACATGCCAATGTCATTCCCATTTTAGGACTTCTGATGTTTATCTTTCCTTGTATAATTATTCTCTCAATAATCATATGGTTTCCTCCTTGCTCATAATTAAAGTCTCTTTTTAAATATTACATTCTCAGAAAGGTCCTCCCTGACCACTTTAGCTAAAGGAGACACCTGCCTCCCAAAAGTTCTGCATCACATTATCACCATTGTATTATTAGCCCTTATCATCACTTGCAATAATATTTTTATTCCTTTTTATGGGTTTAATAGTTATCTACTGGCCCCTTTCACTATGATGTCGCCTCATCATACAAGAATCTGTCCTGTTAATCTCTTTTTCTCAGGAAATGTAAATCACACCTGCACAAAATACTAATAAAAACAGCAAAAGCACAACAAAACAAAACTAACATTTATATAGTGTTTATATGTGCTGGGCACTATTTTAAGTGCTTTTCGTATATTAAATCATTTAATGTTCATAACAGCTCTATGAACTATCTACTATTTTTTTATATATAAGGAAAATGGACAAGCTCATACAAAGGCAAGATTCAAACTCAGGCACTCTGGCCTCATAGTTCCAACTCTAAGTCACTACACCATGTTTTTCTGCTTTGTTGCTTGTCTGACTACCTCATTCTGGAATAAGGTCTTGAAAAACATGTTTATCCATATGTAACCTGACCAGTGTAGAGCAATGGCCAGAATATCTCAGTGATTTAGTTATTATAGCTCAATATTGTCGTAGATTAGTGTTTCTCAAAGCTTGGTTCTAGGACAGTTTTACACAAAACTATTGAGGGGACCCCAAATAGATCGTATTTGTAGAGTTAACAGTTACCACTTAAGAAATTAAAAGTGATAATTTAAAATATACCGATTTACTTATTTTAAAATAATGAGAATATTATTACATGTAGCACTGCAACAGAAATTAGCTGTATCTATACAAATAAAAAAATTAAATAGAAAATTAAAAATATAATAAGACTCAAACAAGTAAAATGAAATAAAACTGTACCTAGAAAATGAAATATAAAGTGAGAAGAAAGAATTACTTTACATTTTTGCAACTTATGCGAAAATCTGGCTTTGTAGAAGGCAGCTGGATTCTCATATTTACTTCTGCATGCAATCTGTTGTGATGTCACCCATCATGTAGCTTCAGGAAAACTTCACTGTACACTTGGGGGAGAATAAGAGAGAGAAAGGAAAATTATTTAGTATATTACAAAGTTTTGACACAGAAGACCATATTTTAAGAACTGTTTTCTTGAAATGAATCCCCCAAGTTCTCACTAAGGAAAATAATTAATTTGCAAATTTTTGCCTACATTTATGTTTACACATTAATTTTCACTATTTTTTTCAGCTCAGTTATTCCTGCTTGCATAGTTAATTTAAAAATAGCTTTTAAATTCTTTTAAATTAAATGTCTTTAAGGTGTAGTATGTGAAGCTGCCATAAAAATTAAATAATCTCCAATTGGAATTCACTCTTTCTTCCATGTGACAAATGCTAACAAAGTTCTTATCAAACAAAGTTCATATCTTAATAAAGTGCCTGACTCTATTTTAGGTTTTGGGCTACATAAGTTAACAAAAATACACAAAAGCCTGTATGTGCCCTTGTGGGACTCACATGCTAACTAAGGGAGACAGACAATAAAGAAAAAATACATAATATGTTCAAAGGTGGGTTGTACTATGGAAAACGATAAATTTGAGTCTGGTAAGGAAGATATGGTGTGCATTTGTGAGACAATGAGATTTAAGCCAATGTGGTGAGGTTTCATAGAGAAGGTGACAACTGCGTAAATGCTGGAAGAAAGGGTGCGGTTAACCGTGCAGTGACTAGGGAAGGATGGTCCATGGAGAGAGAGAGCAGTGGACAAAGGCTCCAGCAGGAGGCCCGTGTGTTGCAGTGGCATAGCAAGGGGGAAGGTTTTAATCAGAGATATCACCAGGTCATGAACGTCTTACATGCTGTTAGTTTATTTATTCTGAGTAAAAGAAGGAGTCAGTTCTAGTCTGGATTATGAGCTTGAGCTTCATAAACTTGCACAAAATGTATAATTATATGTACCTTAATGTCATTGAATATAAAATAAGAAATTATTCTAGGATTTCCAAGATTCCAACACTATAATTCTATGATATAATTCTCTGACATTTTTTTGAAGTATAGTTGATATACAATCAATATTAGTTTCAGGTGCACAACACAGTGATCCAACCTTACATATATGGCATTTTAAATGTTGTCTCATTTAACTGCTAATCTATTTTAAATGAAAATAAAGGAATACATAAGAACTAATAAAAACTAAATTAGTCACAAAATTAAAATTTCAGTGGGGATATATTTCAATGAAGATATAATTTAAAATGTGCAAATCAAGACAAAGCACTAGAAGGTACAAGGATTCAAACAGTTAAAAAGAAAACTAAAGTCTAGTCTTTAATGAGGTAAACAAAGCAAATAATTGAGATAAAAAAGTAAGAATGTTACTTATGAGATTATTAAGGCATAAACCTTATTTCTTTGTACTTACTATAGGTAGAATATTATATCAATATTTTATCTTAGGATATTATAATATTGTATCTTTATCTTTTTTCATTCTTTAAAAAAAGCTTTAATACAGAAATATTTAATAATGTATCTTAAAAGAAACTAAGTGTCCTGTTCTGCATATAAAGCACTTAGAAGTCACCACTGCATTCTAACAAGTAAAAAGCTGAATAGACTGGAAAATCAACTCTTCATGGATCCACAAGAGAGGGGAGGACAGAGGGAAAACCACTGCTCCTGAAACTGGAGAGATAGTGAAATACAGACAGTCATGGCTACCAGAGTGGACACATTCTCAGAAAATATTGCTGGGGTAGGAAACCTGAACTGTGACTGAGAATGGCTGGATACTTAGTATTGACAACTCTGAGAGTTAGAAACTATAGGGGACCCAGTAGTAGTCAGGGGCCCCAACATTATGAGATTCAGCTCCAGACTACAAACAGATCCCCATAGCAGGGGAGGGCAAGAGGAAACACTGTGAAATATGCCAGAGCACTCTGTCCTTCTTCAGGAGCCCTGACATCTGGGGAAACTAGTTAGCCAGAGCCTAACCTATTGGGGCATTTTAAAGGCCCTAACTGACCTGAGGAAAGAGAAACATCCAACTCCAGTCACTCTAGCCATCCTGCCTCACCTAAGGAGGGAGAAAATCTGAGAACCCCTTTTGAAGTTTCCAGTCCAGAGGCACAGGCCGAAAGACTGAGACCTAATTTCAGGACCAGACCACTTCCTCTCCCCACACCTCACCACCACAGTACTAGAAGCTATTTATTGCAGATCCTTTTACCTAGCACATCATGTCCAGCTATCAGGAAAAAATTACAATGTACACCAAAGGCAAAAAAAACACAATTTGAAGAGACAGAGTACATATCAGAACCAGACATGACAAGGATGTTGGAATTATCATACTGGGAATTTAAAACAACAATATGCTAAAGGCCTTAATGGATAAAGTAGACAGCATGCAAGAACAGATGGTCAATATAATAGAGAGATGGAAATCCTAAGAAACAACCAAAAAAGACATGCTAGAGATCAGAAACACTATAACAGAAATGGAGAATACCTCTGCTAGACACTCCTGAGGACAGCATCTCTGACCTAGGGGCTATATCCATAGAATCCTTGAAAACTGGGAAACAAGGAGAACAAAAACTTAAAAATACAGAAGAGACTATCCAAGGACTTGGGATACCTACAAAAGATACAACATATGTATAATAGGAATACCAGAAGGAAGAGAAAAAAAGAAAAGAATAGAAGAAATATTTGAAACAATGACTGAGAATTTCTCCAAGTTAATATCAGACTCTGAACCACAGATCCAGGAAGCTCAGAGAATACCAAGCAACATAAATGCCAAAAAAAAGGGCACCTAGGTATATCATATTCAAACTGCAAAAAATGAAAAATAAAGAAAATTCCTGAAAGAAGTCCAAGGAAAAAACACCTTATCTATAGAGGACCTAAGATAAGAATTATGTCTGACTTCTCCTCAGAAACCATGTGTGTAAGAAGAGAGTAGAATGAAATATTTAAGGTGTTGAGAGAAAAAAACACTGACATAGAATTCTTATCCTCTGAAAATATCCCTTTAAAAATGAAAGAGAAATGTGTTCTCAGGCAAACAAAATTGAAAAAATTTGTTACCAGTAGATATGCCTTGTAAGGAATGTTAAAACAAGATTTTTTAGAGAGAAGGAAAAGCACAAATAAACTAAAAGGTTTTATTTTTCTTATTCTTAATTGACCTAACAGATAACAGTTTGTTCAAAATAACAATATGCATAAAATAGCAATAATATATTCAATTGTGCATCCTTATATAAATACCATATATATGTTTATATATGAGTGAAATGAATGACAGCAAGGATATAAAGGACAGGAGGGAGGAATCAGAATTGTTTTGTCATAAGGTACTCACACTGCTGGTGAAGAAGTACAGTGTTATATGTAAGCTGACTAGTAGTCAATGTATATTGCAAATGCCATGGCAACCACTAAAAAAGTGAAAATGAAGTATAAAGGACACTAAAATCTGAGGAATAATGGAGATTTTTTTCAAAATGTATTTAAATAGAAGTTTTCCTGGTAAACCCTAACTGGTACCCAAAATAGTGGATTGTTGGCAAAGTTGACTTTTCATCAAGGAATTCAAACAAACCTCTTGGTACAGAGATGAGGATCTATAGTTTTTTGGATTTGCAGTTCATGATTAGTATAGTAACATACTCTTGCCTTTCAACACCTTAGCCTAAGGCCTCAGCTTGAGTAAGTATATATTGCCACATTGACTTCAACAAAGGCTTGGAGAGCTCCCCTTTGAAAGAAATAGCTTAACACCAGTCACTTTTGTTGGCTTTTTCTGGTGATATTAAGTCTTGAGTGATAAAGGATATTATTTAGTGTCATTCCCCTCCCAGTCCAGGTTCTAAGCCAGAGTGCAAGAGTCTGTGCTACCTCCAAAGAAAAGCAGGTCAGCCCAGTGTCCATGCACAGGTACACCATGAGATGGATGTGCTCCAGGGCTCAGATACCCAATCCATTGTCCTGGAAAAGACAGTTTATAGGCTCACACTCAGAGCTGGAGTCAAGGAAAATCCACTGGGCAGTCAGCCAAATCCCCTTCTGTCTCCATATGCTTCTACAAGTTTCTCTTGACTCTGTGATGTTCGCCCAAGGACAAATACTTTCTCTGCCTGGCTAAAGCTACTGACAAATTCTCACTGACTTCACAGCCGTGAAGTAACTAAAGATGAATTTAATTCAATATATTTTTATAATGAGTGTCTCCAATGCACTGAGTGTCATTCATGATATAGGAAATCCTAAAAATAATAAAGTCATAGAGAAGATCAAATTCTAGAGTTGTGCTGTTCAATATGTGGCCATACCTACTGTAATAGTAATGAAGAAGTTTGAATATGGCAAGAAGTACCAAAATGTTACACAGAGACATGAAGTGAGCTAATGCTGTTGGAAAAATGATGCTAATAGACTTGTTCAATGAAGGGTTGTCACAAACCTTCAATTTGTAAGAAATGCAATACCTGCAAAGTACAATGAAGCAAAGAGCAATAAAACAAGGTATGCCTGTACCTGTGGCTATTAACATATAACACTTAAAATATGGTTAGTCCAAACTGAGGTGTGCCATAACTATAAAATGCACACTGGATTTCAAAGACTTAGTAGGAAAAACAAATATAAGATATTTCATTAATAATTTTATATAGATTGTTGAAACAATATTTTGGATAAAGTAAAAAATATTAAAATTATTATCTCCAACCCACAGGGGATCCAGATATTGGAATTATGAGCCATAGTCTTTGAATTAAATTTGATTAATATTTTTGAGAAATCAGATAGAGAAATCAGAAAGAGAATTTCAACTGAGAAATGCAAACTATAAAAAAATCAAATAGAAATTCTAGAATCAAAAAATATAATAAGTGAAATTAAGAATGCTGAAGTATGTATTCTTTTAGCCCCTTGATAATTACCCAAAGAAATGCCTACATACATACTTCAAGAAACATAGAAGAATGATTCTAGCAGCATACTCAAAGTCTAAAATAGATAAGTAAGTGCTGGTATATTCATACAGTGGCATATTATACAGTAATGAAAATCAATAACAACATAGATGAATCTCACAAGCACAATGTTTTGTGAAAGAATATGTACTATGTGATTCCATTTATATAAAAGTTCAAAAATAGGTTAAATTAATCTGTGGTCTTAGAAGTCAGGATAGTTAGCTCTCAGAAGAGAGAAGGTCATGATTAGAAGGGGATATAAGCAAGGCTTTATCATTCTAAGATGTTTATAATATTCTATTTCTTGATCTGGGTGGTGGTTACAGAAATTTATTCACTTAGTGGTAATTCCTCAAGATGCACACTTAGGATTTATGAAATTCTCTTCATGTATATAAAAGTTTACAACATAATAACATGTAATATATGTTTCAATAAAATGTTGATTGAAGTAAAGCAAAAAAAAAGATCCTCACTTATTTTTACCTTTTAAATTTGGTTACTGAAAAACTTAAATGACATATGTAACTCACATAATATTTCTAGGGCAGCAGTGCTTTAAAGGAAAAAAGATTACCATAAATCATTAATTAGGATCACAAACTAGATAATGCAAATTCTATAATAGTGATGCAAAAAAAGGATACAACGGAAGACTAGGAAGAAGTCCAGGAAAGCCTCATGACAAGGATAAGATTTGCTCTAAACTGTGGGTAAATCTGAATATTACATAACTCTAAATAACTCTTTAAAGTCTTAAATAATCTATCTTGTATTAATTAATACATAAGGACTCATATGCCTTATGTTTTTTTATGTTTTCAACAATACTGTCACTAAAACCAGTATGGTCCACACTGTTTCATTTTGAACTGGGATTTAATTACATTACTGAGTTATCCTGGACCCCTAGTATTTATGGAGTATAAGCATTCTCTTCCTAAACTAAACAGAAGCTCCTTAAGTCAAGACCCTAAAAACAGACTGCTGCTGTTTATGATGATGAACCTTCATATTTCCTTCCTCCAGGTAGAAGACCACTGGGCTCTAGATCTATCTATAACTTGCAATTGAAACCACCTGTGGTTAAGTCCTATTCTACTGTGTCAACTTTCCACATTAATTCTAGCTAACTCACCTTTGGGGCCAGACCGTGTCAGCAATATACCATAAACCCTGGGATCCAGAATTCTAGGCTTCATTTTCCTTTCAGAAATGTATATTTTGATCCTCAGAAATGGAAAAATTTGCAGAAAAATCACTACCTTGTAACTGAGAAGGAACTACAGTTAGTCAAGACCCACTTTCTTTTTGCTCCCTTCCCCCTCACACCCCTGAAGCCAAGGGAAGCTGGCCCCCTGCAGATCTGCACTCATGAAAGCCAAAGACACCCACAGGCTCATGGTCCCCAAAAGAGTATCTGATCCCAAGAACAAGAAGGTCCTACCTCTAACCACATGTTTAATGCTGGTGTGTTGATGTAATACAGCTGTATTGGTGTGGCAACCTTTTCTAAGACATACTTCCTAATGCAAAGCTTTTAAAGGCTTCTGTGATAGTATGTCTTTGCATTCAGAAGTTCTTCTGTCAGTATGAACCTCTTGACCATAGGCAGAAGTGCATAGCTTCTTTTTTTCAGTCTCATGAAGGAATTTCAGGTAATGTATACTTAGTCTTTCATCATGCCGTCCACAAAAAAGGGAATATATTCACACAGTCTCCCCCATTCCACTTGTCTCATCTCATACTCTGCTTTCAAAGTGTCATTCTGCTTCTTCCTTTGCTCTTTGATTTCTGGTTGGCAAACCCACTAGCTCCAGTACATGTGGACTTATCTTCACCCCCAACCCCCACCCACCTTCTCTATCCTGGGACCTGATAGTTCATCACCACAGTCATTGACCCCAAAGAGGTTCTACTGTCAGTGACTCTCAAGACCTGGAATGTAACAATTGTCAAGCATGTGAGTAAAACATTAATTCAAGTAGGCCTGCAAAGTATCAATCAAGTAATGCAACACAGAAAGTATCACAAGTGCCAATGTCATGGAAAAAATGGTTCTGAGGATTGAACCAGACTGTGGGGCAATGTAGAAGCAGGCAGCAGAATATGAAAGAGAGGTGGAGGCAACAATTTCTGAGAGTTCTGTTTTGTGCCAGAAGTTGCTTATGCAAAATTTCCCTTTTATACATTTGAAATGAAGTCTCAGAAAGATAAGTATGTGTCACAGAGCAAATAACTGAAAACAGAATTCAAACATTGGTCCCTCTTGCTCTTAACCATATGCCTTTTTCTTTCCTTTTATCACATGTTAGTACACTGAAAGCACATCCTTGTGTATTTTTTGAAAAATGTATTCAGAATTGATTTTAGGAATAAATAACAAAAAAATTTGTAAAGAAAGAACCTGGACCTCCTCTTGGACTTTGTACCCTCAAGCATCGAGCAGAGATCAGGTGATTTTCCTTATATCATAACAGCCCTTGGAAGAGCAGGGCGATGACATCATGGATATCTTCTATTCCTGGGCTCTGGTTTGAATTTGCTTCCATTTGGGGCCAATATAGGTCAATTTCCAATCTTCAGACTTTCCATTTTTAACAGTAAAGACTAAGTTTTACAATGTTTTTTTTGTTCAAGCTCTTCCCGGAGGTGTTTCAATACCTAGGACATCTGGACAATTAAAATTCCACTGATTAAATGAAACAAAAAAATGCGCATAATTTTTAGGCACAGTCTATTCATTTATTGGTTTGGGCTCCTTAGAGTTGTTCAAATAAACTTTTTTTTTTTTTGGCCTTAGTACATGTCTAAGTTGAAGTACAGGTAAACTTATCTCCTTACTAAAAGTCCAAAAATAAAGTTTTTGTCTATCTTCCAAAGCAACAAAGTAGTGTGGATACAACTAGTAGTGGGGATAAACGTAATTTATAATAAGCTTTAAGTCTGTGTGACCTTTATGTAAACTATAGCTTTAGCATCTAAACAACTAAAGTCATCGAGTTGTAATAGTGTGATGCAAGATGTACATACATTTCCATCAGATGATTTCTAAGGCTGGATTAGAATTCTTGCTTATTAACGGGGTTTAGTGCAGAAGGGAAGCTGAACTGTAGAAACAGAAGCACAAGCATGTAAGATTTAAAGAAACTGACTCCACTATTTCTAATTGTAGTTTAATCTTCTTATTTCACAGGTAGAAAATTAAAGCCCATATTGTCTAACATCCCATAATTATTCAGGGCTATAGAATCTTGTCCCCAAATAATTACCCCTCCATCTCATGTTCTATGATCACAGAGAAAATAGTAGTCTCCTTGGGGGCAGGCACTGGGTTTTCTATAATACTTAGTTCATACCTATTATATAGTAAGCATTCAATACATGCTCCCCAAATTGAGCTGAATTCATGATGGAATCCATTTCAATGAATTTTCATATAAACACTAGGCAAACTTGCATAGTGAATGCTCATAGCTTTTCAGTTATATTGATATAGATTTCTCACCATTATAATTCTACTAAAACTCTTTGTAAATGAAGATTTTAACATCAAAAACAAAATGTTATATAACATAACATTAGACCTTAATAAACCATAACATTAAACCTTAGAAAATTGTTGTATGGGACATTGAATAAAAGCAAGCAGCTACTACCCTGTCAGTTCAAAATTTAATTACATGCAATAGCCTTTAAATTAGATTGATTTAAATATGTTGCTTTCCTGGTTCTTTAGGAATTAATGATGGTCTTGAAAATAAACTAGATAGTTTCTTTTCCTTGGCCTCCATTGTAGGTCTTAAATGGTTCAAAGTTATCTTCCTAGTGAATAAACTTGTCTAACATCCAGGAATTGCTCTGGAGAAAGAAACTATGCCCAGGAGGCTGAATACCCTTTTTCTCAGAACAAGGGAAATTGGATTATCCAGACCACTGCTATTTCCCATTAGGGCCTGGGTCTTCTTTTCCTTTGGCATGCTCTCTGTATTTGTACTGTTCTAACAAGGACCATCCTGGGGGCTGTCAAGACAATGATGCATTGAAAAGCCAAATAAATTGAGAGTTACCCCTAATCAAAAAGGTGATAACCCTAGTGGGAGCTCTGTGATTTCTTTTCTTCTCATTTTTAAGGTCACATGCACATTTTTTGTGGAGGTCTTTGCAAGGACCTATGCTAGCCTGCAATGCACATGTTTCAGTGAACACTCCAGTGCCAGACAAGGTCATGGGAACATATTCCAGCACAAGTCAGATGAACACAGGGTGGAAGCACAGCCTGTGACACCCTGAAGCCCTAAGACTCTAAGGAGGGCAGCATATGCCTGGTGATAGCACAGCCTCCCCCCCTGAGACCCTAAAGTGGGGGCAGCAGGAGAATCCAGTTTGTTAATAATTTCCTTATGATTTCTGAACCTATTTTCATTAGTGTGATTAGCCAGTAATTTTATTTTCTAGAACTGTGTTTATTTGGTCTTGATATCAAAATTATGCTCAGTTTACATGATAATCAGAGAATATTTTCTAGTTTCCTAGTATTTGGGTATGTTTGCATGCATGCGGAATTATCAGGGTCTTGAAAAAAATTTTAAACTCACTAAAAGTGGTCTAAGTCTAGGTCTGGTGTTTTCTTTGTGAGAATATTTTTAACTAATTACTAATTTTTTACATGGTTATTTAAACTTAAAGAATTATTTAAACTTACTTTTTTGTCATTTTTAGTAATTTATACTTTTCTAGGAATTTATCCATTTCATTTATTTTCCAACAAAATACAAAATGTGTTCCATAATATTTGAGGTAGATTAATTTCATTAAAGGCCCCCATTTCTCATGCCTTACATGCGCATTGGGCATGTGATTTGTTTTGGCCAACAGGGTAGTAGATTTGGTCAACTTGAGGCAAGCAGAGGTTTAAAACAATGTTTGTACATTACCTCAACTTTTTGGGATCCTGCTACTGCCATGGAAATATTTCAGTTTAACCTGTTAAGGACATGTGACAGAAGTGTGGAGAAAAGTTGAGTCTTTCTAGCCTAGGCTGGCGTCCTAGATCAGCCAGACACCAGCCAGCCCACTAGCAGATACAAGACCAAGCCTAGCCAACGGCCACTGAGTACAGGTCACATTAGCAGGGCTGTCCAGGGAACCTGTAGACATGTGGGTGATTTTATATATGTAGCAAATGAAAATAAAATATTCTCATTTGTGTTTGATCTCTGTGCATTTACAGTTATTAAATTACTCATTTGGAATATTATATAGCTTTCTTCACTTGTTTGCTAGCTCCAGAGATTTTTTTGTTTATTAGTATTCTCTATTGCATCTTAGTTTTCTATTTATTTCTTTTCTTTATTGCTGTTCTTTTACTTTCATGAATTTATTCTGCTAATGTTTTTCCAATTTAAGTCAAATTTCTTTTTTGTAATACAAGCATGGATTACTGTAAATATAATTTTACCTGCCTCCTATAGTATTTAATATGTAACATCTTCATTACATTAATTTCTAATCATTATTATTTTAAAATTTATTTCTTGATTTTTTCCTTACACTATGGATTATTTTGATGTGTAGTTTTCCAATATGTTTCTTAAGTTGATTTATTTTTATCTTAAATTCACTTTTTTCAGAGAATGCATCCTGTGTTATATCAATTTCCATGAATTTGTTGATGCTTGCTTAATGATCTGGAGTGTGATCAATTGCAGTAGGTATTCAGTCCTTGTGAAAAGCACATATACTCTAGTTACAGGGTGAGGGTTCTGTAGATATCAATTATATCTGATTTTAATTGACTTTTTATAAAATCTCCACTTACACAATGATGATATACCAATCAGAGGCATGATTTAATATCTCCCATTATGATAATACATTTGTCAATTACTTATTTTAGTTATGTCAATTAAATACTTTGAAGTTATTTTATTTTAAAAACATTACTATGTTAACTGAAAATATATTATTATGCAATATGCTATATATCTCTTCTATTGGGTTTTGCTAGATATAAATATAGATATGTCATGTTTCTTCTTGCTAATATTTTCTGCATTTAAATTTTTTCCACTGTTCAAATTTCCTAAACCTATGTTTTAGAATTCTCCTTGTCCATTATTTTATTGTGTGTTCCTATATTTTACATGTCTTTTGTAAACATCGATTGTATTTTAAATTGTGAGTTTAATCCAGTGGTTATTCTTTTATTTGTATGTATTTCATCATTTTAGTTTTTGCTTTCTCTCTGTGCTACTTTTTCTTAATTCTTTATCTTTCTTTTGGAGGGTTCATTTTCATTATAGTAGTTATTATTATAAAATACTTTATTTTCAATCTATAGATTTAAGTTACACTGTAAAGTTTGTAATAATATAAAGCATCAAGATTTGGGAAATTACAGAAAATATAGTTTGGAAATATAATTAAGCAGACTAGTTGTTTAATTATTTTAGTGGTTTGTTTTTACTATTTATAGTGTACAATTAATAGCTTCTTCAGTCTCCTTTGAAAAATGTTAGAACACTTCATCTCTTTTTAATCCCAATGATTCCATGCTTCTATTTACATGAATTTAAATCTCTTGTTCTCTTTAACTTTAAACTTGTTACTTACAAGTTAGTACTACTCTTTGAAATTATCAATATTTGTACAATTTATCCCTTTTTAAGCCAATATTTACTCCTTATTTCTTCTTGTACCTCAAAAGCTGCCTTATTGGAAATTTTGTAATTCCTGATGTGCATTTTTCCAAATACTACTGAAATATAATTGACATATAACATTGTATAAGTTTAAGGTATACAACATACTAATTTGATACAAATATATTGTGAAATGATCACCACATTTAGTTAACAGCCATCATCTTGCATAGTTACAACTTTTTTTTCTTGTGATGGGAACTTGTTTGATACACTATCTCACCAACTTCCAAATGTACAATGCAGTATTGTTAACAATAGTCATCATGTTGTATATTTCATACAACTTATATATCTTAAAACTGGAAGTTTGTACCTTTTGACCACCTCCAATATATCCCACCTCCACATCCACCTCTAGCAACCACCAATCTGTTCTCTTTTTATATGAGCTGGTTTTTTTCAGATTCCACATATAAATGATATCATATAGTATTTGTCTTTCTCTCTTCGACTTAACTCATTTAGCAGAATACCCTCAAGATCCAACCATATTGTCACAAATGGCAGGGTTTCCTTCATTTTATGACTGAATAGCATTCCATTTATCCATGAACAGACACTTAGGATGTTGCCATATCTTGGCTATTGTAAATAATGCTGCAATGAACATGGGGGTGCAGATATCACTTCAAGTACCTGTTTTCATTTCCTTTGGATATATACCCAGAAGCAGAATTTCTGGATCATATGGTAGTTCCAGTTTTGAATTTTTTGAAAAACTTCCATACTGAGCACATTTTTATGTGACTATTGATCATATGGATGTCTTCTTTGGAAAAATATCTATTTAGTTCCTCTGCCCATCTTAAAATCAGATTTTTTTTCTCTTGAGTTGTATGAGTTCTTTAATATACTTTGAATATTACCCCCTATCAGATATATGATTTACAGATATTTTCTCCCACTTAGTAGGTGACCTTTTCATTTTGTTGATAGTCCTCTGCTGTGCAGAAGCTTTTAGTTTGATGGTTTCCTGCTTACTTTTGCTTTTGTTGCCTTTGCTTTTAGGGTTAAATCCAAAAAAGTCATTACCAAGACCAATGTCAGGTTGCTTACTGACTGTATTTCTTGTAGGAGTTTTGCAGTTTCAGGTCTTATGTTCAAGTCTTTAACCCACTTTGAGCTGATTTTTGTATATAGTATAAGTTAGTGTTCCAGTTTCATTAGTGTGCATGTGAATTCCAATTTTCTCAGCACTATTCACTGAAGTGATTGTCTTTTCTCCATTGAATATTCTTGGATTGCTTGTCAATATTAGCTGACCATACATGCATGGGTTTATTTCTGGGCTCTCAATTCTGTTGCATTGGTCTATGTATCTGTTTTTATGCCAGTACCATAATGTTTTGATTGCTAGAGCCTTATACTGTAGTAATATATTTTGAAATAAAGTTTGAAATCAGGAAGCATGATGCCTTTTGCTTCCTTCTTCATCAGGATTTCTTTGGCTATTCAGGGTCTTTTGTGATTCCATAGAAATTTTAGGATATTTTCCTACCTCTTTAAACAATGCTACTGGGATTTTGATAGGAATTGCACTGCATCTATAGATGACTTTGGGCCAGACGGACATTTAAATAATGTTAATTATTGCAATACATGAACACAGTGTATCTTCTATTATGTATATCTTTTTCTATTAAAAAACCCCCAGTAAATTACAGAATTCAGTGTAGTGATCTTTTACCTCCTTGGTTAAGTTTATTCCTTGGGATTTTTTTTTTTTATTCTTTTGTGAATGAGGTCATCATCCTTATTTAATTTACATTCCCAATAAGGATGATAATTTGTTGTTAGTGTATAGAAACATACTGATTTTTGTACATCGATTTTGTACCCTGCATCTTTACTGAATTCATTGATTAGATTTGACACATTTGGTGGAATTTTTATGATTTTCTATGAACAGAATCATATCAACTGAAAATATAGACCCTTTTATTTCTTTATTTTTGACTTGGCCATTTGTTTCTTTTTCTAGCATTATTGTTCTGGCAAGGACTTCTAGCATCATGTTGTATGGAAGTGGTGAGAATGGGCACACTTGTTACTGATCTTGGAGGCAAAGCTTTCAGGCTTTTACCATTGAGTATGATGTTAGCTGGGGGTTTGTCATATGTGGCCTTTATTGTATCGAAGAAATTTCTTTCTATACCCAATCAGCTGGGAATTTTATCATGAATGAATGCTGAGTTTTTAAAATGTCTTTTCTGCATGTATTGGGAGGATAATGTGATTTTCATTTTTCATTTTATTAATATGATGTATGACATTTATTGATTTGCATATGTTGAAACATCATTGCCTCCCAAGGGATTAATTCCACTTGATCATGATGGATGATTCTTTTAATGTTCTTTTAAATCAGTTTGGTATTTTGTAGAGAACTTTTGGTTCTATATTTTGTAGGGATATTGTAGTTGTCTCTTATGGGGTTCTTAAATGGCTTTGGCATCAGGGTAATACCTTGAAAAATGAATTTGAGAGTGTTCTCTCTTCTTAAGTTTCTTAGATGAGTTTGGGAAGGAATGGCATTAATTCCTCTTTAAATGTTTTGGAAAATTAACCAGTGAAGCCATATAATCCTGAATTTTTTTGTAGGGAGATTTTCTGATAATTGGTTGAATCTCCTTACTCATTTTGACTCTGTTTAGATTTTCTACTTATTTCTGAGTCAATCTTATACATTGTATAGTTCATAGATTTTTATCAATTTCTTCTAGGTTGCCCAGTTTATTGGCATATCATTGTTTACAGTTGCTTATGATCGTTTGTATTTCTGTGGTATCAGTTGTAATGTCTCCTTTTTCATTTACAATTGTATTTATTTGAGTCTTCTATTTTTTTAATTAGCCTAGTTAAAAGTTTGTTGATTTTGTTTATCTTTTCAAGGAGCCAACTCAGTTTTCTTTATCATTTAAACAATTATTTTCCTTTTCTCTACTTCCTTTACTTCTGCTATATTCTTTATTATTTCCTTCCTTGTGCTGACTTTGAACTTAGTTTGCTTTCTTTTTCTAGTTTCTGCAATTTAAAGTTTAGTTTATATGAGATGTATCTAGATTCTTATATGTATATTTATCATATACATATAACTTTGAACTTAGTTTGCTTTTTTTTCTAGTTTCTGCAATTTAAAGTTTAGTTTATATGAGATGTATCTAGATTCTTATGTGTATATTTATCATTATAAGCTTTCCTCTTAGAACTGCTTTTGCTGCATCCCATAAGTTTTGGTATGTTGTGTTTCCATTTTTGTTTATCTCAAGATACTTCTTAATTTTCTCTCTTTATATTTTTTTGGTCCTTTTCTTGTTTAGGAGTATGTTACTTAATTCTCATGGATTTGTGAGTTTTCCAGTTTTCCTCATGTTACTGATTTATAGTTTCATATCATAGATACTTGGTATGATTTCCATCTTCCTAAATTTGCTATGACTTGTTTTATTGCCTAATATATGACCTATTCTGGAAAATGTTCCATGTATACTTTAAAAGAATGTACATTCTACTGTTGTTGGTTGGACTGTTCTGTATATGTCTGTTAGATACATTTGGTCTATAGTGTTCAAATTTGCTGTTTCTTTACTGATTTACTGCCTGGATGATCTCTTCCTTGTGAGAGAGGGGTCTTAAAATCTTCAACTATTTTTGTTTTGTTGTTTATTTCTTCTTTTATTTGTTAGTATTTGCCTTATGTATTTAGGAATTACAATGCTGGGTGCATAAATATTTACAATTGTATATTCTTGATGGACTGACCTCTTTATGACTTTTTTGTCCTTTTGTCCTTTTTAAGCTTAAAGTCTATTTTGTCTGTAATAACTTTAGGTACTCCTCCCTTCTTTAGGTTACCATTTGTTTGAGCCGTTTCAGGAATCCCAGATTTATACAGGTTTTCCATTCCTGACCCCTCCCCCAAATTGCACATGTGTAAGACCCACTTTTCCATTTCCAGCAGACTTTGTGAATTCATACAGAATTTTGGTCCAGGGGCAGCATCAATTTCTTTGTTTGTGTTTATCTTCTTTTGTGTTTTGAGCTTATTTTTCACATATTTTGGCTCTTTGGGATTTCCCCTACTTGTGAGTCCTCACAAAAGACTTAAATGTATGCTTTGTGTAGTTTATTAATATATAAGCATTTGGTGGCACTGCATTTGGCATGGGTGTCTACTATAATTTTGAATTTTTTATGAAGTGTAACATCTTTTATATTGGAGAAGAGCAGTAGATTAAAAAATATATTTTTTATATAGGTTATGTGTTGAAATCAATAATATTATTATAAATGTAGACCTGAGAAACTTTTAAGGTCCACATAAAAATAATATGCTGATTTTTTTGTTGTATAATTTACAAATAGCGACCTACATGATATTAGAAAACAACATTGCCAGTGTGTTGGGAATGAATAATTGTGAATCAGGGTAAAATTTTTAGGAGTAAGATTATGTAGTAATAGAAATGTCCTGTATTTCAAAGATTGATGGGGTAGGTAAAACTTAAATGGTGGAAATTGATGCTAAAAATATATGTGAGGCATTTGAAAACATTTGTTTCATGAAATATGAATGGAAAGACCAATACTTTTACTTATTATTTGACATAATATGCAATATGAATATTTACTTTATGTAACTATATTAAATGTTGTGTAATTGAATAATTGTCTTTTATATACATGACTGGTCATTTATATTTCCAAGTAGATAAAAATCTTTTATTCTTTCCACTGGGGTTCTCATATGCTTAAAGACACATGTGAAGAATTTGTATAAAATTATTTTTATGTAATATGAGAAGAAAGTGTGTTTTCAAATTAATATATTAGTATAATATGTGATTTTAAATATGCATGTGTAAATTAGTTGATTGATTATATATAAGTAATTAGCTTTTCAACGTATTTTCACTTTTAGATATTCAGGTTGGTTAAAATATTCTTTTATCTTTTCATTCACATCTCCTTATGTCTGTGTATGTATTATATTTATTTTAAAGTAATTTTTAGATTGTTCAACTAATTGCATGTAATTAGAAAAGATTATTTTCCTAGTTACTGATTCTTCTTGTGTTAGTTTCTATAACGCACTTTAGAACTTCATTATTTTTATTATTTGCTATTGAAGTATAATTGATGCATAATATTACATTGATTTCAGGTGTACAGTATAGTGATTCAACAATTATATATATTGCAAAGTGTTCACCACATTCGGCATAGTTATCATCTGTCACCATATAAAGATATGACATTATTATTGACATATTACATTCCCTGTCTGGACTTCTATCTCTGTGGTTAACTTATTTTGTAACTGGAAATTGGCCCCTCTTTACCTCCTTCACCTATTTCATGCATCCCCTTACCCTCTGCCCCATGGCAACCACCAGTGTGTTCTGCTTGTTTATTTCTGCTTTGTTTGTCTTATTTTTAGATTTCACATATAAGTGAAATCATGTGGTATTTGTCTTTCTCAGGACCGAAGTGCTTCTTGCATGGAAATACTCTCTCTCTCTCAGCTGTCACCTTTCCTGATCAGGATTTTAGTTTCTCCGCCTTACCACTTGGAGCTCAGAATCAAGCTAGGAGCAGGATCTCTGGGTTTCTGTCCAGCAGATATTTGGGAAATGTCACAATACAGTCACTGAGCACGAAAAGGTAAGTGTCCAAGTCCTGGATTCTGGGCTGCCATTATTTCTCTCATGGTTTTATAAACCCTACAGGAATTTTGACTGAAATTTCTTATGTAGTGAATTTTTCTTAGTTTCCCTGTTACAATGAGGGGTACTTTGGCCTTTTTTGCCCAATAAGAGTCAAATTATTTTTTAAAATTGAGGCATAATTGACATATAATATTATATTATTTTCAGGTATACAGCATAACGATTCAGTATTTGTATATAATAAGAAATGATTACCACAATGAGTCTAGTTATCATCCATCACCACACAGTTATAGATAAGATGTGAGCTCATCTCTCTTGTGATGAAAACTTTTAAGATCTACTTTCTTAGCACTGTCAAATATATAATACAGTATTATTCACTATAGTCGCCACACTATACATTATATTTCCATGACTTACTTTATACCTGGAAGGTATATTTTTTGACTCCTTTCACTTATTTTGCCCACCCTGTTCCCTACCTCTGGCAACTGCCAATCTGTTCTCTGTATCTATGAGGTTTTTTTTTGGTTTTTAGATTCCACATATAAGTGAGATCATACAATATTTATTTTTATCTGTCTGACTTATTCACTAAGTAAAATGCCCTTAAGTTTCACCCATGTTGTCACAAATGGCAGGATTTTATTTTTCTTTATGGCTGAGTAATATTCCATTGTATATATACACACCACATCTTCTTTATCCATTCATTCCTCAAGGGACATTTAGGTTGTTTCTGGTCATGGCTCTTATAAAGAGGTGCATATGTCTTTTCTCAAAGGGTCAAATTTTTGAGATCCTCTACTTATTTCTAATTGCTGATAGTTAATAATCCCTTCTCTTTATTTGTTCTACTTTTAAACCAAGGTGATATTCATCTTATTTTTACTTGTTCTATCTCATTTGCTTCAAAAAATATTATATTTATAATAATTTTGTGTTTGGAGCACAGAAAAGAATTAAAAAAACAAGAATAAATTCCCTCTCTTTCCTGATCTGCTGACTTTTTAACAGAAAATGAAACTAAAATATTTGACAATATCTTGATACATGTTTTTTTCTGTTTAATGAAGTTTTCTTCTTTTAAAACTTTTCATATGACTTTGTTTCTCACTTTGCTTACAACTTTTGGTAATGAAGGAGTTTTCTCCTTCAAACATTCTAGAACATATTTATCATCTAGAAATAGGTTAGTTTCTGTGTTACCCTATAGCAAAGAAGGAAAAAATTGCTTATGGTGAAAACATTTTGCATAAAAACAGCTTGGAATTATATTTTGTAAGTGGTTTAACTCAACAGAAATTTAATGTAGATGTCTCATGTACAAGGCCTCATACCAGGTTCAGATCACAAACATGAGATCAAAAAAGCTTCTGTGAGAAAGTGACATTTTTACTAACATTCACTTTGAAAATTGTGATCTGATGTACTCCCAGCCCAATTCTAAAGGGAAAAAGTTCATTTAACACCTACAATTTACTCTAAGACAAATGATCCAGGTTTTGGTGTCAGGCAAAATAGTTTATTCTAATTATTTGACAAAGACCCTTAAGAGTTATGGGAATCATAAGGAAATGTTAAAGTACAAATTTATTCCCAGTAATTGCTGTTAGAAGTGACAAAAATGTGTTCTCGTTATTGCTGCTTTAGGTTGTCATTATTCATGTCAAAATGCATCAAAATAATCATTCTCTGCAATGACAAATGATTTCTTTTCAATGATTAGACTTAGCATGTCACTGCCCTGTTTCAAATTCTTCTAATATTTTTCCATTGTTTTCAAGGTAAATATAAATTTTAAAGCACTGCAAAGCCCTTTATCTTCTGGGCCATTTTCCCTTCTCTGGATTTTTCATAGTCTCCTGTTAACAGCATCCTTCAGCCTCAGGACCAGCTTGTATTTTCTGCAATAGGCTCAATCCCAACACTGGATCTTTGAAAATCTAGACTCTTTGCACAATAAGTTTTTAAGTAATTAATGATTGAATGAACAAAGTTAAGATACTGAGCCTACAAGGGCAAATTATTAAATTTCAAATTGCTCCATTATAAATGCCTAAAACAAGTGACCTGTGATGAAGCTCTGTCACTTACCAACAGGTAGTTTTTCAAAAGAGTGTTTAAGTAATTTTCTCATAAGTCTGGGTACACTCATCTACAGAGCAACAGATATATCATATCCATGTAAATGTAGATATTACTTGAGAAATATATATTTATAGCATCAGTTCTGGCTTCTATATATCTTTTTCAACTTATCCTATCTTTAAAAAATATCAAAAGTGCCTGATTTTGGATTTTTTTGTTTATAAATATGTCTATAACAAGATATTATACTTAGAAAATGAAAATGTAATGTATTAAGGAAAAGAACCAAAAATTCAGAAACCAGAAGGAAAATGAAAGCCTGCTGCCACAGTAGTGGCCACAAGTGATGTTTGTGAGCAAGATTCATGCTCTTTTGCTCTGATTTGTAGCTTTGCATAGATGATCATTCTTAAGTTAAAAGTTCCCAATTTAAGAAGTTTTCCAGCTAGATACAGAATATGTAAATTATCTGCCTCTGAATACATTTGGTAACTGTCTCATGGTTGTTTGGGAATGATCTGATTGGTTAGCCTTTTAAGTAAATAAGTACTCATGAAAGAAGATAAATAATGTAATGTGTTCAGAACATATTGTTCCATACCTCAGAATCTGAGAATGTAATACTAGATATTGTTCATGAAACTAAAGAGCTTTCCTACACACTAAAAAAAGTTCATACACTAATGTTTTTCTAATCTTCACCTATTCTGATGCCTTTGGGATGATTTTTTAAAAAATACTTGATGTGGCTGATTATATAAAATAAGAATTTAAAAGAATATTAATATTAACCGAATTATACTTTTCCTTTAAAATCAAGACTGTGTAAGTATATAGGTTATATATTAATGTTTTTGGTTATTACTCTTGCTGTGGACATTGTTTTTCTCTTGAAATAATTTAAAGCATGAGCAAATTATTCATTTTTCCTTTATAATTTTATGTTACAATTATTACAGATGGGAAAATAAACTTTATACTTGACTGTAATTACTTTATTTGCTACTCATAAAAAAATTCACTTGTTTTTTTTTATTTTTTCTTATTCATTTTTTTGTATTTTTTAGTGCCAATTAGTATTTCTAATCTAGAATACATAAACAAAAAATAAGATTTTACATTTACAGTGTCTTGTGCCTTTTGACAACTTTTGTAGGTATTTGAACCTTTGGACAGAAATGAAATTTGGGAAATTTAGTGAGTGTAATTAATTCATATAGTCTTCTTTTCCAGATTATTTGGATTTGTGCAAAATATTTGTTTGTCATTCTCAATGAGGTATAAACTAAAACGTAGTGTTATTCTTTTTGAGCAGATTTTCCCTGTGTATTAAATTTTTCTTTAGTAATTTTGCAGAGCTGAAAATCAAGAGGAGAGAAGAGAAATCTGGTCTCCTCTTTCTCCATTGTATTTGATCTAACAAAAAAGAATGATGGCACTCCAAATAGAAAGGCAGTCACATGTTGGAAAGAAATATGAAGAACTGAATTGTCAAATCCTCTATTTTAAGAGTTCTTCAGCAAAATCAGCCATCAATCATGTTTTAAAATAGACTGTGGACATAGGGAACATTCAGGGAAAGAGGATTTTTCCATGGTATTGTTTTCTGTTTTATTGGTGGCACAGTGCCTTATAGGAATTGTTTGTGCTCATTTTAACCACAAAACACTGTTATAAAGGCAGGATCACTCTACTTTAACTCCTCATATATTGGATATTAGGTAGCAAATTGCTAATAACTATGTTCAATATCTAGGTAGATGAAGAGGATGTTGTTTCCTTTATGAAGATTGAATTCTATTTGTTCATTCACTTAGTTTTTCATTTACTTATTCTATCTTGAATGCAACAAACATTTTGAGCTTTTAATTTGTGCCATGCTTTTTGTTACATACTGCACATTAAAAGATGAATAAAATACTATACTTTCCTCAAGGAGATTAAATATTCTAATCCCACTCACTTTCCCCCCAAAAGACTATGCCAAATGTCAAGTGAAATAGTTGCCACAGTTCCAATTATCCACAAAGAACAACTCATTGTTATTCCCACAACTTGTCTAGTTTAATCAGCACTCAAGTCTTAAAGCTGTCAGGCAATATTAATTTTAGTGAGATCTAAAAGGAGTACAGACCCAAAAATTCAGCTTAAATATAAAGAACCCCTTTGTTTTGCTTCTCCACTGTTGAAAAATGCTTTGTTATTGTTGGAAAATGCATTAACTTCATAGAAAACAAATGTGTATTACCATCATGAAACCATACCAGACTTTCCATGAATCCCAATTTTGGACCATTAATAAAATTTGGAGAAAAAGGATAGAGGTGAGTTGAAGAAAGCTCATTTTTCATTCTATGGTTTGAAATTAAAACTAAAATTTAAAAAAATGCTGTGTTTTCTTGAGTGACTTTTTATAAACTATATTGCTATTTCAAAAGGGTGACTTAGTTTGCAACCATCTCAGCCAATGCCAAGGTTTTATCTTGGGCATGTAAAGGACAGTGATTTTGGTAGTATTGCAGATTCTTATTTCCTAGCTAAAATGCATAATTTTTGTACATTTAACTGAGTTTATTTTAACATGTTACTTCCCAGAAGAAATGCCCTATTATTAATAAAGATAGTCTACCTCTTTTGTTCCCACTTGTCATTTTTCTTGAAATGCTTTTGTTGGATTAAAATGATTGAATGGTCTGTTATAGTTGTACTCCAAAATTCTATGAATACAACTTTAAAAAAAGTTGTTTTTCCTTGTGGGAATGATGTTAATTCCTAATTATTGCCTACAAAGGAGCAATGATACTTAAAAATTGCTGTTACTAGAATGGTAAATAGTTTTGGCCAAATGTGTAATACTAACTTTTCAACAGACTCAAGTAAATTGAAAATTTAAAAAAAAAAAGAAGGATTATGTGAAGATGGTGAACGGTAATGGACAGTAATGACAGAATTAAACACCTATAAATAATATATACCATAAACTGTGTGACAAGAATTTATCTTAAGACCCAAATGCAAACTTCCAACACCTACACCACCACTTAATATTATCATTTGTGTGGGAGAAAGCAGAAAAAAGGAATATGTCTTCCAATGGGTCTGAGAAGTAGAACAATAAAATTGCCAAAGGTACTCAGTGGAAAGTGTGATAGGTCAATCTACAAATGCAGACAAAGGGGAAGGAGCTCCAGGAATGTATAAATTTCAATTTAATGTAAGAGGACAACAGTGAATATCTGTGATATTGATGGAGAGTCCATATTTTAGAAACTGTAAGCACAATATCCTAAGACAAAGTTGTGCATTGAGAAGAAACTGTTAGAAATTAAATGCAAATTGAGTAACATAGGAATAATATAGTCAAAGGAAAGAGAAATTTCAGTTAAAAGTGTGACCATGGGAGGAAAGTTTCATAAAGCATTATGTCATAGTTTAATACTTTCCTTTAAGAAAAACAAGAGAGAAAGATCTTGAAACATAAAGATAGCCACTCTGTCTTAGTCTATCCCTCCTTCCAAAAGTACAGGAAAACTCATTTCACTGAAACAGTGGTCCATACAAAGGGATTTCAGTTAAGACCCATATTAATTTATTATATAAAACAAAAGGGAATAAGGAGCAGAATGTCTCTGTAGACAAATAAAAAAACATGTTTTTTTTAAATGTTGAAAGTTGTGACCTAATATTTTCAATGTCCCAAAGAAATCAAGAAATAATAAAAGCTTTTTAAAAACATACTTAATAGAAAGATTCATAAATGATATTGAAAAAAAGGAGACTGGAAAAAAGCAGTAACAAAATTAGGAAAGTATCAGAAATGTAACAAAAAGTATTTCAGAAATGAAAACTAAACTAGAAGTAACATGAAAACAAGTAATATAACAGACAATGCCTTTAGAGATATATGAAAAGAAGGGGAAAAAATTTAACACTGAAAGTAAAGGGTTTGATAAAGTGTTTGAAATAAAAGAAAAAGGAGGTCCAACATATATTTAATAGGAGACCCTGGAGACAAAAACTAAAACAGTGAATATGGACAAATGCTAAAAAGTGTAATTCAAGAAAACTTACAAAAAATAAAACGCACACTGAAGGGACACATTATATTCCTGGGAAAATGGACCTATTAGAGTCAACATGCAGAAACATTATGATAAAATAATTAAATTTTAAAGAGAAAGCCAAGTTAGGCAAAAAAAGATGAAGTCAGTTAAGGTGAAAGAAAATCATAGTGTCACCACTCTTTTTAACATCAGAAGCAGAAGACAATGGAGTAATACATTTAAAATACTCATGGGAAAAAGCCTGTGTGTTTGTACTTTATATTTATCCAAAATATACAAAAATAACTACTATGAAATTACAAATATCAGAGAATATTTTTCTCCTGGGTCTTTTGTAAGTAATCTACAAGTGAACAAGTTTCAGAAAAATGACATGACTGGAAAGACAACAATATAACATCTGTTGAATTGGGTTTAAAATATTTGCCAAGTGAAGGATTTTTCATGTCAAGCAAACAAAGACTGCAAAGACTAGATGCTAGGGAACACCATGCATAAAGTATCAATGTAGCATAGGAAAAGAAACATCTTTTTACTCAATGAGAATCTGGATACAGGAAACAGCTGAGGCATTTGGTGCTGAAAGGGTTGAGTCAAGGTCATACATTAGCTTAAGATGTCATCTAAAGTGCTTCAGACTGTCTCAGAATGGGCCAGCTCAATCTATGATCATATTTTCAGGATGATCCTGACACTAGCATTAAGGTTTATTTCAACGGATGCTAATGATTTCCAAACATGTGATTCACCATTATATCTTTCTCTCCTAATCTCCAGACCCACATATCCCAAATTTCTATAAACTTCTTAACGTAAATGTCTTATGGTTGTCTCAACATGTTCAATTTATTTTCACATCTTGTCTAATGTTCACTTACTGCCAAAACTGCTTCATTCTTATTTTTTTCTAGTCTGGCACAATATCACACAGGCTTCCATATTTTTAAAGATTAACAAAGTTTCAAGTGCACTTGTATAATGTCTTTAAAGTCATTTTCTTCCTCTCACATTGTTTTCTGCATTACAATAAAAAGTCTCTTTCCTATTTTCATTATTGTTAAGAAGCCACTAGAATGACACTTTTAAAAACAAATGCGACCATGCACTCCTCTGCTGTAGAGTATTTAAGAGTTCCCCATGTGAGATAAAGTTCAAATCTTATTTTAGTAATCATAACCATAAATCAGAAAATAGCTCCTTCCTATGTGTTCAGATTCATCTGTCCCCATAACACCTCAGGTATGTGATGTGTCCATCATTTTGAATTTTATACTATTCTATTCAGTTTTCGCTTCAGTAATATTGCTTCACAAATCAAAGCTGACAATGTTTTGCTCTAAAATGCCTGAAATGCTACTTCTCTTTATTTCACTTAGTGATTTTTTTTACAAACTCTTTAATGCTTAGCTCAGTTATTTATTCTTCAATGACAATGGAGGAGAGTAAATTGCTTTCTACTTATCTTTCTACTTAGAAAAAAATATATTTTTACTCGTATGCTGTATTTCTAGCATACTGAATTACATATACTTCCTTTCCATGCATATTTCTTTCAAGCTAAAGGAGTAGCAACCTCGGTACAGGGATCATATTTTCTGATATTTACAGTATAATATCTGCATACTCCACTTTATATGATATCACATGTAAAACTTGAAACCGTGAAAAAAAATGCTGAAACTGGAAAAATCTGAATATTTTTTATATCGGTGCTTATTTATATATGTATTTTGAGCATGTTTGAAAACATTTTTTAGTTTATTCTTGTAAAAGAACTGTGAGTAAAACTGTACTAAAATGATAATGTAATATAAATACAAATATTATTGGCTTGAAGGACAGCTTTGTAAATTTACTACACAAAGATGAGAAATAAAATATTAGAAAGCAGATTTTGAATTGTAAAGTATTAAATAATCCCAAATATTTACAAGCTGGCCACTAAAAAAAGCAGCGCCAATTGTCTAATGCATATTATTTTATCCGTAAAAGGAATATATCTAAATTAAAGGAATATACATTTTTCCCTATTGGATATATTGATATCATTTTCATTTATAGTAGGAAAAATAAATGTGATCTATAAATATTTCAGATTTTTAAATGAATTAACCTCCTCTAAAGGACCATTTCTAGTGGAATTGTAAAAATAAGCAGTTTTGGGTTTAGCTTGGCCTGAATTCCACTTTGACTCTGTCACTTGGGTACTCTGTAGCTGATCAAGAAATTTAAGCTCTCCAAGATTTGAATACTTCAAAGTATGTGAAATTACTTAGCACATGGCAGATTTCATGATTTTCATCTTTTTTTTTTTGGTACTTTGGAAGATAGTAAACACTGAATGACTGAGGGAAAAGTCTACATCAGACTGTCACAGCAGGCACGCTCAGGAGGAAAAATGTAAACACGTGATCTGAGCAATTGCCTTGGCTCACTAGAGAGAAAAAGGAAAATGTCTCAATAGTATATACAAAATAAGTTCCTGTTTCTCAAGTGATATGTGAGTGATGGACAGATTGTCATCAAAGTTTAGTGTAGAGATGATCTGACTTAAAACATAGATTCTAATGTAATGAGGAAAACTCCCTCTGTTGGGGTATTGAAACCATGTGTGCGTGGAAGCTGGCGCATCAGAGTAGAGTGACAACTGGACAGTCTCCTTAGAAGCTTTGGCCTTGAAGCGAGGTAGGGCTGCTTCATCTAGGCTGTCTGCTCCAAGGTGAGTCCCAGTGGGGTTCATTTCTTTAAGGATGGTAGCATTTCCCACAGCCGATATGCTGGTATACGGTAGGTGTTAATGTAGAAATCTCGATGTGTCTCTACCCACTGCATCCACTAACCTGTGGATCATGATAACTTGTAGTGATGGTTAGAAGCCGTGCATGATAATGTCAAAGAGCACAGGCTCCAGAGACAGAATTCCTGGGATGAACCCTGACTTTGACACTTACTAACTTAGCCACGTTATTTAGCCTTTCCCAGCCTCAATTTCTCATCTTTAGAATTGGGAATAACAATAATTCTTATCTCATAGGGACAGTTGGAGGAAGTTAAGTGTGACATCAGTGTATAAAGCATCTAAATTTGGTCATCTTTCTGCCTTATGTGATCTGAATTCTATAGCAATTAACACAGCAGGACTGTATTTCATAAGCAACTTCATAGTCTCTGCTTATATGCTGAGCAGAGCTGATTCATTTCACACATAATTTGCAACTTGTTATAGAGCTTCTTCAGTACCAGTACCCAAACATGTTGGACAAAGAAAAGAAGATGGACATTTTTGTTTGTTTGTTTTCCACTGATTTTGTGATATCGAGTTTTCAACTTCTTAGTGACATTGGCTATATTAAAGGTCTCTGCTACACACCCTGTTGTGAATGAAAAATCATATTTTTACAGTTTCCATTACAGTGGAAAACCCCTATTTGCATTAAAAGTAATTGTCCTTTCAATATAAAATTATACTGATAAATCATTTTAAAGTAACACATTTCCCTCAAAGAGATGAAATAGGAAAATGAAGTGGTAATAATGTGTCTAATTTATAAGTAAACCATATGACTACAACTTTTTTCATTTTGTTACTATGACAAACAGGAGAAATTTATCATGTTTTTAACAGATACCAGTTGTTAGCCAATCTGATTTATCTTCTTAATTTTTTGTCATGTAGGTGAAATTTCTATTCTTCTTCATGTTGGAGACTAAACTGTGATGACTAAATAGAACAGAATAAACAAACAAATACAAGATTAATTTGCTACAACCCTCCTCAAGATGTGAGACACATTTTATGCCCTCATGTATATTCAGGGCCCAGGTTAGCAATAAAATGTACGAAGTAGTTATAAAAAATGACAAGAAAGAAGATAAGATATATTTCAGGGCAATTCTCAAATCCAGTTTTTTCTTGTTTTCTCACATCATTCAATTCGCTAAAGATCTGTTCCTTATTATATAAGAATAAATATAACATTTTAGATATAAAATAGGTAAAGCAAATTCTCTGTCCTCAAGAAATTTGCAACAGAGAGAAAGACACTTTAATATAACACTGTAGTGTGATACAATCTAATGAATACCCAAAGATGCAAGGTCAATGCTATAAAAGATCTGAGAAGTGCTGTGGGAGGTCAGAAGGACTGTGACTACTAAGCCTGGCTTCTGGAGAAGAACCACAAATAAGCTCTGTTACCCACCCTTGAGGATTAAGCAGGATGTATCCTGTGGAAAAGAGGTGGAAAAGAAAAGGGAACTGTTTTGGAAGGTAAACAGAGGTTGGATTGAAAGGAACATAGACTGTATGACAATGATTAGTGGGAGGAAAAATTTGGAATAAAAAATTGGAACTGCATTGTCACAAACTTTACAAACCACATAGGAACTTGGCTGTAATCATGGAGACTTTAGAGTGCTACTGGGTAATTTAAAAGGGAATGTGGTAGTCAGAATTTTATTAAAAAGTAAAACAAATAATAAAACTGAGGGTTCTTGGGAGACTGAATTGGGGAATGGCAGAATATAGACATAAGGAATTAAGCATGAAGGCTGGAAATATTTACTTTTGACTAAATTGCTGAATTGAGTCATGCTAAATATAGTTTGCGTGTCTTAAGAGAGCCTAGTGTTCCCAAATTATTATTATTCACTTAACCTAGAATCACTACAGTTTTATGAATGCAAGTACAGTTATAAAGAAAAACAGACACATTGAAAGTTATCAATATGGTACAAGTAAATTCTTCTATCCTTCCGTCTCTTGTAGACTTCGTAAGATGATAGGAGCACGGTAAGTTCATGACATATAATGTAATAATGATTCTTAAATCATGTAAATTTCATGGAGAATTATATACATATATGTTTATATATATGAATATATATTTTTTAATTCATTTACAACTAACAGAAATATAGTTTTGTAAGTACTAATTAATGTTCAGAAATATTTCTCAAACTTTTATAGTTTGATTAAAAAAATTATTTAACTGTACCTTGATACACCTGATCTGCAAAACTTATTTAAAATATCAAGCAATTTTTGAAAGAGAAAAGAATATTTTACTATGGGAAGATGTGAATTTAATTCAGTCAAATTCCATGAAGTTTAAATGATGTCAAATTAAGCATTAAGTGTCTTTGAATCCTTACTGCAAACTGGCAAAGTTGATTGAACTAGATTAAAAATAGAAATTGTTTGGGATAGGTTATTCTTTCTTTTATGTAGTAAATTATAATATATAGAATACTATGTGCTTCCAATGTTCAAATTATGTTTCCCAACCTTCATGTTAAAAGTTATAAAGGTGAAGGTAGTGCAATGGTTTTTAAAGAGGGAACAAAAGTTGCTGCAAAATATGAGTAAAATGAAAATATAAAATATTTTATTGGAGAAACAAAAAGCCTTTAAAAAAGACACACATCTCATTGTATTTAGAAAACAAAAGATACTAATAATTTGGCATAAAACAGTTCATAAAATCATATAAGCAAGTATTTAGTACATTCCTAAGATTTTTCACTGGGTTATTTAGCAAATCAGTTTGTTTTTCAAAGCAAGCATGAGTTTTAAACTTTAAGTGTAATTACAGCAAGACATAACAAACGATTTTGAAGCAAACTGGCTTAATTCAAGCAAAATAGACTGATTTTCAAACTACCAGTTGTTGAATTGTTTTGTCAAGTAAAAGTTTTGACTCTCTGCCACTCTTTTAATTTTCTAACACCATTTGTTCATACATTGATTCATTCATCCACTCATTCAAAAGCTATGTATATGGCATTGATTATCTGCCATGATTTTTGCAGCACTATGTATACAATGGTGAGTAGGACAAGCTCAGAAGTTGCCCTTACAGGTTTTCAGTCAAGTAAGTGGAGATCCTGTCATTTGAAATGGGTAAAAGAGCATGGATGAGTGTATTTTGAAACAAACATTTACAGAATGGAGAGATGTTGGAGTGATTAAGTACAGCTTGTGAGGGAGACAAACAGGACATGAAACTGAAAAGCTAGAGTAATTCATTCATATTAATTGCGGGGACCTTATGTCTCAGGCAGTGTGCTAAGATTATAGTGTGGATCACTTAGGAGGTTGTTTAATTGGTCCATGAGAGATCTAGTGGCAACTTGGATCAGGATGGTTGTGGTGGATAGAAATGTGGAAAACAGATGAGAAAACAAAATTTTGAGCATGTTCTAGAATAAGAAATAATCTTTACACTTCAACACAATGCGTGCACACATGGGCACATACACAAACACTAGCCCATGTAAATCTATAATGAAGATAAATATTTGTGACTTGAAATTTCCTTGGATTTTTTTCAGCTTCAGTTTTCTATATTCTTTTTCATTAAAATAAAAAGTGATGATCCTGCCGCATTTAACTGATATGAAATTTGGGACCTGCAGTTTGGAAAATGCTGGATAGATAATTAAGATAATTAAGAATGAAAATAAAATCCTTAATTTATTGATTAAAGGAGTAGGAGATGATGAAGGAAATGTATCAAGCTTGGCTCTGAAGCATTTTGCTTCAGTAACTGAGTAGACTAGGTTTTGGAATGAATTTATGAGTTTGATTGTGGACAAGTTGACTTTGAAGTTATTTGGAGACATCCAAGGCTATGTGTCAAGTGGGCAGTCTGACTCATGGTGCCCAGGGCTCAGTGCAACAGCCTGATGTGGAGGTGTTGAGCCATTAGTCATCTGCATACTCACTGCTCTATAGATGTGGAAGCTTCATGTAGGAAGAGATCAGATAATAAGATGAAGAGAAGGCTGAGGCGCAAGCTTTGAGGAGCTCCCGACCATAATGGCTGCTTGCAACTGTAAGGACACAGGAGGGAGCATTTAAAGAACCAGGAGAAAATGGGGCACAGGTTGCTCCAGTAATGTGAGCAGTAGAAGGAAAGAATTCAGTTAAATGACAAGGTGATCATTGATGACATTTTAGTACAGTAACAAAGGTGGAAACCAGATTGTAGTGTGCTCAGCAGTGTGTGTTTGGTGAGAAAAGAAGAAAAAGCAAACACTTCTTAGACATCTGGCTGTGAAGCAGAAGAGGACACTGAGGTGGGAGACAGTTGGCACCAGATGGTACAGGGCCTTGTTTGTTTTGTTAGGGAAATTGGAATCTGTCCCATCATCACTGGGAGCCAACACATTTTTACATAGGAGTGTGATATAACTTTTGTGTGGTAGGTAATTACCTTTGGTGACAGCGTGCAAGATGGGTAAGCCATGTTTGGAATGAGACTGGCAGCAGGCAAGCTCTTTGGAAGTCTATTCCTTAATCCTAGGAAGAGAGGACAGTAATTGAACATCATTTAAATGAGATATGTTATCATAAAGTAACTGAAAGTCTGAGTTTCTTTCTCATGCTTTGTCTCTACATACTTACACCAAATCAATTTCTTCACTTCCATTTTATATGTTGCTAGATTAAAAAAAAATTCCTACAGAGGAGACTTTATTCCCTCCCCTAAGGTATTTTAAAATGAAACATGCTCTCAATATAATAATTATTGGAAGAAGTGGAGCAGTTTCAGAAAGAACTAGTGGGAAACAAAAATAATTAATTTTCAAAACTGAAGGCAGGAAGACAACTGACAGGTTCTGAATCTACTCAAGATTTCAGTTTATTTCCCATTAACAATTCATTTACTGAAGGAACAAAATTATGGTACATTTCAGTACATTTAAAAATTAATCTGAAAATTAGGATAATAAAATTCTTTCTTTTAATTGACACAGAAAGCAACTGAGAGCTCCTAATACTCTATGTATTATTCATTTTATAAAATACTAGGGTTTTTTCTGGAGGAGTTGATGGGTTCAGAGGAACCTTCTCCTTTCCCCTCCATGGCTTCTGCTTGTCCACTGCTATCGGTGTACTCTAAAAAGGGGGAGGCATCTGACAAAAATGCCAATTTGCCTGATGAGTTCAAGGCTCCCATCCCACCAGATATTATGAACTTTATTCACACCAACCTGCACAAAATCAACAGACAGTCCTACGCTGTCAGTGAGTTAGCAGGTCACCAAGCCAGTGTCAGGGTACTGGTAGAGCTGTGGCTTGAATTCCCAGAGTTTGAAGTGGTAGCGACACCATCCTGGCCAGGGCACTTTTGGTAATGTGTGTCATGGGCAATGCATGCTTGTACCAGCCAAGACCTGGCATCACAGAGTGAACACAACAGAGAAGCAGTATGCCACCTGCTTTGCCCTGGCTGCCTTGGCTCACCAGCACTGGTCATGCTAAAGGTCACTGTATTGAGAAAGTTACTGAACTTCCTTTGATGGTTGAAGATAAAATGTAAGGCTACAAAAAGACCAAGGACCAATTAGACAAAACAAAGAAATACAAGGAATCCAGATTGGTAAAGGAGAAGTTAAACTGTCACTATTTGCAGATGACATGATATTGTACATAAAAAACCCTAAAGACTCCACTCCAAAACTACTAGAGCTAATATCGGAATTCAGCAAAGTTGCAGGAAACAAAATTAACACACAGAAATATGTGGCTTTCCTATATACTAACAATAAACTAATAGAAAGAGAAATCAGGAAGACAATTCCATTCACAATAGCATCAAAAAGAATAAAATACCTAGGAATAAACCTAACCAAGGAAGTGAAAGACCTATACCCTGAGAACTACAAGACACTCTTAAGATAAATTAAAGAGGTAACTCACAAATGGAAACTCATCCCATGCTCCTGGCTAGGAAGAATTAATATCATGAAAATGGCCATCCTGCCAAAGCAATACACAGATTCGATAAATCCCTATCAAACTACCAAGAGCATTCTTCAATGAATTAGAATAAATAGTTCAAAAATACATATGGAAACACCAAAGATCCCAAATAGCTAAAGCAATCCTGAGAAGGAAGAATAAAGCGGGGAGGATCTCACTCCCCAACTTCAAGATCTACTACAAAGCCACAGTAATCAAGACAATTTGGTACTGGCACAAGAACAGAGCCATAGACCAATGGAACAGAATAGAGACTCCAAACGTTAACCCAAACATATATGGTCAACTAATATTCGATAAAGGGGTCATGGACATACAATGGGGAAATGACAGTCTCTTCAACAGATGGTGCTGGCAAAACTGGACAGCTACATGTAAGAGAATGAAACTGGATCACTGTCTAACCCCATAAACAAAAGTAAATTCGAAATGGATCAAAGACTTGAATGTAAGTCATGAAACCATAAAACTCGTAGAAAAAAACATAGGCAAAAATCTCTTAGACATAAATATGAGTGACCTCTTCTTGAACATATCTCCCCAGGCAAGGGAAACAAAAGCAAAAATGAACAAATGGGACTATATCAAGCTGAAAAGCTTCTGTACAGCAAAACACACCACCAATAGAACAAAAAGGTATCCTACAGTATGGGAGAATATATTCATAAATGACAGATCCGATAAAGGGTTGACATCCAAAATATATAAAGAGCTCACACACCTCAACAAACAAAAAGCAAATAATCCAATTAAAAAATGGGCAGAGGAGCTGAATAGACAGTTCTCTAAAGAAGAAATTCAGATGGCCAACAGACACATGAAAAGATGCTCCACATCACTTGTCATCAGAGAAATGCAAATTAAAACCACAATGAGATCTCGCACCAGTAAGGATGGCTACCGTCCAAAAGACAAACAACAACAAATGTTGGCGAGGTTGTGGAGAAAGGGGAACTCTCCTACACTGCTGGTGGGAATGTAAACTAGGTCAACCATTGTGGAAAGCAGTATGGAAGTTCCTCAAAATACTCAAAATAGAAATACCATTTGACCCAGGAATTCCACTTCTAGGAATTTACCCTAAGAATGGAGCACTCCAGTTTGAAAAAGACAGATGCACCCCTATGTTTATCGCTGCACTATTTACAATAGCCAAGATATGGAAGCAACCTAAATGTCCATCAGTAGATGAATGGATAAAGAAGATGTCGTACATATACACAATGGAATATTACGCAGCCATAAGAAAAAAACAAATCCTACCATTTGCAACAACATGGATGGAGCTAGAGGGTATTATGCTCAGTGAAATAAGCCAGGCAGAGAAAGACAAGTAACAAATGATATCACTCATATGTGGATTATAAGAACAAAAGAAAACTGAAGGAACAAAACAGCAGCAGAAGCACAGAACCCAAGAATGGACTAATAGTTACCAAAGGGAAAGGGACTGGGGAGGACGGGTGGGAAGGGAGGGATAAGGGCAGGAAAAAAAGAAAGGGGGCATTACGATTAGCATGTATAGTGTGTGTGGGGGCACGGGGAGGGCTGTGCAGCACAGAGAAGACAAGTAGTGATTTTACAGCTTCTTACTATGTTGATGGACAGTGACTGTGAACGGGGATGTGGCGGGGACTTGGTGAAGGGGGGAGCCTAGTAAACATAATGCCCTTCATGTAATTATAGATTAATGATACCAAAATTAAAGCTAAAAAATAAAAAAATAAAGTAAAATAAAATAAAAAATAAATAAAAAGACCAAGGAGGCCATTTTGCTTCTTAAGAAACTTAAGGTTTGGAATAATATCAAAAAAGATTATATCTCTTAGCAGATGGGAAATGGCAAGGGCAAAATGAGAAATCATTGTTGTATCCAGCACAGGAGACCCTGCACCACCTATAATGTGGACAAGAGGATCATCAAGGCCTTCAGAAACATCCCTGGAATTACTTTGCTTAATGTCAGCAAACTGAACATTCTGAAACTTGCTCCTGGTGGGCATGTGGGACATTTCTGTATGTGGACTGAAAATGCTTACCACAAGTTAGATTATCTGCATGGCACTTGGTGTAAAGCTGCCTCCATTAAGAGTAACTACAACCTTCCCATATGCAAGATGCTCAATACAGACCTTAGCAGAATCTTCAAAAGCCCAGAGACCCAAAGGGTCCTCTGAGCTCCACACAAGAAGAGTTTTTGCAGAGTCCTCAAGAAAAATCACCGGAACCTCTCATAATCCTGTTGAAGCTAACCCCACATGCAGAGACCATGTTCCAGAACACAATTCTTTGTCAGGCCCAGAATCACACACTCTGGAATGAAAAGGCAGCAGCAGTACAGGAGCCAAATCAGGTGAGAGGGAGATTCCATGTAGCAGGGAAGAAAGGAAAGAAGGCTCTTGGTTTTAAGAAGCAGAAGTCATAAAAAAAAGCTGCAGCAACCAAGACACCAGCAACTGAGAAGACTACTCCTGAAAAGAAACCTACCAAAAAGAAGACAAGAAAGCTGCTGCATGAATTTGAATTTGTTTGTTCCATAAAGGTCAAATCGTTTTGGATGGCTAATTTTGAATAAAGACGTGTTCAAAGAGGCAGTAAGAAAAAAAAGTAGTGGGGCAACTAAAAACCTTAGTCTAGATAAAATTATGCTTTCCTCTTCAATTAAAGTGTTGAAACTTTGAAATGATTAACCATAAGTAATAAAAAAAAAAATCCACTCCAAGTACATGTTTTCAGTTTTTTTTTCTTTAGCTTCCCCAAGACAATTTTCCATAACAGGAGGACGTGCCAATAACATTTTGAAAATAGACAGTATTATAGAATTAATGAATAACATTCCAGAAATATAAATTTGACTTAGCTAAAGGGCATAAAAATAAAATTTTCAGTATGAGCTCAAATGATCTAGAATGTAGTTTAAACAAAGCAGAGAGAAAATAAATGTATAAAATATTATTTAAAATATGAAAGTTATTATATATTTAACAATTTTACCTTCTTAACATAAATGTATGGAGCCAGACCCTGTCAACAAGGCATTTAACTTCCATTGCAATAGTGGACATGGAGTTTTACTGACAGTCCTTAGAAAGGGAGAAGGAAAAGTAAACAGTATTATATTATTCAAGGAAAGAAAATGGTTTAAGAATAAGAAGAAAGGGAATAGATTTTGTGCTTTTTTTGTGCTTAATAAGATGGCCAACATATTGAAATGAATTTTGATTAAGAAAGATCTAATGCCTCCCTTCGGAGTCATTAAAAATGAAAGAAATCAGTCATATGGAAGCAGATGCTGGAATATTTGGAAAACTTCTACTGCTGATTGACAGCTGTGAAGTTGGCAAGAAAAAAAATTAAGTGGCTGAACAAATTTGCATTGTTAATATGACTACATGTTAATTTTATATAATTGGTTTGTTGTTTGAATGCTCCCTATAATTTTGCTTATATGTGTTGGAAGAGTAGAGAGTGGTGAATAAAACCAGCGGACTTGATCTTTTGGAAATGAAAAATTTTAATCACATCCATAAACACTTCTGTTTATATTTAGTTGCATTTAAAAAAATGAATTCATGCCATGTAGTATAAAAATGAAGTAGCAGTAAAAGGATGAGAAAAGTAACAATTGCTCTCACTTTCCTAATTACAGAACAAGTTCTTAGAGGTAATTACTTCTAAACATTTCTTTTATCAGTATTTTGTGATTGTCTTCACATTATAAAATATCACTATTTTTTGATGTTTAGATATTCTGGTTCTAATATATAAGAATTTTGTTTACTTAAACATCTCTGTTTCTTCTTCCTCTAGTCCCATATTGTGGTTTTTATATCACTGATTTTTAGTTCCTTTAGTGGACACCTTTGTACTACATGGATAACTATGGGTAACTTTGTACTTCTAAAATGCAATTCATCAACATTCCACAATGGTCCTTTGATTTGCTGCTTTTCAACATAACATTAACTTTCTGAGTGCAACCTCTGCCTCAACTCAAGTTCTACTCCAAAAATTGTCAAATCCTACTTCTGCTTTATAACTAATATTAAGGTCTTCATCCTGATTCTAAAACTTGACAGCCAATAAATGTATTTACATAATTATTAGCAGTGAATTTTTTTTTGAGATTGTATTACTTGATTTTATTTTACACTAGGTGGTTGCAGGTGAATATATTTTACCCAGGAGCCAAGCAGTGTGCTATTGTTTTTCTCTGTTACTCCCCTTATGCCACACATAACTGGTATTTCTAATATCAAAGAAAATGATATTTTCCTTTCATTCTTGACTAATTGTTTGTAAGTCACATTCTATTCTGTTTCATACTTAGATTATATCTCTGTTGGATATGTTTTTGTCTTTCCTGGAATTTGAGATTGCTTTCTATTTTCCTTATTGAGATACAAAATCAATACCATATTTAGTTTAACGTCTTCCAAGTTCTTAAAAATTCTAAACTTTCTTTGTCCTATACTCTTCTCTTATATTGAAAACCTTATCCTTAGAAGCTTCTGGCTTCCAGGTCAAATTTGCAAAGATGAATTGTAGGCCTTCTGCATGGCTAAGAATTTTTAAAATTGAACTCTTAGGAAGTCCAGCATTTCTTGTACCAAAGAACGTTTTTTCTTTTCTGTTTTATGCCGTTGTTTTGCTACAGTACAACTTCAGAACCTTCCTCATTTGGGATGCTTAAAGATTAAAGATAAGGTTATGATCTTTTATCTGAAAAACATTTTATTCATACTCATAACGATTCATATAGAATTCAGTTTCTTAAATACATCCATCCATCCTTTATGTTAGGAAACAGTATAAAACCTAAATGTGAATTATTCCCACTAGGGTGTTTAAACATTTTAACAGTAAGGTATTAACAAAGGGCCACGTGGTAGAAGCTGCTTGGGCTGAGAGTCGGGGTGGGGGAATTGATAAGGGCCTGGCTATACCTGTTTGAGTTTTTTTAACCTACCAATAAGAATAAGACAAATGTAAAGGAAAGATATAATTGGCTTAGGGGACATCCAGGGAAGACTGTGAACCCTGTAGTACTCAGCCAATGAGGAACCAGGGGAGGGACTTGCGCACTAGGAGATAAATTATTGGCACCAAACTTCCCAGGTGTGCCTGCCCACCAAACACCCGAACTTGCAAGACCGTCATTAAAGCCTCGCTCTGCTGTTCTGTCTCCACGTCCACTTATTGAATTTAGACCAGTGAGTGTGCTCACACTTTAGAAAATTCTATCCTCTGTTTTCTAAAATGTTGTCTTTGTGAAAAAATTAGATGCAAGACGGATTCTTGTTTCTTCATGGATGATGTCTTGTTTTGCTTTTCTCCATGATACTTTTTAGAATCTTGTTTTAATATATTTAGCACTTTGATAATTGTAATCATTTTTTTGGGTATAGATCTTTCTCAAGTTCTTGCTATGGCACTTAGAGGGTCCTTTAAATATGTAAATATATTCAGAGTAATCTTGAAAGGGTATGTCGCCACCACCCTCCTTACCCAGGATGACTCAGGAGCCACGGGCCCACGCGAGATTTTATTATCTGAAGGAGAGAGTGGCTGCCCCAGAGGGGTGTGGGGAGAGAGAGAGAGAGAGAGCAGGGGGACAGAGAGACAGAGACAAGGAGAGAGAAGGCAGGGAGAGCAGCGGGACAGAGAGACAGAGACAAAGGGAGAGAGGGCAGCAGCGTGATCCCTTTTATTGTGGCAGATCCGCTGGGCCTGTTGCCTTGGGGGAGGGTCGGGATGTTTAGAGATAAGGCGGGGTAAGCCCCAGGCAAGTTCCAGGCAAGTTCCAGGCAAGCCCAGGCATAATTTTACCCGCTTATGTGCTTGGGACCATGGGGCAAATGGAGGATAAATTACTATATTCTTACAGATCTTTCCTATTTAAATTTTGGGAAATTTCTTCCATTATTTCTTTGATAATTCCCTTTTGTTGTTTTTTTCTCCTGCTGTTTTTCTTTTTCTTGAAAACTAGCTAGTAAGATATTGAATTTCCAGGATTAACATTTTATGTCATTTATGTTCTTGGAGAGGTCCATGAATTTATTTTCCCAATGTTCTATTGATTTTTAAATTTAATCAAATCATACTTAAATTTTTTCCTAAGACTCACTTTCTTATAGTTTTGGTTGTTTCTTACTGTTGGTGTTTCTTTCTTCACATAATACTGAAACTTTCTAAGTAGAGGTGGGATTTTATTGACTTTTTAAAAATGATCATTTTCATTTCCATCAATACTTGCTTTTCTCTGAGGTCAGTTTTATCTAGGTCTTTCTCTTTCATGCTAGAGCATTCTTCAAATACCTAATTGTCTTTAGTGTTCTTTTGTATTGAGAGATTAGGATGACAGACAAGGAGTTTGGGGATGATCAAAAAATGCTTTAGCATGAATGAACGTGAAGCTGGCCCTTTTACTAGAGGTTCTAAAAAAGGACAGAAACACAGAAACATTAATGCTTTCTTTTAGCATGACAATAATTATCTTAGGTACTCTAGTTTTCCCAAACTATTTGGCAATTTTTACAGAGAACAACTCTCCAGTGTGCTGTTGAGGGGTAAACTCCTGGTCTGCACAAGGAGTTGAGATGAGGCATGAATTGATAGGGAAGCTGTGATTCACTCTTTATTTTAAAAGAATTAATTTGTCTCTTAATTTTTTCACCTTATTTTCACTCTTACCCTCTGTTCTGTCCAAGTTTCATTTAACATATAGACTTGTGTATATATTATATAGATTTTGCATTTTGTCTGATTTAATCCTTTTTGTCCTTTTATCTACTGTCCATCTTCTCCAAGGATCTCTTCTTCCTTGTTCTTTTGTTATTATGGCTTTATAATTCTTAATTCATTCATTTACTGTTACTTTAATACTGTGTCAGAGGAGCTAGAAAAATGTATATGCCATCCTGACCCAGAAGACAACTTTATAGTTATTTGGAGCATTTTCTTTTTTTTTTTTTTCTTTTTTCTTTCTTTTGGTATCATTAATCTACAATTACAGAAAGAACATTATGTTTACTAGATTCCCCCCTTCACCAAGTCCCCCCCACATACCCCTTCACAGTCACTGTCCATCAACATAGTAAGATGCTGTAAAACCATTACTTGTCTTCTCTGAGTTGCACAGCCCTCCCCGTACACCCCCACGCACTATACAAGCTAATTGTAATGCCTTCTTTCTTTTTCTCCTCCCTTCCCACCCATCGTCCCCAGTCCCTTTCCCTTTGGTAACTATTAGTCCATTTTGGGGTTCTGTGATTCTTCTGCTATTTTGTTCCTTCAGTTTTCCTTTCTTCTTATATTCCACATACGAGTGAAATAATTTGGTACTTGTCCTTCTCCGCCTGGCTTATTTCACTGAGCATAATACCCTCAAGCTCCATCCATGTTGTTGCGAATGGTAGGATCTGTTTTTTTCTTATGGCTGCGTAATATTCCATTGTGTATATGTACGACATCTTCTTTATCCATTCATCTACTGATGGACATTTAGGTTGCTTCCATATCTTGGCTGTTGTAAGTAGTGCAGCAATAAACATAGGGGTGCATCTGTCTTTTTCAAACTGGAGTGCTCCATTCTTAGGGTAAATTCCTTGAAGTGGAATACCTGGGTCAAATGGTATTTCTATTTTGAGCATTCTGAGGAAACTCCATACTGCTTTCCACACTGGTTGACCTAGTTTACATTCCCACCAGCAGTGTAGGAAAGTTCCCCTTTCTCCACAACCTCGCCAACATTTATTGTTGTTTGTCTTTTCGATGATGGCGATCCTTACTGGTGTGAGGTGATATCTCATTGTGGCTTTAATTTGAATTTCTCTGATGATTAGTGATGTGGAGCATCTTTTCATGTGCCTGTTGCCCATCTGGATTTCTTCTTTATAGAACTGTCTATTCAGCTCCTCTGCCCATTTTTTAATTGGATTATTTGCTTTTTGTTTGTTGAGGCGTGTGAGCTCTTTATATATTTTGGATGTCAATCCTTTATTGGATCTGTCATGTATGAATATGTTCTCCCATACTGTAGGATACCCTTTTGTTCTATTGATGGTGTCCTTTACTGTACAGAAGCTTTTTAGCTTGATATAGTCCCACTTGTTCATTTTTGCCTTTGTTTCCCTTGCCTGGGGAGATATGTTCATGAAGAAGTCGCTCATGTTTATGTCCATGAGATTTTTGCCTATATTTTTTCTAAAAGTTTTATGGTTTTCATGACTTACATTCAGGTCTTTGATCCATTTGGAGTTTACTTTTGTGTATGTGGTTAGACAGTGATCCAGTTTCATTCTCTTACATGTAGCTGTCCAGTTTTGCCAGCACCATCTGTTGAAGAGACTGTCATTTCCCCATAGTATGTCCATGGCTTCTTTATCATATTAATTGGCCATATATGTTCGGGTTAATGTCTGGAGTCTCTATTCTGTTCCACTGGTCTGTGGCTCTGTTCTTGTGCCAGTACCAAATTGTCTTAATTACTGTGGCTTTGTAGTAGAGCTTGAAGTTGAGGAGCGAGATCCCCCCCACTTTATTCTTCCTTCTCAGGATTGCTTTGGCTATTCGGGGTCTTTGATGGTTTCATATGAATTTTGAACAATTTGTTCCAGTTCATTGAAGAATGCTGTTGGTAATTTGATAGGGATTGCATCAAATCTGTATATTGCTTTGGGCAGGATGGCCATTTAGGCAATAGTAATTCTTCTTAGTCAGGAGCATGGGATGAGTTTCCATTTGTTAGTGTCCTCTTTAATTTCTGTTAAGAGTGTCTTGTAGTTTTCAGGGTATAGGTCTTTCACTTCTTTGATTAGGTTTATTCCTACGTTTTTTAATCTTTTTGATGCTATTGTGAATGGAATTGTTTTCCTGATTTCTCTTTCTATTAGTTTATTGTTAGTGTATAGGAAAGCTACAGATTTCTGTGTGTTGATTTTGTATCATGCAACTTTACTGAATTCTGATATTAGTTCTAGTAGTTTTGGAGTGGAGTCTTTAGGGTTTTTTATGTACAATATCATGTCATCTGCAAATAGTGACAGTTTGACTTCTCCTTTACCAATCTGGATTCCTTGTATTTCTGTGTTTTGTCTGATTGCTGTGGCTAGGACCTCCAGTACCACTTTGAATAGCAGTGGGGAGAGTGGGCATCCCTGTCTTGTTCCCTATCTCAGAGGAAAAGGTTTCAGCCTTTCGCTGTTCAGTATGATGTTGGCTGTGGGTTTATCATATATGGCATTTATTATGTTCAGGTACTTGCCCTCTATACCCATTTTGTTGAGAGTTTTTATCATGAATGGTTGTTGAATTTTGTCAAATGCTTTTTCAGCACCCATGGAGATGATCGTGTGGTTTTTGTCCTTTTTGTTGATGTAGTGGATGATGTTGATGGATTTTCGAATGTTGTACCATCCTTGCATCGCTGGGATGAATCCCACTTGGTCATGGTGTATGATCCTTTTGATGTATTTTTGAATTCGGTTTGCTAATATTTTGTTGAGTATTTTTGCATCTATGTTCATCAGGGATATTTGTCTGTAGTTTTCTATTTTGGTGGGGTCTTTGCCTGGTTTTGGTATTAGGGTGATTTTGGCTTCATAGAATTAGTTTGGGAGTATTCCCGCCTTTTTTATTTTTTGGAAAACTTTAAGGAGAATGGGTGTGATGTCTTCTTAGTATGTCTGATAAAATTCTGAGGTAAATCCATCTGGCCCAGGGGTTTTGTTGTTGGGTAATTTTTTGATTACCTATTCAATTTCATTGCTGGTAATTGGTCTGTTTAGATTTTCTGTTTCTTTCTGGGTCAGTCTTGGAAGGTTGTATTTTGCTTAGAACTTGTCCATTTCTCCTAGACTTTCCAGCTTGTTAGCATATAGTTTTTCATAGTATTCTCTAATAATTCTTTGTATTTCTGTGGGGTCTGTCATGATTTTTCCTTTCTCATTTCTGATTCTGTTGATGTGTGTTGATTCTCTTTTTCTCTTAATAAGTTTGGCTACAGGCTTATCTATTTTGTTTATTCTCTAGAAGAACCAGCTCTTGGTTTCATTGATTTTTTTCTATTGTCTTATTCTTCTCAATTTTATTTATTTCTTCTCTGATCTTTATTATGTCCCTCCTTCTGCTGACCTTAGACCTCATTTGTTCTTCTTTTTCCTATTTTTATAATTCTGATATTAGACTATTCATTTGGAATTGTTCTTCCTTCTTTAAATATGCCTGTATTGCTATATACTTTCTTCTTAAGACTGCTTTTGCTGCGTCCCACAGTAGTTGGGGCTTTGTGTTGTTGTTGTCATTTGTTTCCATATATTGCTGGATCTCCATTTTAATTTGGTCATTGATCCATTGATTATTTAAGAGTATGTTGTTAAGCCTCCATGTATTTGTCAGCCTTTTTGCTTTCTTTGTACAATTTATTTCTAGTTTTATACCTTTGTTGTCTGAAAAGTTGGTTGGTAGAATTTCAATCTTTGGAATTTACTGAAGCTCTTTCTGTGGCCTAGTATGTGGTCTATTCTAGAAAATGTTCCATGTGCACTTGAGAAGAATGTGTCTCCTGTTGCTTTTGGATGTAGAGTTCTATAGATGTCTATTAGGTCCATCTGTTTTAGTGTGTTGTTCAGTGCCTCTGTGTCCTTACTTATTTTCTGTCTGGTGGATCTGTCCTTTGGAGTGCGTGGTGTGTTAAAGTCTCCCAAAATGAATGCATTGCATTCTATTTCCTCCTTTAATTCTGTTTGTATTTGTTGCACATGTATTGGTGCTCCTGTATTGGGTGCATATATGCTTATAATGGTTATATCCTCTTGTTGGACTGACCCCTTTATCATTATGTAATGTCCTTCTTTATCTCTTGTAACTTTCTTTATTTTGAAGTCTGTTTTGTCTGATACTAGTATTGCAACACCTGCTTTTTTCTCTCTGTTGTTTGCATGAAATATCTTTTTCCATCCCTTGACTTTTAATCTGTGTGTGTCTTTGGGTCTGAGGTGAGTCTCTTGTAAGCAGCATATAGATGGATCTTGCTTTTTTATCCATTCTATTACTCTGTGTCTTTTGATTGGTGCATTCAGTCCATTTACATGTAGGGTTATTATTGAAAGACATGTACTTATTGCCATTGTAGGCTTTAGATTTGTGGTTACCAAAGGTTCAAGGTTAGCTTGTTTACTACCTTACTGTCTGACCTCACTCACTTATTGAGCTGTTATAAACACAGTATGATGATTATTTCTTTCCCTTCTTTTTCTTCCTCCTCCATTCTTCATATGTTTGGTGTTTTGTTCTGTGCTCTTTTTGGGAGTGTTCCCATCTAGAGCAGTCCCTCTAAGATACCCTGTAGAGGTGGTTTGTGGGAGCAAATTCCCTCAACTTTGGTTGTCTGGGAATTGTTTAACCCCTCCTTCATTTTAAATGATAATCGTGCTGGATACAGTATCCTTGGTTCAAGGCCCTTCTGTTTCATTGCATTAAATATATCATGCCATTCTCTTCTGGCCTGTAAGGTTTCTGTTGAGAAGTCTGATGTTAGCCTGATGGGTTTTCCTTTGTAGGTCACTTTTTTTCTCTCTCTGGCTGCCTTTAATACTGTGTCCTTGTCCTTGATCTTTGCCATTTTAATTTTTATGTGTCTTGGTGTTGTCCTCTTTGTGTCCCATCTCTTGGGAGTTCTGTGTGCCTCTGTAATCTGAGCAACTATTTCCTCCCCCAGTTTGGGTAAGTTTTCAGCAATTATTTCTTCAAAGACACTTTCTATCCCTTTTTCTCTCTCTTCTTCTGGTACTCTTATAATGCGGATATTGTTCCTTTTGTATTGGTCACACAGTTCTCTTAATATTGGTTCATTCCTGGAGATCCTTGTATCTCTCTCTGCATCAGCTTCTATGCGTTCCTGTTCTCTGGTTTCTATTCCAGCAATGGCCTCTTGCATCTTATCCATTCTGCTGATAAATCCTTCCAGAGTTTGTTTCACTTCTGTAATCTCCCTCCGGACATCTGTAATCTCCCTCCAGACGTCTGTAATGTCCCTCTGGACTTCATCCCTTAGCTCTTGCATATTTCTCTGCAGCTCTCTCAGCATGTTTATGATTTTTATTTTGAATTCTTTTTCAGGGAGACTGGTTAGGTCTGCCTCTGCAGGTCCTTTCTCAGGTGTAAGTATCTTGGACTGGACTAAATTGTTTTGCCTTTTCATGGCGATAGCAGTGGCTGTAAGCAGGCTGTGGGTGTGTCAGCTTGGAGAAGAAAGTCCTTTCCTGCTTGCTGGATGCCTTGCCCTTCTCCGCTGCCTATGACAGTTACCCGCATTCCTGGAGCAGCCACCGGGTTAGTCCCCTAAGTGCTCTGGGCGGGTCTCCGTCAGAGCAGCACAGAGCCCTGCGGGGAGTGGTAGGCATGCCAGGTGCACTCCTCTGTGCTAGCAGCACCCCTGCCAGGCAGCTGTGTGGCAGCAGTGGCCTTTGGGTTTGGCCCGGGCAGCTGTGCATTTGGCTGGGATTCTGGTCGGCCGCTGGGAGCGCGCCTGCTCCCTCTGTCTCCACTGCAGGTGTGCGTGGGCTTCTACTGGGCTCCTCTGGCTCCACTGCCACCAGTGCACACGAGCTGCACCCGTGCTGTTCAGTCATGCTACTGCGGGCTCGCACAAACCTGTCCTGGTTCCCTCTGGAGCCATTGGTGCCTGGATCTGCTCCCAGTCCCTTCCATCACCTCTGCCCCTGGCCCGCTCTGCCACTCTCCCGCTACTGGGCCGGTGTGTTGGGGTCCATGCCAGTTGGAGGAACGACTGGCAGGCTGCTTAGTACCATGAGGGGCTTCAGAGCTGCACTGCCTCCCCGGGGTATAGGGCGCCTAAGTTTCCCCGGAATTCCCAGCTGCGGCTGAGAGTGCCGGGGCAACTTTGTCCAGCAATGGGGTCCCCGTCTCTTTAAGACTTGTAGAAAGCACTTGCTTTTCTTTTGTCTCAGGGGCGCTGGTTGCGGGGACCTGCCCACAGGTTTTGGTTTTCCGTTTCTCTAATATCCAGCACCCCGTGCACCTTGTGTCTGTGTTCCAGGTGCGGATTTCTAGAGCTGGTTGTTTAGCAGTTCTGGGCTTTCACTCCCTCCCCGTTCTGATTCCTTTCTTCCTGCTGGGTTTTGGGGTGGGGGAGCATTTGGGTCCCGCCTGGCCATGGCTTGTATCTTACCCCTTCACGTGATGTTGAGTTCTCACAGATGTAGACGTATCCTGGCTGTTGTATTGCATCAACTGGTGTCTCTTTTAGGAATAGTTGTATTTATTGTATTTTCATAAATATATATGTTTTGGGGAAGAGATTTCCTCTGAACTACTCATGCCGCCATCTTCCTGTGATCCCCCTGGGGCACTTTCTTTAAACATAATTTTAATCTTATAATATCTTTGTATTTCTGATTATACTGATACCTTAAATTCATCTGAGAGCACAAATACAACTTGTTCTTAATAGACTCCATTCACTCAACCACTGCTTACTTAGTTTTCTTACACTTTGTGTGATTCAACTCCAGCTTTCATTTGTAAAACTTTGGAGAAAAGAAAGGCATTTCAAGGTGAGGCTGGAAAAGGTGATATTTTCAATTAATTCTCGGGATCATAATTTAGTCGTACTGTTGCCTGGAGGTGACCCCAGCTGCAGGGTCCTCTAGAGTTCCCAGGTGCTGGGTTTCCAGACACCAGCAGTTATACACAGATGATGGCCTAGATTTGGAATTTTAATTGCTTGTGGCAACATGGTTGAGAGTGGAGAAGACACTCTCTGCTGTCTTGATCACATTCACATAAGCCTACCTCAGTGGCTGTCAGCCCTGGAAGACATGTCACCCTTTCAACTGCTCTTATCCAACTTTAATCATCCATCCCAGAAGGAGATGAGTGTGGCTCCGTGCAAACAGATAGTCCTATGGCCTTCCTTTCCCTGGATGCTTCTTAAAGTAACAGATGTTAAACACATTTATTGAAGTTGTAAACAAGTAAGCAAGTGCACACACAGGCCTTCACCTCTATCCTTCCCCTCCACCCTTTCCTCATGAAGGGAGGGTTTGCATGCACAGAAGTGTGTGGCTAGATGGAGGCCAGAAATCTGGAAAGCATATTATGTGCGATCCCCACGGAGAAGCACTTGGCCGCCAGCAGCTCTGCCCTCGTTTCCACACACCATCAATCTGCTGCCTCGCCAGCCTTGCTCCCACCTCACCTCACCTCATGCAGAGAGTAGAGCAGGGAAACTATTGGCCTCATTTGCAGCAGGCAAGCCATTTAAGGAAGGGAAGAAAGGGGGAATGGAGGACAATGGGAGTGGGGAAACAACAGCCTTCTAACAGTCTGCACAGCTCCAAATTTTTCCTTATCAGCTTTAACACAGACACCTGGACATAGGCAGTGGGCACAAGAAACCAGAATGGATGCCTGACAGCCAGGCATGTGTCCCAACTAGCCTTCAGGGATCGTTTCACAGCACAACAGAGTGAAACTTCAGGTGTCCTTAGGAAGGAGCATGGATTTTGGAGATTTACAAATGAGAACAAGGAGCTAAATTTTTCACTAGCCCCCTGTGGGTCTGATTTAAGCCCTTTGTACAAAACAGGAAACTGAGGCAAGCAGAGATCAGTTCAGCCCTGAACACACATACCAGGACCAGTAACAAATATGCTAGGCATCCTCTGTTATGATAAAATGCATGTGTTTTCTTAGGATTCTGAAGCTGGCTTGACTTTTTTAAAAATTGAAGTATAGTTAATATACAGTATTATATTGGTTTCGGGTACATAAGATTCAACAATTATACATAATATGAAATGCTCACCACTAAGTGATGTTACAAACCAAGTTATTACAATATCACTGACTGCATTCCCTATGCTGCACCTTTCATGCCCATGACTTGTTTATTTTATAATTGGAAGTTTGTCCCTCTTTAGCCCCTTCACCTCTTTTGTTCATTCCCCCATCCCTGGCTTTACAGTTTCAAAGAAGCAGTGAGGAAAATAATAAATCTGTAAAGAGATGTTTCATAATGTCTACTATTTGAAAAGCTCTTCAGGATTTTCCAGGAGTGCCCTCGCTCTGTATATGCTTGTGCCTCTTGCTACTGCTTCAACAGCGGCAGGAAGAAGCCCAGCTGTGATTCGGAGGTCTTGAGGATGACTAAACACTCTGGCTTGCTTTCATTTAGACATTAGCCACAAGCCTTAATCTTTTCCTGCAGTAGGAAGGGGCCAACACTTGCATGACCTCTTTTTCTATATCTGATCTAAGATCTGAGACCTGAATCGTACTTGACTAGTGAGTAGAATTATTTGTGAGCCATAATGAGTGCAAATTATAGTATAGTAAGAACATTTATAATAAATCCAGGTACTTCTAATGCAGGATAAACATTTCTATATCCTTCAGTTTCCTTTACTCAAACTGGAAGGTTTTGTCAGAGAGTCAAATATTTTCAGCGATTATAAAGAACACACAAAAGCACAGATTTGTCACTGAAAAAAATAATGATTGTCTCATGTGAATGTATGCTAAGGAATGGTTTTTACTAAAATTCTTAGAGTTTGTGCGACTGGACACAGCCTATGAGTGTTTGCTCTGTCTTTAATACACTCATGACACTTGCTCAGATATTCTCACTCTTTGTGAGTACAAGCCCCGCTTTCTACTGTGGGGACTTATTTTACATTCTTGACTTGGTTGAAATTTCATTGTTAGCAAAAAACAATCTGATTTAGTCCATTGTTATTTCGTATCTCATGAGGTTAGGAGAATTTCAATACCTGACTTAAACATATAAATGCTCCACTCTCTGAGCTCACAGTGCCTTTGGTTTCCAAGAATATTGCAGAGGGTTATTTATTATTATTTTTTTTTTCAGAATGTTTATTATACTTTCAAGCTTGGCAGTGCTTTATGCACAGGAGCTTTCAGACTGACAATTAAGTCTGAAGTTAATGAAACTAAAAATAACACATAGCAGGAAATGGTTCACTGGTTTTGAGGTTTCATTTGTTCCAAAGAAAATAGCAATGTTACTGTAAAAGGCTAGCAGTACTTGTGTTAGGGCAATTGTAAAAATCTTATCTTCTACATATGAATAAAATGGGAATGAAAATTAGTTTAACTTTTAAAGGGAAAAAGCTATTTAACCAGTAAGCCTGTTTCATTTTTTGATAAAGATATTTTAACACAACATTTTACAGTGCTTTACACTGAAACAATTGCAGTCAAAATGTTTTGTCTTAAAGACAGTAAGACATTATTTCATTCCTTATTATCAAAGAATGAAAGAGGTTAGCAGTGCAAAAATGAAGATACTTATTCCCAATAAAATTATTATAGATGCTCCATTATGCCCTTGATTGGCATCCTCTTTTCCACAAACTTTTCAAAATCTGAGCCTCTAATATTTTGTTTTATCACATTAATATTTTTAGTTCTTTCCTAGTTCAAGGAAGAGTACTTTTGAAGTCTGATTCAAAAGAATTACACTTCCTCTCATTATACCTGTTGGACTTTACACAAATTAGACTCAGATACCATGACCTGAAATAATTTCCTTTTTTTGTTGTTAGGACTCAGGGTTTGGAGGGGTACAACGCAAATTGAAATAAACACAAATGAATAAATCCCAGCTCTGCTAAGTTTGCTTTTAGGAATATGCAATTATTGTAAAAGTCCACGCCAGAGTATTTTACTATATACATAATTCTGTATGTGCTTGATTCCAATCACTGGAAACTTTTAGGTCAAAGGTCATATTCCCTTATGGCCATCTCTTTTGTTTCTTAATGACTAGCGCCTAGGCCAGAGGCTGTTGCATTTCACTCCTCAATGGCTATTAAATTGATGTTTCTTTGATTGAATACAGGTGTGAATTTCTTATTTACCTGTCACCCAGAACAAAAGAATAAATATTTCCTGATTTTGGATATTGATGCACTTGCTGGTTACCCTTAAATCAGCAATACTAGAATTAACTTCAAAGGGTACATTCTGGGTTTGGTTAGGCAAACATCTAAAAGCTCAGTTCTTGATATGAAACCTGCCCAAACGTACCTGGCTGACTCTATAGAGTTAGTGTGGCATTCATAAGAAAAACACTTGAATATGTTCTTTCACAAAATGGTTCTTTCTTCCCTATTTTCAAAATGTCTACCTTTAATCAGTTCCATTTCAGAGAACAAAGGAAAACTTGTATTCTTATTCAAGAAGTTCACTACAAATGGTTAGATTGATTTAAGAAGGTTAGTGATTATAACAGGGGACGGTTTCCATTGATCCCTAAATGAAGCACCTTGATTTTCTAAGGCTGTACCCTATAATTAATCAGTCTTTTAATTATTAGTTTAAATAGTTCATTTTACTTGAGGTGATTGAATTTTCCAAGTACAGTTTTGTTCTCTGGTCAATTGTTGAGCCTCAGCATCAGGAGGATAGATAACACCCAGACTACTTGATACACAGGTGTTAGTTTTGGTCTATAGAAATACCTGGTTTAATTTGGCATGATTGGTTCCTTTATTTGAGGATCCAGTAAAAAAAAAAAAAAAGCTGTACTCTTTCCTCAGCAGAATTTGATAACCTTATTAAAAACAACATATTCAGTTGTTGAGCATTTCAGTGTCACACTGAATGTTTACAGAGTGGTAATTCTAAGTGACATAGAGAGGGGACTTGTATTGCAAGAACTGAAATTGCTTTTACAGATTTGTTTAGAAACCTATGGAATATGCAGTTTCAGTGGAGAAATTTGTACCTAATATAGGGATATCTTTTACCTAATGTGGTGATTTTTGCACCAAATTTGTATATTGAGAGTGTGATATTAAGGACAAAAGGGATTCCTGTGAGGGGAAGTTGCAATAGTATTATCACCCAAATTCACCATTTGGCCAAGGAATCATTCTTAGAACTGTGTGTGCAACTAAATGTATGCTTGTAAAATCAGGTTACACAGTCAGATGAGGACATTTAGCACCTTTTTTAATTTAATAAGTCAATGCAAGAAGGAAAATGGGCAGCAAACACAAAGGACCACAGTTTAAGTCAAATTGGCATCTCACACTTGCCATAACTGGACCTAGTGGTCCTCAGGTGCGTAGACTCTGGATCCTTTTGGACTCCCCCTGGAAGATGAAATTTAACAGTTTAGCCTTAGACTAGCCTCAATTTCCAAAAAGATGAACTTTTTGGAGTTGAAATCAGAAATAAATATGTACGTTTGACCTGTTCACTTTCCCTGTCACTCATTCATTTGTTCATCCATTTGTCTATCAATTGTCATGTTAATTGAATATGTGAACATTAAATGACAGACACTGTGACAGGCATATACAGATGAATAACATACCATCTTCCTTCGAGGTGATTAAATTCTAGTGAGGAGCAAAACAATAGAAATATAACAATATCCAGGGATAAATAAAATGAAACACTTAAGATGTCTTACCTAACTTATTTTATGTGATCAAGGAAGTAACATTTAAAGATTATTTTTTAAGAATGTGTGGGAATCGTCCAAGCTTCCATGTCTATAGTGACATTTTTGACAGAGGGAGAAGTATTTAGTGTAAGTTAATTAGCAAGATGATATATTCTACGAAACACAAATAGTTTGTTTGCATGGAATGTACAACATTTGGTTGACTTTGACTATGACTCTAAATATATGTCTGGAAAGGTAAACTTAAGCTAAATGATGAAGAACATATGGCTAAATATGCCAAAATAAAGAGTAATGCTTTGTCCTCCTTGAGAAAAAGGTTTAATTAAAAAGACTTAAGCAAAGGGGAGAGTGTTGAATAGTTGAACATGGGATTTTTTAGGGAAGTAAAACTCTTCTGTATGATATTACAATTGTCGATACATGACATTATGCTTTTGTTAATACCCACTGACACAGATAATGAACTTTAATGTATGCAAATTTAGAAATTATTTAGGAGTTCAATGGATCTTAGGAGGAATGCAGAATGTAACAAAACAATCTAAGTATACAACAAATGTATGAAACCTAACTGAAAATAGTATGGGAAAGTGGCTGAATTAAGTGACTTTGGAAATGAATAGAGTCTTAAAAATCAGGTGTGAAGAGCTTTACATAAACAACTGTGCTTTTGTTGATAGAGGGAGTGGAAGGTTACAGAAACACATTGGGAGAAGGCTAGATTGATCCATGGGTAATTAATCAGGATGAACTCATGTTTAGCTTAATATAGATACAGATGGCTACATATAGAAATATATATATATACAGGTATATACAAAAATATGTACACTTAGTATATATACATCTATTTCCTTTTTTGGTCAGCTGAGAAGGTCACGACCCATTAGTTGAACTGAGCACACCTAGGGCCCAGATCTTGGTTTCTCATATCATTCACCAAACACAGGAACCAAGCCTCCTTGAAGAAATGGCAGATTCCAGAACTGGGGCAGAAAATATGTAGGATGAATCTGGAGTATTATGATTGCCAGAAAGTGAGTGTTAAAAAAATAAACAGAAAAACACCAATAGGCATATAACAAAGGGACAAAGGAGCCAAATGAAAGAATTTCAAATAGCCAAAATATCTTAGAATCAACAATCAAGCATCAAAATAAATGACTAATTGAAAAATGATGAAGGTATTTTTTCTATATATACAGTTCCTCTATATATCAATTAGGATATATACACAATTTGTGATATGAATTACCATATTTTGTCTAGGTACTGGGGATTCTCCAAACATGATCATACCAGTTGGGATAAAAATCTAGATGAAGACAGGTAAAATAGGAAATAGTGAACTTTATCAATACAAAGCAATATGTAGACAGAAACATAAATTTCCTACTGAGAGATGACCATTGTTTCCTAGTAGACTACACTGAATTCACCAATCATATATTACATAATGAGAAAGACATTATGTTTTAAATAAACCCATTTAGGTGAAGAAAGTATAACTTGGAGAATTTATCTTGCTGAACCTCTCAGGTTTTATTCTTCACCTTTTTTTTTTAAGCATTTAGTGCTTATAATTTTTAAGAATTTTTAGAAAATATTTGAATGCTAGGAAGTGACATTCTCTTCACTGTTATAGTGTTTGTGAATTAGGGCTCTAGTGTTGTTTACTATGAGCATAGAATATTTTCTATCTCATATCCTATAACTTCACACTACTGTAATATGCGTTCTTCATGCTACTAGGCCAACTCAATTATGTCTTCTTTCTGTCAAATTCACAGGCCACTACTCAGTCCCTCCCAGTGTAGCATTGGTATCACACCCAGAACTATTAACTACCCTGTGAGTTTGGGTTCTGAAATTATAGTAACCATTTCTGAATCTTTGTTCAACCACACACTAACCATGTAAACTTGAAAAAGTTAAACTCTGTAAGCTTCAGTTGCTTTGTTTGTAAAATGAACAGAATAGCAGTGCCTACTCCCTGATGTCTTAGTATTAACAAAATGATGCATAAAAACTGTTTGATAGCAGGTAGCAAGTATGTACTAAGTGCCTGTTAGATGCTGGTTGCCAGTGTAAATCCTCCTTGACAGGACTCCTTACAGGTCCTTCTCCTACCTTTTTCTCTTTTCCTTCTCTGCTCCATTAGTGGCTCTTGTTCATTTCTATGCATCTCTACCCAGCATTTTACAAATTCTTACTAGACAAGCTTAAGAAATCAACCTGCCTACTCATTACTTACAAGTGTTCATCTCAACTTAGTACCGGTTCCTGAGTATGAAGACTTATTCAATTTCAATAGCATGTTTATTGGTTCTTTAAAGATAGAAACTCTATCTTCTTTATTTCTGTGTTTCCCTGCAAAGCACTCCAGGCCAGGCTGGCTGCTCAGAAGTGCTAACTCGATATTTACTGAATGAATAGGCCCATCTAACTTATTTCTATTTTCTATTGTTTTCTCTGTAGCTTTGTCTTTGTTTATTGTTCTGGGTAAATTCTTAGGAAAGATCAGCTATTTCTGAATTTGTTTTATTTCCTATACAGCTCATAACTAGCTTCGAATCTTTGATGCTACTAGGACAAAAGTGTTTAAGCCCCCTAAATTTTCCAGAGCTTTAGAGATGCATATTGAGATGTCACATGGAAATGGAAAGTTAAGGTTAAGAAATATAAGGTGTCAATCATTTGAATATGAAAAAATAGAGCAAATAATGAAAAATAGGGAAAAAAAGAAACAAGAAATAACTTCCCTACCTTCTCCCACCTAAATCTAAAAATGATTAACATTATAATTCTTCCTGTATATTTTTAAATGTTCACACAAAAAAATAGTAAGATGATAAATCAACTTACTGACATATTGAGTCCTTGACCAAAAAATTCATATATCTAATAATTTAATAAGAATGAAGCAGAATATGACCCCATACCTGAAGATTAAATTTTCCTTAACCTTCTTTATTTACAACTTCATGATTTAGCATTTCTGGACTCTTTAGCCCATCATCACCTCACTGCACATGTTTTCAGATATTCCTGATAAATTGCCTGAGAGACATTGTGTCCTGATATCCCCTGGCATTATCATCTCAAGCAAAGAAATAAATATTGTGACTTCTTACCAAGAAGCATGAAAATAAACTGAAAATGATGACTTGGTCTTGGGTTTTAGGTCCTGATGCCAAGTTTCAACACCAAAGCCAATTTTGAAGCCAATTTCTAAACCTCCTAAACTTGGGGTCAGAGGGAGGGCAAGAAACCAAAATGTTAACTCAGTTTTGGTCCACTCAGTCAAAGCTACATATATAGATTGAAATGTAAAAACTAACTCCTGTATATTATCTTCCTGCAGAAAATATTTATTTCATAATTAGTTTTGCAAAATTTGTCTCACTGACAATTTAATCTACTTAACAATGAAAATTGTTTGAACTGACTAAAGAACTAGATCTATTTAACCACGTACACTTTAAATCTTTAAGAATAAAGCAGGCTCCTTTTGTTAGATATAGCTATGCAATTCTCCTTTCAGTTATAATTTTTAAAATTATATATTGTACACATTTTAAACACAGAGAAAAACAATTTTATAGTGAGCAGCCAATATATACTCTTTAGATTCCACCAATTGCATAAAAATATATTTGCTTTATCATGACATTTTTGTATTAGACTATTTTGTAATGTATTTTTGATAAAAATAAGTTTGAGGATTCTTGGAGCCAAGATGGCAGTGTGAATAGAGCAGCAGAAATCTACTCCCAAAGCCACATATATCTATGAAAATATAACAAAGACAACTCTTCCTAGAATAAAGACCAGAGGACACAGGATAACATCCAGACCACATCCACACCTACGAGAACCCAGCGCCTCTGAAGGGGGTAAGGTACAAGCTCCGGCCCGGCGGGACCGAAGCACCCCTCCCCCAGCTCCCTGCGGGATAAGAGTAGACAGAGCGGGAGGGAGAGGGAGCCCAGGACTGCTGAACGCCCAGCCCCAGCCATCCAGACCAGAGCGCAGACACAGTGCGTGTGCGGGGCCCTGGATACTAGGGAAACAGGGCAGCAAGAACGGTGAGCGGGTACTGGAGGTTGGCGCCGGAGGACATAAGAAAAGCGAGCGGCCATTTTTGTTGTAGTTGTTGTTTTGGTGAGGTGAGTGCTTTCTGGAAGTCTTAAAGGGACAGGGAATCCAATACTAGGGAAACAGGGCAGCAAGACTGGGGAGCGGGTATCGGAGGCCGGCGCTGGAGAACAAAAGAAAAGTGAGCGGCCAATTTTTTGTTGTTGTTGTTGTTGTTTTGTTTTGACGAGCGCTTTCTGGAACTCTTAAAGGGATATGGACCCCAATACTAGGGAAACAGGGCAGCAAGACCGGTGAGCAGATGCCTGAGGCTGGTGCCAGAGAATAAAGAAAAACGAGCAGCCATTTTTTACTTAATTATTTTTTTTAATTTTTAATATTTTTTTTTTGTGGTGGTTTTGTTTTGGTGGGTGCTTTTTGGAAGTCTTAAAGGGGCAGGGTGTAACACTTAATACAGAGGTAGGGAATCGAGGGATCTCTGGGCACCCTAATCCCCTGGGCTGCAGGGAGCATGGAGGCCCCTTAAGGAGATAAATAGCCTCCCGGCCGCTCCCCCTCCAATGTGACTCCACCACTTTGGAGCAGCGGCCCGAGCCAGGCCACGCCAACAGCAACAGCGGAGATAAACTCCATAGCAGCCGGGCAGAAAGCAGAAGCCCTGTTTGCGCCAGCTACCCAGCACAAGCCACTAGAGGTCGCTGTTCTCCCAGGAGAGGAAGGCCACAAACCAACAAGAAGGGAAGTTCTTCCAGCTGTCACTCGTCCCAGCTCTGCAAGCTATTTCTATCACCATGAAAAGACAAAATTACAGGCAAACCAAGATAACAGAGACTTCAGAGGAGACAGACCTAACCAGTCTTCCTGACAAAGAATTCAAAATAAAAGTCATAAACATGCTGACAGAGATGCAGAGAAATACGCAAGAGATATGAGATGAAGTCCGGAGGGAGAACACAGATGCCAGAGAGGAGATTGCAGAAATGAAACAAACTCTGGAAGGGTTTATAAGCAGAATGGATAAGACGCAAGAGGACATTGATGGAATTGAAACCAGAGAACAGGAACACATAGAAGCTGACATAGAGAGAGATAAAAGGATCTCCAGGTATGAAACAATATTAAGAGAACTGTGTGACCAATCCAAAAGTAACAATATTCGTATTATAGGGGTACCAGAAGAAGAAGAGAGAGGAAAAGAGATGGAAAGTATCTTGGAAGAAATAATTGCTGAAAACTTCCCCAAACTGGGGGAGGAAATAATCAAACAGACCATGGAAATACACAGAACCACCAACAGAAAGGATCCAAGGAAGACAACACCAAGACACATAATAATTAAAATGGCAATGATCAAGGACAAGGAAAGAGTTTTAAAGGCAGCTAGAGAGAAAAAGGTCACCTGTAAAGGAAAACCCATCAGACTAACATCAGACTTCTCAACAGAAACCCTACAGGCCAGAAGAGAATGGCATGATATATTTAATGCAATGAAACAGAAGGGCCTTAAACCAAGGATACTGTATCCAGCACGTCTATCATTTAAATATGATGGTGGGATTAAACAATTCCCAGACAAGCAAAAGCTGAGGGAATTTGCTGCCCACAAACCACCTCTACAGGACATATTACAGGGACTGCTCTAGATGGGAGCACTCCTAGAAAGAGCACAGAACAAAACACCCAACATATGAAGAATGGAAGAGGAGAAATAAGAAGGGAGAGAAGAAAAGAATCTCCAGACAGTGTATATAACAGCTCAATAAGCGAGCTAAGTTAGGAAGTAAGATACTAAAGAGGCTAACCTTGAACCTTTGGTAACCACGAATTTAAAGCCTGCAATGGCAATAAGTACATATCTTTCAATAGTCACCCTAAATGTAAATGGACTGAATGCACTAATCAAAAGACAAAGAGTAGTAGAATGGACAAAAAAGCAAGACCCATCTATATGCTGCTTACAAGAAACTCACCTCAAACCCAAAGACATGTACAGACTAAAAGACAAGGGATGGAAAAACATATTTCAGGCAAATAACAGCAAGAAGAAAGCATGGGTTGCAGTACTAATATCAGACAAAAAGGAATTCAAAACAAAGAAAGTAACAAGAGATAAAGAAGGACACTACATAATGATAAAGGGCTTAGTCCAACAAGAGGATATAACCATTCTAAATATATATGCACCCAACACAGGAGCACCAGCATATGTGAAACAAATACTAACAGAACTAAAAGGGGAAATAGACTGCAATGCATTCATTCTAGGAGACTTCAACACACGACTCTCCCCAAAGGATAGATCCACTGGGTAGAAAATAATTAAGGACACGGAAGCACTGAAGAACACAGTAGAGCAGATGGACCTAATAGACATCTATAGAACTCAACATCCAAAATCAACAGGATGTACATTCTTCTCAACTGCACATGGAATGTTCTCCAGAATAGACCACATACTAGCCCACAAAAAGAGCCTCAGCAAAATCCAAAAGATTGAAATTCTACCAACCAATTTTTCAGACCACAAAGGTATAAAACTAGAAATAAATTCTACAAAGAAAACAAAAAGGCTCACAAACACATGGAGGCTTAACAACATGCTCCTAAACAGTCAACGGCTCAATGAACAAATTAAAATAGAGATCAAGGAATATATAGAAACAAATGACAACAATAACACAGAGCCCCAACTTCTGTGGGAGGCAGCAAAAGCAGTCTTAAGAGGAAAGTATATAGCGATCCAGGCACACTTGAAGAAGCAAGAACAATCCCAAATGAATAGTCTAACATCACAATTATAGAAGTTGGAAAAACAAGAACAAATGAGGCCTAAAATCAGCAGAAGGAGGGACATAATAAAGATCAGAGAATAAATAAACAAAATTGAAAAGAATAAAACAATAGCAAAAATCAATGAAACCAAGAGTTAGTTCTTTGAGAAAATAAACAAAATAGATTAGCCTCTAGCCAAACTTATTAACAGGAAAAGAGAATCAACACAAATCAACAGAATCACAAATGAGAACAGAAAAGTCACGACAGACTCCACAGAAATACAAAGAATTATTAAAGACTACTATGAAAACCTATATGCTAACAAGCTAGAAAACCTAGAAGAAATGGACAGCTTCCTAGAAAAATACAACCCTCCAAGACTGACCAAGGAAGAAACACAAAAGTTAAACAAACCAATTATGAGCAAATAAATTGAAACGGTAATAAAAAAACTACCCAAGAACAAAACACCCGGGCCGGACGGATTTACCTCGGAATTTTATCAGACACACAGAGAAGACATATTACCCACTCTCCTGAAAGTTTTCCAAAAAATAGAAGAGGAGGGAATACTCCCAAACTCATTCTATGAAGCCAATATCACCCTAATACCAAAACCAGGCAAAGACCCCACCAAAAAAGAAAATTAGAGACCAATATCCCTGATGAATGTAGATGCAAAAATACTTAATAAAATATTAGCAAACTGAATACAAAAGTATATTAAAAGGATCATACACTATGACCAAGTGGGATTCATCCCAGGGATGCAAGGATGGTACAACATTCGAAAATCCATCAACATCATCCACCACAACAACAAAAAGAAAAACAAAAACCACATGATCATCTCCATAGATGCTGAAAAAGCATTTCACAAAATTCAACATCCAGTCATGATAAAAACTCTCAGCAAAATGGGAATAGAGGGCAAGTACCTCAACATAATAAAGGCCATCTATGATAAACCCACAGCCAACATTATACTGAACAGCAAGAAGCTGAAAGGTTTTCCTCCAAGATCGGGAACTGGACAGGGATGCCCACTCTCCCCACTGCTATTTAACATAGTACAGGAGGTCTTAGCCATGGCAATCAGACAAAACAAAGAAATACAAGGAATCCAGATTTGCAAAGAAGAAGTTAAACTGTCACTATTTTCAGATGACATGATATTGTACATAAAAAACCCTAAGGACTCCACCCCAAAACTACTAGAACTGATATCGGAATACAGCAAGGTTGCAGGATACAAAGTTAACACACAGAAATCTGTAGCTTTCCCATACACTAACAATGAACCAATAGAAAGAGAAATCAGGAAAACAATTTCATTCACAACTGCATCAAAAAGAATAAAATACATAGGAATAAATCTAATCAAAGAAGTGAATGAACTATACTCTGAAAACTACAAGTCTCTCTTAAGAGAAATTAAAGGGGACCCTAACAAATGGAAACTCATCACATGCTCGTGGTTAGGAAGAATTAATATCGTCAAAATGGCCATCCTGCCCAAAGCAATATACAGTTTTGATGCAATCCCTATCAGATTACCAGCAACATTCTTCAATGAACTGGAACAAATAATTCAAAAATTTATATGGAAACATCAAAGACCCCGAATAGCCAAAGCAATCCTGGAAAGAAGAATAAAGTAGGGGGAACTCACTCCCCAATTTCAAGCTCTACTATAAAGCCATAGTAATCAAGACAGTTTGGTACTGGCACAAGAAGAGCCACAGACCAGTGGAACTGACTAGAGACTCCAGACATTAACCCAAACATATATGGTCAATTAATATTTGATAAAGAAGCCATGGACATACAAAGGCGAAATGACCATCTCTTCAACAGATGGTGCTGGCAAAACTGGACAGCTACATGTAGGACAATGAAACTGGACCATTGTCTAACCCCATATACAAAAGTAAATTCAAAATAGATCAAGGACCTGAATGTAAGCCATGAAACCATTAAACTCGTGGAAAAAAACATAGGCGAAAACCTCCGAGACATAAACATGAGCGACCTCTTCTTGAACATATCTCCCCGGGCAAGGAGAACAACAGCAAAAATGAAAAAGTGGGACTATATTAAGCTGAAAAGCTTCTTTACAGCAAAAAACACCATCAATAGAATAAAAAGGAACCCTACAGTATGGGAGAATATATTCATAAATGACAGATCCGATAAAGGCTTGACGTCCAAAATATATAAAGAGCTCACACGCCTCAACAAACAAAAATCAAATAATCCAATTAAAAAATGGTCAGAGGAACTGAACAGACGGTTCTCCAAAAAAGAAATACAGATGGCCAACAGACACATGAAAAGATGCTCCACATCGCTAATTATCAGCAAAATGCAAATTAAAACTACATAATATTCTTTGTGTAAGTGTATATTAAAGATAACAAAAAAAAAAAGTAAGAGAGAAAGAAAAGGGGGATTACTCCATGATAGGATAAAACTAACTGTAAATCAATGATTAATGCATGCTTTAAATATGCTTAACTTTGATCACTTCAAGGGTGTCAGATGATCGGCTATGGTGGTACACTTTTCTGGTAATATTCCTTTCTCTTAAAAAAAAAAAAAAGCAGTTCCTGTGTGGTGACCTCCAATGAGTTCTACACAATGGTATAAAGGGCAGATCAAAGTGTGGGTAAAGGGTCTGTTTGTGTTTATACAGAGGATCAAAGCCTAATTTGGCTACCCAGAAAATGAACTAAGATACGATATGAAGAACTTCCAACATCAATACTCTCTGGAAGAGTCATACCAGAAGATGATCATCAAAACACCTCAACAAAGATCCAGGCGATGCTGCAGTTGTAGCTGCATTCATCCCACCAGTTCCTGGACTTGCCATTGGAATGAAGAAGGAGATATCTAAGCTGGCCTGTGAGTACAGTAAAACAACAAATTTGACTGGATCTACACTGTTGGAACTCAATCAAGAATTAGGAGAAGTGCAAGTTCTAGCGCTCCAAAATCTTACAACTACAGACTATCTACTGTTAAAAGAACATATGGGTTGTGAACAGTTCCCAGGAATGGGCTGTTTTAATTTGTCTCATTTCTCTCAGACTGTTCAAGTACAGTTGGACAATATCCATCATATCATAGACAAATTTTCACAAATGCCTAGGGTGCCTAACTGGTTTTCTTGGCCTCACTGGAGATGGCTGGTAATTATAGATCTGCTTTGGTTATGTAACTGTATTCCTATTATGTTAAAGTGTGTGTGCAATTTAATTAGTAGTTTAAAACCTATACATGCTTAAATTACAAGAAGATATATCAAAGAAATAATCAATCTTCCCATGTTTTCTTCTGTCTGCTTCTTCTATAGCTTTTCTTCTTCCTTCCTAATTACAACCCTTAAATAGAATTCATGCCTCATATCGAATTTACCGAGTATCATAATTCCTCCAAGTGCTAAAGATACCTCAAGACAAATGCTGGGCATAGAAGCCACAGGGCATAAATATGCAAAGAAGTAAAAAGCTAACCTTTTTAAACAATATGGCTTCTCTCTCACTTACCAACTTTACATCTCCCTGTATGGCCCTGGAAGATGACTGGTTAGCCAGAGACGGGTAAGATTCCTCAAGGGAGGAACAACCTAAGACAGGCACAGTCGCAGGGGGCCATCAGGTGAGAAATTGGGGATCAACAGAGGTGAGGCTTAGAACCTCTCCCCGCCTGTTTTGAGAGAAATCTTCTGCATCCGTGGATGTTTTATTGCCCTTGTCTAGTTTGGATTCACACATAGTCTACAGGCACGCACCTGATCATCTACATTTGCTCTCTTACAACACTAAACTATGTTTTCTACCTTTATCTTACATCTACCTACCACTTCAGCATTTTATTAAAAAATACATATATAAAAATAATAATAAAGGGAGAAATGTGGGATCCACATATAAATCAAGTATAAAAATCAAACGAATATTCATATTTGACCTGATTGTTTATAGTTCATAATGCGTGATCAAAACCAAAAGTTTCTGTGATGACTGCCCTTGCACTGTTCACCAAGTAAGAACTTATTCACTATGTAAGAATTTGTTCACCATGTAAGAACTTGTTCGTTATACTTTAGAAGATTGGAGACTGTTGAGAATTAGGCTTGGGGTTGATTAATGATTGTGCATTGAGTCCCCTATACAGAATTTTATTGTTGTTAACAACCATTTGATCAATAAATATAAGATATGCCCTCTAAAAGAAAAAAAAAAGTTTCAGACAGTACCCGTTCACCTAAATACTTTAACATACATGTCATTGAGAATTCCATAATTTTTGCTTTTCATTTTTTTCTTTTGATGTAAAATTTATATGCAATGAAATACACAAATATTAAACGTATTATTTGATGAATTTTGACAAATACATACACCTGAACACAAAGCCCTATCATGACATAGGATATGACAGATATTCAGTAGTGTATTAATTGTAATTTTTAATTGGTAGAATTTTAAGTGAATATTCCAGATTGAGGGAGATCAGATTTCTTCTTCTACTAACTTACTAAACTTGGAAAACATAGCAATTCAGAAATTATTTTACTAATTTTGTAAATATCAGTAGCTGTTCTTGAGGAAAACAATACTGAACAAGAAAGTTCAATTCCTTCTCCTTGCCACAAAATGTAATTAAAAACTGTGGAAAGTATCCTCTTCCCTGAAGACAAAAGCTTTATATCTGATGATCTTTAAAGAACTACGTGTTCTTTTCCCACAGCAGAATACTGCTTTAAGAAAACAAAATATTGGTCAAAAACAAAATATTCATGAAAAAGTATTTTGCATTGACTTTTGTTGATGAATTTAAAATTGAAAACATTATTTTACTGATGTGTTGAAAAATTTGCCATGGATAATGTCTTCCAAACAGCTAGTCAGTGATTTAAAACTTAGTAAAATTAATGAAATACGCTAATCCATCCACACACATAAAAAAACATCAAAGCCTCCATTAGATTTAGTTTGAATGCTAGAAATGCTATTATGAAGACAAAACTAAACAGTGTTCACTAAAATTTCAAGTTTAAAATCTATTGGAAAGTAAAGTGCTATGTTACTGAATGACACTAATTTCTACAACTTCTACTCAGTGTATTCAGGCTTATGAAGGGATGGTTAAGATCCTCAAACTTGTGGATACTTAGCCATTTTGGTCTAACATCTAGATTTATTAAAGTTTATTTCTTAGTTAATGAAGACAGTGTACCAACACTCTTAAATTAAGAAGTTTAACTAGTGGGATATCTTTTTAGGAAAATAGGTGGATTTTCCTATGTCTAAAGAATGGGTTGAAGATCAGGATTTTCACTTTAAAGTTGTCTGTATTTACAAATAATTAGAAATGTCAACAGATACCTGTTTTTCCCCAAACTCTGAAACACTAGACCAGAGATATTAAATCCCTGCTCCTGCAGTTGTAGTAAATATGGATCTAAATGCTATAAATTGGTGTTCAAAATTATCCTTGAACTTATTTTTTATTTAAATTACTCACTGGTATTTTGTAGGAAGAAACCAGTTAGAAATACATAAATCTGAGTACATTTTCCCTGGAAATAGGAAATGGACTGGAATAAAAGAAAACCGTGCACATAGAGGGGAGTCTCAATAGAAATGAACAATTTTCCCCATTAAAAATGTTCTACATCACACTCTCTTTATTAACCACTACTTTTGATTAAACTGTTTCTGAAAAAATTTTTGGAATACTCAAATTAAAGGTGGAATAATTAATACGTTGATGTAATTCAAATACATTTTTGTGAATAAATGGAAACTGTAAACATTCATTTAGATCATCTATTCTTCTATGTTATATAGAGTTTCTTTTGGGCAAGCTTAAGTCCAGGATTATCTTTTCTCAGATTTCAAGCTACTGATATGCCATCACTGAAAAATTTAGGTCACCAAAGTCAATAATGGAAATTCAATTGATGCTGAAACAGAGCCTTGTTAATAAACTCCATTTTACATTGTTTTCAAAACTATGCAAGTTCTTTTTAGAGGATTTATCAATTTTAAGTCCAGGAGTTAAGTGACTAAAATAAAAGGCTCCATATTTCCCTCTTGGATGCAAGTAACATTTACTTAATCCTTCTTCATCATTTTCTATATTTGCTTCCAAACACCTCCTCCTCTGCCTCCTCCTTCATGAAGCACAGAGGGAAAGGGAGGACTTGATAGAAGTGTCAGAATTGACTAATAGTATTTAATAGCTGTTTAAAAAGTTTAGTATTATTACAGTTTTATAATTTCTGCATCTATAGAGATAAATTATTTTAAGATGTATCCTCTTGAATGTAAAATTCCATGTAGATCTGGGATGTAGATTTCAGCTTCCCCTTGGTATTACACTGATGCAGCTTTAAGTTAGTGGACATTGGCTCCACCACTATGGCCTATAAATAGATGAAAGTTTCTTTTTCAAGTATTGTGTCTAGATTAGTTTCAAGTTTATAGACTGCTTAGCTATTTAGTCTAATTGCACAACTTCATTAAGGCAATACTCATTTCAAAACACCACATTTACATAAGTAATTTTACCAACAAATGACTCTGTCCAGCACAAGGGCAGAAGTTAATCATCAGAGTCAGGTTCAAGCATCATGCTGGCCAAATGGGCATCTCATTATATTTGCACATGAATATAGGACCAAGCAAATGCTCAGAATCATGCCACAATCATTGGCATAAGAATAGAAGAGCTGAACAGTCTCCCCTCAAAGCATCTCAAAATTTGGATCCAACCGCCTTTCTACAGCTCAGTGCTCCCTGCAGACCCAGGACCGTGTGATGCAGAAACAATAAGTGATTTCACAGATTATCCATAATATTTCCCATGTGTACTGTATTTCATTGTTTTTTCAATAATCGACCTTTTAATCAGTGCATTGTATAAACAGAATACCTGGCAAAGTATGATACAGAAAAAGTCCCTTAAAGGAAATATAAATCATTCTAGGTATTTCAACTGAGAAAATTTAATTCAGGGAGCTGCTTCCAGGCTTTGTTATTCAATCATAGGACTACTCAGAGTCTGAAAATGACCTCAAATATTCTTAGAGACAAAACACTTAAGACAGCTACTACCAGTTAATTAGAGTTGAGGCAGACTCACTGAATGAGACAAACAAATTAAATTGCACATGTCTTTCTCATTTGTGAAAATTGTTTTTTATATTTTGATAAATGTGTCACCCCATAAGTACCACTCATTGATCACAGAATAAATCCAATCCCCTTTCTTTATTACAGGTATGGAAACTTAAAATAATCTAACATACCTAATATATGTTCGCACTTTTCTAAGGCAGGCATCTCTTGTTACATTAAGCAATCCTACTAGAACAAATATAACTGCAATCCTTATGGGTATAGATATTCTAGCTTTGCTATTTGCTTCAGTGGTTTAGCATGGTGTTTGGAGGCCCACTTCCAATACTCCTTTTTAAAACTGAGTAGATGCAAAGACACTTAATTTCTCATTAAGTTGTCATTTTTCCTTCTCTGCTAAGCAGGAAAGTATTCATATATATATATATATTTTTTTAATTATTTTATTTTATTTTATTTTTTTTTTGAGGAACATTATGTTTACTAGACTCCCCCCATCACCAAGTCTCCCAAACAAACCCCATGACAGTCACTGTCCATCAGCGTGGTAAGATGCTGTAGAATCACTACTTGTCTTCTCAGTGCTGCACAGCCCTCCCCATGCCCCCCCCACACACATTATACATGCTATTCGTAATGCCCGCTTTCTTTTCCCCACCCCTTATCCCTCTCTTTCCACCCATCCTCCCTAGTACCTTTCCCTTTGTTAACTGTTAGTCCATTCTTGGGTTCTGTGTTTCTGCTATTGTTTTGTTCCTTCAGCTTTTTCTTTGTTCTTATACCCCACATATGAGTGAAATCATTTGGTATTTGTCTTTCTCTGCCTGGCTTATTTCACAGAGCATAATACCCTAGTATTCATATTTTTGTAAGGGAAAGAAATAAGGAAGGAAGAAAGGAAAAAAAAAGTGCCTCAAACTCTCTTCTTTGGAAGAGGGTGTGTATTAAAACATTATTCATTTAATTAATATCTGTTGAGCACCTCTGAGTGGACAGTGTTATTCTAAATAATAGAGATATACAGCTCACAACAAATGAGCTCTCACTGGGAGCTTAAATTCTTCTTGGAAAAGTCATATTAACAAATAAACACAAATAAATAAGAAAATAACAGCTACATGTAAGTGTCAAGGAGAGTATGCTAATGGAGGAGAGGATATACAGAGTCATGGGGAACATTAGATTGGAGAGCTGGAGGATGTCCTTTGTGAGGAGATGAGAGTCGCGAGTCACATGTAGTCTTGAAAGGTCTAAAGGGCCAGAGCACAGAAGTCAGGAGTAACAATCGGGCAAGGAGGAGAGCTGGTGCAGAGGCTGTGGCCAGCAGAGATGGGCTCAGTGTACCCAACCCCAGAGCAAGGCCTGGGAAGCTGAGGGAGCAGTGAGGTGGGGCTGGGAGGGTGAAAAGCAGGGGTGGGGAGCTGGTACAGACCAAATAAGAATTTCAATCAATGCAAATATGAAGTGAACATCTTATGCAGGTGAGCAGTGTCATATGATTTGTATTTTAAACAGCTCATATGTAATTTTGTGGAGGAAGAATACTATCATTTACCCTATTATTGGGTCTATAGAAAAACATTATAATCATTTCCATAAATGCTAAAATGATATTTGAAGCAAATTTTAAACATTTCTCAATTTATTTTTCTGACATCTCATTATATTGCCAGAGAGTCAAGGGCAAAGACTTATGTTTTATAGAGAAGTATCTCCAACATTTCTCACAGTGTTTAAAATGTAATATGTGCTCTATCGACATTTGTTGAATAAAGAAATGAAAATAAGTAACCAAAATATGTAAATCCCGTTGCTACATACATCTTTCTTCAGAAAAATCTGTAAGTCAAAGTTTTTCCCCAAATGCCATCTCAGATGTATATGTTAACCAGTGATTTCCTGGCTTTTCCTTGTTGAAGCAATTGATTTATATTAGGGAACTTGGTATTAAATGCACTGTTGCACATTTTTCTAAGTATGTAGTTAAGAAAAAGTTTATTTAGTTATTATTTAAGCTGTGAGCTTTACTTTAAATGCTCTTAGGTCCTGAAGTTTCCAGATACAAGTATAGATACAATATATGTGTGTTGGACAGGGAGAGGAGTGGGTGGATGCTTTAGATATTTTACTCAGAAGTATATGTATGTATATATATCATGATGTTTTTATTCTCTATTTATAGTATAAATATTTCTTTAAAAAATGTAACATATTGCACTCTAACTGCACATGCCCTCTTTGCTTCTGGCCAACTTGAACATACATTCTTAGTGAAGAATTTAAGGTGAATTTAGGAACATCAGGTGACTTACTTGAAAAGCCAGGCTTTGGTTTCCTGTTGTTCAGGGTTTGCTCTTCTGGGGAGAGCATGTGTCAGCCTTGTGGGGTATCTCTGTTCTCATTTATTCCACATGGTGTCACTCTGTCCCCGCCAAGGACACATTATCTCTAGTTAAGTTTCTGAACTTTCATTGGATATTAAGGGGGAGAAGAATTATATTTAGTTTGAATCACAATTATGGAAAAAGTACCAATTCACATTGTAAGAGTATGCTAAATTTCCCCAACTGCTTCTCTTTTCTCAGATTTCAAAACAAATAGCACATTGCAACCTAAGTAGAAAGTAATATTTTGTCTTCCTAGACCAATTCACCAAGTAACAGACCCCAGAAAGTCCCATACAAAAGTACCTGAAATTCCAGATGCTATAAAATTCTATTCAGATGTGATAACATCAGGGTAACACTCATAGTTTTCTCTGTGTGATTGATTTACACTACTAGTGACCTATGAACACATATGTATTATAACATAAGTATTGTGCTAAAAGTGTGTGTGTGCATATGTATTTGTTTAAGAGTTTTCTTGCATATATTAGGTCACACAATTGGTATTTTGTTGCACCTTTACTTTCTTTTCACTCACTCTGTCATTTATTAAGTAAACATTTAATGAGGGCCCGCTACAATTCATGCTATTTTGAAGTACCATGGAGAACAGGATATGAACAGGTGGTTGGGAAACTATAGGACAACATGATCTGTGGTAAATGGACTGTGCCAAGACTGACTGCAGCCTTTGGTGAAGAAATTGGCCTTTGATGATTAGAAAAATCTTGGAGGAGGTCATGACTAAGTTGATTTAAAAATGGAGAGGTTATACAAGATAAAACAGGAAGGGTAAAGACATCACAATTCCACAGAGAGACAGTAAGTAGTATTTTTTTAAAAAGTAACAAAGGGGACATGGAATGTTAAAAAGCTGTGGAAAATGTACAGAGAGGCCAATAAATGAGGAAGACCATGAAGTGCTTCTGGGTCCCTGCTGAGGGTTCCCCTGAGGAGTATTTAAGGCTGTTGAAGACTTTTGGCAGGTACTGACCTCATCAAATGTTTTGCTTTTCGGAAAATCAATTTGGCTGCAGTTTGGAAAGTGGTCTGGCAATTATGGATACATTTAGGAAGACGATGTAGTTCCAAATATAAAATAACCGTACCTGGACTCAAGTAAGGAGACAGGAGGACAGTGAGGAGCAGCGAGATTTGTGGCAAATCCGGAGATGAGTGAAAAGGGGTAAGCAGGAACGTGCAGCCCAGGCACCTCGCTGGGGAGCAGCTGAGGGAACTATTCACTGAGCTGCAGCAGATTTCAGCTCCCTTATCCTGATTCACCAGATAGCCAGTGTCATCATGCCATTCTACCTTATCTCTGCTGGTACTCTGGCTGGTTAGATCTTTAGATCACATCCTTAGATTTTGTAAAGGAGGAGGGAGACAGGGACTGAGTGAGCAAGAAGGGAAGAAATGAAAAAGAAAAAGAAAGAATGGACAGCATTAGTATAAAACAGACAGTAAAATAATAATGTTTCCTTTCATACAAGCCTAAAGTTTAGTCTTGGATCTACTGTTTGAAGATAAGCAAATTTTGACAAGTTGCTTAATGTCCCATACTCAGTTTCCTTATTTGTAAAATGCAGTTTCTTAGGGATTTTACTAACTAGTGTGATAATAAATGAAAGATACTTAAAAGAGTGCTGGATACATGATAAATTATTTAAAAATGTATCTCTCTTCTTCTGTTTTCACAATGTATTGATTGTCTATTCTATGCCAGGCACAGTCAGGCATTAAAATATGTATAGTAATTAAGAACACAGGCCAAATGCAGAATAGTGTGTGTGTGTGTGTGTGTGTGTGTGTGTGTGTGTGTGTGTGTGTGTGTGAAAGTACAGAGAATTACAAAGTTAGTGAACACCTGTGGATTGTGAGGACAAGATTTTGGAGTTCTGTCCAGTGATGTGAGTCCTACATTCTGTGTTGCTTTGTCCCTGAGATATTTTGTTGATGAGGATTCTGAAGGGCTGTGAATCTGGCAGAGCTTTCAAAAATATATATAGATAGATCTATGAAGACAAAAATTGGAGTTCAGAACTCTTGAAGGATAAGGGAACATTTTAACACCTATTATCTGGGAACCCTTGAAGGACTATATGTAACTTGTTGGGGTGAATCGGAAATAGATCAGCTCTTAAGAACTCAGAAGCCCTGCTATGTATGGATCAGCCCTCATTAGCATGATCTGCCCCTGCCCAAACTGTTTGCTAGAAGTAACAGCAAATCCTCTGTGGAAGAAAACAAGATTATTCAGATTGTATACTATATAATTTTCATACACAATGTCTAGAGTTCAACAAAATTTCCAATCATATCAGGACATAACTTCATACCATTTAAAACTAAGAGAAGAAATAGATCATAGAAACAAGCCTAAAAAAGAACCACAGGAAATTCAGATGTTAGAATTTATTGCACACAGACTTCAAAGTAACTATGATTGATATGTTGAAGACATTAGATGCCTAAGCAGTAGATGTAGAAAATTAGAAACTCTTAACAAGAATCCCATTTTGGAGCTTTGAATACAATGATTGAGCTTAATACCCCAATATATGTCTTTAATAGGATGTTATATCTGGCTGAAGAGAGGATTAGTAAATTGGAAGATAGATGAGAAGAAATACAGACTGATTCAGAAAGCCTGAAAGGTAGAAAAACTTAGGAAAAAAATTATGAGACAGTGAAAAAGTTTCATAAATATATTAGTAGAGCTAAAAAAGAGAACAGGACAGAAAAAATATTTGAAAGATGATGTTATCAAATTTTACAAAAAATTAAAAATAAGAACCCACAAGTTCAAGGACTACAATCAAAACAGAATAAATACAAAGAGAATTATACCTTGACACGCATAGTGATGATTAGATTAATTAATTTCTGAAAAGACCTGAAATAAGTGCCTAGAAAAAGAAACATCGAGGTATCATAGTTATTAGTATTATTATTTATATATTTTTCTTGTTACTAATAATCATGTTTTTCTTAGGTAAATGAGCTAGAATACCTGGTAAACTCATTTAGGAAAAGTTTGTGATAATGTATCATTCTTCTAAGATATTGACATTGAATAACAGCCTCTTACATTTATCCATTGTCATGTGTTGTTCAAAACTTTTCATGTGTGTTAATGCATATTATATCTTCTTAAAATTCTTTTATGTTGAATAATAGCATACTTCTCAACAACAATAAAAGAAAAAAGAGAGTGGAAGGGTAAAACTGAGAGTGTTTGCCACCAACTGACCAACACAAACAGAACTTCTGAATGATGTATTTCAGAAAGAAAGTGACTTACATGTAAGGAAGAAGAGAGCAAAGTAAACATTAATAATGTTTAATGAGTGCCTAGAAATGTCTAGTAAACCCAGTAAACCTGGGTAAATATTATTCAGATAAAATAATTAAAAATCATCATGTGTAAATTGTTATGCTTTTAAAAAACAAAATGTAGATACAAGCAAAGCATAGTCAAGAAATAACAAAGGACAAGAACAAGAACAAAGAAAACTTAAGAAGACATATATAAAGCTCAAAAGGATAGTAAAGATAAATCCAAATGTATCAGTAATCATCACACTTCTTAATGACTAAATTTGCCAATTATAACATATAAATTAACAGATTTGTTTTTTTAATCCAAAATCATGTTGCTTATCACAAATATATATAGAACATAAGAACAAAGAAATGCTGAATATATTAAATGATGAAAAAAGACACAATAACAAACAGAAACTGAAGAAAACTGGGGAAATACCTTAACTTAGTGACAAAGAAATATTAGAACAGAAAGCAATCACAGAGCTAAGTAGGAGAGCTTTGGGTTAAAAGCTCAGAACTTATAAGATGCACTGCCTGATTTCAAATTCTAGCACTATGGTTTATGAGCTGTCTGACACTGAAAACATTACTTTAAGTTTGTAAATCCTTTTTTACATATCTGTAAAATATGAGTTATCAATGCATTCATCTCAAGGTGTTGTTAGGGAGATTAATTGAGTTGATGTACTCAAAGCATTTAGAATATTGACTAGGGAATGTCAAACAAGATCATTAATAAAGTGAACTGATAGTGTAAAATTTTTGTGTAAGGTTGCTTCTCACATTTGTTTTTCAACAGTAGTTAGAGCAATACATAAACTCCAATGGATTTTCATTTCATTCTGTTTTATCTTCTAAGAATGGCACAATGCCTCCATAGCTGAGAACAACCAAGTGGATAGAAAAAAAATCTAAATAACCAAGAGTTGATGAGAGAAGTTGGTAAATGAGAGAAAATATTCAAAATTAATACTGAAACAAAGCCATTTCAGAGACTCCTTTTTGCATAGAGATTCAAAGCCATATCTCCAGCAAGAGGATACATTTGGAGTTTATGGTTCTCTATCCCATGATTTTGGTAATTGTCATTTCAGTAATTGGATGTCCAGATAAGAATAGATCATTAATAATTTTGCCATCCAAATTGCTTTAACATAGACGCATAGCTACCAAGGCCAATAACAATTGATATCCTCCTCTAAAACAAAATAAGAATATCAGCACTTTCTTGGGAGAAAGATTTTGTGTAACAATGACTTTCCTTGCAAAAAGAGCAATTTGTTGCCTGAATGAAGGGAAACAATTAAATACGGTCTTTACAGAACACAAGTTGAATTCACAAACAGCTGTTGTTTGGTAAGAATTTGATGGGACTTGGAGATGGTCTGAGAGACCCAGGTTCCATGTTGCCGGGGGTCAGTGTGTCCGTGATGACCATGCTGTGTGGCTTGTTCTGTTTTTTCTCCATCTTTTCTAAAGATGAACATTTTCAGCTCTTCTTTATTAGTCTCAAAATAAGGTTTAAATAGGCCAGAAGGTCCATTTCTGAGAATAATGACTCAGAGAAAAATTAAAGACTCCTATTGTGCACCAAAAAGACATTAGGTCTTCATTCTTACTGTCATTTTTGTGAAAGCTCAAGTGTTAATAAGCAGCACTGGAATCACTTGTGAATAACAATCAATTTACAGAAAGCTTCTGAGTTTAGTGACTTTTCTCTTTATTTAGACCAAGTGTGAGAAAGAGGTCAAGGACATTCGTTTCCAACAAATAGATGACAAACACCATATGCTTTTCTTTTTAAAGAACTTTGTGGACTGAGAGCTTGTTAATTTCTATGGTGATAGCATTTTTAGTTCTGGAAAATGGACACTCAAGAAATCACATGTAACAATGATTTTAGCACCAATATTGTTAATACTCTGCAAATCTGTGGTGTTTACACCCTTGGGTAATATTACCTGTGGGGAAGTTAGGGTTCCTATGGCCAGGATCCTCACTGAAATTAAACCACCTGATGATGCAACTGATCTGTTGCTGGGCTGCCGCTTTCACACCTGTAGGCAATAAGCTATTATTGCGCTATATAGAGATCTGGGCCCAGCACTCTGGGTGGAGGTAGAGACGCTAGTGCTCGACCTACCACTGGAGAACAAGCCAGGTAATAAACCCTGTCACCCCAAAGAACGTATTGCTGTCAGTTTCTTTGGTCACACTGAATTCATAATAAACTTGCCCAGGGCTGAAACCCATTGGCAAGACAATTGGCAAAAGTGGCAGGGTACACTGTTGATTAAGGAAAAAGACAGGCTGCCCTTATGGGAGGGTTACTTCAGTGGGATACCCCTGTGAATGGGGAGACAGTGGATTGTCCCCCAATGGGTATATTGCCTGAGGTGGCTTGCCTCCTAGAGGACTGGGCCCCACCCCAGGACTGGAGGCAAGTGGAGGTGACACCTGAGGCAGTAGGGGTGGCCCTTGGTAGAGTGACCGTATCCTTTGAGAAGCAGAGTGCCCGTGAGGCAGTGGAGACTGTGGGTTGGCTGCTTCTCACAGTCTTAAAAAGGTCTACAGAGGAGACCCAATAAATGGTGGAGCGAGAACGAGAGCTGCAAACTTCAGTAGATTCCCTGAGGAGGAAAGTGGCATTGATGCGAGGCGGCATGAGAACGCGAGCAGCAAACTTCTGTGGATTCCCTGAGGAAGGAGATGGCCTGGATGCGGGATGAGGCAACACAAGAGCGCCGGCAGCACGGAGCCATTGGAGATGAGACAGCAGGCACTGCCAGGTGTTCTGGAGGCAACACAAGAGCGCCGGCAGCACGGAGCCATTGGAGATGAGACAGCAGGCACTGCCAGGTGTTCTGAAGGAGGAAGAGGCCATCAAGGAAAAGGATGAGCTCCTGAGGGAAGCACAGGCGGAGGTGGCACAAGAACATCAGCTGCACAGCATTGAGCTGAAGTTAAGAGACCTGAAGACAGAGGTAGCATTGCTGTGAGGCACAGTAGAAAAGGTAAAGGTTGTAGCAGAGGAGGCACTCGGGGGAGGGGAGAGAAAGGTGCCATCAGCCCCAGAAATGGAGGAGCTGGGGAAGGATGAAGGGGTGGTGCCGGAGGCACAGGCGCCTCCTGTATTGAAAGCACACCCAGTGGTTGTAAAGAAAATAAAGACCCAGCAGCTGAAAGTTCCCCAAGGAGAGGAGCAGCCCCCTCCTCAGGTCATGGAGCACTCTATGCTCCGCCCCTATACTCAGGCTGAACTGGTGGATTTGGGCTCCTGGTTTAGGCAGAAGCCCTCGGAGTCAATATCATCTTGGCTCCTGGGTCTGTGGGACTTAGGGGTGGATGGAATTGTTCTGTCAGGATCAGAGATGGGAAAGCTGTCTTCCCTGACAGTGCAGCCTGCCTGGAGGCAGCGATTGCAAAATGTACATCAGATCCCAGGGAGTCACTCCCTCCTCGATTGGCTTATGGCTGCACTCCATGCTGTGTGGCCCAATCCGGGTGATCTGCCATCCTCTCCTGTTAGATGGCAAACATATGCTGTGCTCCAACAGATGCAGTGAGAGCTAGGCATAAGAAATGCCATCTATAGTCCAGAGAATTATGGCCCAGATGAAGAGATTTTCACTACTGGGATGGGAAATATTGTACTTCAAATGGCTCCTACATCCCTCCTTGGGTCTCTAGTGGCCATTCTTTCCCCTCACATAGGGCATCCCATAAGCGACTTAGCAGACTTAGGAGAGGCTGAAGCAACGAGAACCCGGAAAGAGATAAGACCTGTTACTCACAAGAAGAATTTACAGGGCCCCGTGAGGGTTACGAGGATCCAGATATGGGTTGATTTAATATGGGCAAGAGCAGATGGAAGGAAATTAGATGGAAAGTCCAATAGGATCTTACTAGAGCTATGGCAACAGCTGAAACCAGAGCAGCAGTTCCAGCCATTAAGACCAAAGAGGCAGAGGTCAGAGACAGAGCCACAAGTCCAGCCTGTGTGTTTGCAAGACTTCCTGCTGGAGATCGAGTCAACCTCACTTGAGCCCACACAGGAAGGTGATTGGGGAACATGGTTTGACTGTGGGGAAGGTCAAGGTATCTGCCCTGTGGGACCAGGGGGGGACTGGAGGCCACATGTTGAAATAGCTATTTATTGGTCCCCAGTGAACATACAATGTGTCCTGGCTCTGGTGGACACAGGGGCTGAATGTTCACTGATTCATGGTAACCCTGAGTGTTTCCCCGGCACCCCACTATCATAGATGGATATGAGGGGAAGGCTATTAGAGTAAAAAAGCCCAAATCCCTTTGGGAAAAGGGCACCTACCCTCTAAGGAGTATACTGTGTATATATTTCCTATTCCTGAGTATATTTTGGGGATTGATATCCTGCAGGGTCTATGGTTGCAGACCACTGCAGGTGAGTTCACACTGAGAGTACATGTGGTGAAGGCAGTTCTGAGGGAATATGCTAGGCACCTGCCCATAGCTTTGCCTGTGCCTTGGCGGGTGCCTAATACCAAACAATACAAACTGCCTGGAGGGCATAAAGAGATTGGAGAAACTCTCCAGGAGCTGGAAAAGGTGGGTATTATAAAGCCCACCCATAGTCCTTTCAATTCCCCAGTGTGGCCTGTAAAAAAGCCAGATGGCTCCTGGCATATGACTGTGGACTACAGAGAACTGAATAAAGTCATACCCCCTATGCATGCTGCTGTCCCCTCTATTGTAGGCTTGATGGATACCCTCAGCCATGAACTAGGAACATACCATTATGTGGTAGATCTTGCTAATGTTTTCTTTTCCATTAACATTGAGCAGGAAAGTCAGGAACAATTTGCCTTCATGTGGGAAGGACGGCAATGGACTTTCACCATCCTCCCACAGGGATACCTCCACAGCCCCACCATCTGTCATGGACTTACAGCCCAGGACTTAGCTACATGGGAGAAACTGCCAATGGTGCAGCTGTACCATTATATTGATGATGTCATACTCACATCTGATTCTCTTTCAGATCTGGAAGGTGCAGCACCTAGACTGCTGCAACATTTACAGGAGAAAGGATGGGCTGTGAAGAGTACCGAGGTTCAGGGAACTGGTTTGTCTGTTAAATTCTTGGGGGTCGTCTGGTCAGGTAAGACCAAAGTTATACCAGAAGCAGTTATAGATAAAGTCCAGGCCTTTCCTACCCCCACAACTGTAGCATTGCTACAGGAGTTTCTGGGTCTTCTAGGCTACTAGAGAGTGTTTATACCACACTTGGCACAAATTCTGTAGCCCTTATACTGGTTGGTACAAAAGGGCATCAGGTGGGACTGGGATGAGACATATGCATCTTCCTTTACTACAGCAAAATGGGCAGTCAAGGCCGTGCAGGCCTTGAGTGTGATAGACCCATCAAGTCCCTGTGAGATGGATGTTCATGTCACTGAAGATGGTTATGGTTGGGGTCTCTGGCAGTGGCTTGAACAAACTCGCCAACCAGTTGGATTCTGGTCACAACTCTGGAAAGGGGCAGAGGTATGATACACTTTGATAGAAAAACAACTGGCTGCCATGTATCATGCCTTGCTGGCTACAGAACCCATCACTGCAGTGGCCCCAATAAAGGTAATAACCACCTATCCCATCTTGGGGTGAGTACAGGACTGGACCCAAAAGCCAAGGAGTGGTGTGGCACAAACACCCACACTAGCCAAGTGGGGTGCTTACCTGCAGCAGTGTAGTGCCCTCTCTAAGTAGCCCCTTGAGTGAAGAACTCCAATGCTTGTTGGGGCCAGTGCTATATACTAGTGAAAAGCAGGAAGAACTTGCTTTTGAACCATTAGTAGCAGAGAGTCCCTATTGGGAGGGAAGAGCCCCTATACCCAAAGATGCATGGTACACACATGGCTCCAGCAGTGGGCAGCTCCCAAAATGAAGGGCCATAGCTTTCCATTCTAAGACTGAGACAATATGGATGGAAGATGGTGAGGGGAAGAGCAGCCAATAGGCAGAGTTGTGTGCTGTGTGGCTTCTGATCAGTTGTCTGCACTGATAGCTGGGCTGTCTATCGGGGCTTGACCCTGTGGTTACCAACCTGGTACCATGCCAACTGCCTGGTTGGTCACCAGCCCCTTTGGAAGCAAGAATTATGGCAAGACTTATGGGCCTGTGGTCAGACTTAAATAATTACAGCATACCATGTGAGAGGTCATTTGCCACTGGCATCCCCAGGAAATGATGAGGCAGATACATTGGCCCAGATACATTGGTTAGAAGGAAAACCTGCCTCTGATGTAGCCCAATGGCTATATTAGCGTTTGTTGCATGCAGGGCGAATGACAGTGTGGGCTGTAGCCAATCGGTTCAGCTTGCCTTTGACCTTCAAAGAAGTTAGAAGAGCCCGGCAGGAGTGTGTCGTGTGCTCCAAAAGGGACTTACACTGAGTTCCACAGCAACATGGAACAATAGCTAAGGGGCTATACCCCTGGTCAGGTGGCAGATAGACTATATTGGGCTTCTACCTGTGTCAGAAGGGTATCACTATGCGATGACTAGTGTGGACACAGCTACTGGACTTCTGGTTGCTTTACCTACCTGTTGTGTAGACCAGCAGATGACCAAAAGAGGCCTGGAGTGCCTCTTTGTTGCCTATGGCTGACCACAGGTGATTGAAAGTGATCAGGGCACCCATTTTACTGGACATACAATGCAAGAATGGGTACGACAGCTGGGAATCAAGTGGAAGTTTCATGTGCCACACAATCCTACCACAGCAGGCATGATAGAGAGGCACAATGGCTTGTTAAAATCTGGACTAAAGTCAGATACCGATAGTCTGTGGGGAAAGTCAGTCTGCTTATGGACTGTGCTATGGCGTTTGAATGAGAGACCCTGAAATGGAGCTCTGAGCCCTGTAGACATGTTAACACATATGGCTGCCTCCCCTATACAACTCCAAGTACAAACCAAGGAAGAATCACTGAAGCAGATGTTTGGCCACCAGAGTAACATCTTGCTGCCAGCACCAACTGCACTGAACCCTGGAGACTCCATTGAGTGGACGTGGCCTTGGACCTTTTGACACATGGACCAATGATGGCTAGCTCTCCTGGCACTTTGGGGACAAGGCCTGGATGCTGGCCTCCTGTGTATTCCTGGAATAACAGCAGAGTGGCCACCAAAGGTTACAGTAGTATATCCTGAATGGCCAGAAGGTAAGATCATCTTACCGGGAGTTTTGTTTTATCACTGTGGCCTGTGCATGTACCTCCAGTAGCACTATATATAGACCTTCAGTAACCCCCACGGGGAAAGGAGGAAAAGTATAGTATACTAGACCTGAAAGGGACTCCCTTCCTGCTACAGTCCTATCACAGGACCACTCTCTTGCATGCGTCCTACCTGATAGACAAGATTTACCTATGTTTGTGACATTAAAACATGTGTCCTCTCACCCCTAAAGTCGTTGGGGATTAGGAACCTCCTCTAGCTTGAGGATTATTATAATTTTTGTATCAAAATCTTACTGTATCTCAATTTTTATTATCTCTAAGTTGTTATCCTCTGTTGCTATTGTGGAATCTGGTTACAGTGCTCCAGCTTTCTCACACAGGGACCATTGCAGAAGAATGAAAGCGTGTAGATTGTAAGGCGAGAGTCCTGGAGGGGTGGAGTGTGGGGAAGTTGGTGTTCCTATGGCCAGGATCCTCACTGAACTTAAACCACCTGATGAGTAACTGGCCTGTTGCTGGGCTGCCGCTTCCACACCTTTAGGCAATAAGCTATTCTTGCACTATATAGAGAGCTTGGCCCAGTGCTCTGGGTGGAGGCAGAGATGCTAGTGCTCAACCTACTGCAGGAGAACAAGCCAGGTAATAAACCCTTTCACCCCAAAGAATGTTTTGCTGTCAATTTCTTTGGTCACATTGAATCCATAGTGAACTTGCCTGGGGCTGAAACCCATTGGCAAGACATCATCTTTTTAGGTTTGGATAAAATTTGATTCTCTCTTGAGAAAAAAATGCGCTTAACAAATAAATAGTCAGTGTGGCATACTTTTTCAAGAGTATCCTCAGTCTCTCTCCATGTGTTGGTCTGTAGGAATCCTCGGACACAGGTATCCTTTGTGGAAGGATTTGATGTCATATTCTTTTAAAAGAATAAACTACATACCACAGTGGAGCATGGGACCAATCTGTTATGGGATTCATCCTGGAGCTTCTTTATTGTTCCCTTCCTCTTTTTTTTGCAAAACGATGTCATTATAAATTTTTTAAATTTAGTATTTCCAGTCTAGGAAATCTTCCCTTCCTAAAGAGAGCACATTGAGAGATATTACTAAGGCATATAGGTAACAATGGTGTAGGTAGATAAGCACCATTTCAAAGGCACTGGCCTATCTTCTCAAATTAACCGTTGATCCAGAGCTTTCTTCAGGCATTGCAACACTTTTTTTGTAGTAAGTATCTTTCACCTGGGCTTTGCCTTCTGTAAGTACCTAGCATTGTTTGTTTTTCTATTTGCAACAATTTGAAAATGTAGGGTTGTTTGCAGTTCATGGATTTAAAAAATAATAGTAATAGGTCAATTATCTTCTCTCCACTCTCCCTCAAGATATACAGTAACACACGAGTGGACTTGGCTGTGATTAAAAACAGGTTTTTTTTTTTCTTCTCTCAGCAGTTGAAATCCACAAGGTATGGTTTAGTTTCCTGGGGATGCAGGCTTGAAAAACCAATAAACAAAGACAAGGGTGTGGTGGGAGCATGATGGAGGCTGGTCTGTCATTGGCGCTTTAACAGAAAATGCTCTTTGCTTCTTCCCATGGTGGGTGCTTTTTGAGTCTCAGCCTTCATATGATAGTATCAGGCTCATAGACATTAAAATTAAGCAATTACTAAAAGTTTCCTTTTATACCCCTCTTCACAAGAAAACCATCAAGATTTCATCTAGCAGATCAAAACTTTCAGAAATAATAGGATTAGTGGCTGCCATCTGAATCTCTGCATCAAACACAGCTTTCACACAAGGCAACATCTGATACCAGCCCCTATACTTGAGGAAAATGACCTTTTGTCCTGAGCATTTCAACAACTGTAGGTTATCAACCCTGAGGGTTTTAAACACTAGAGAAAAAAGAAGAAATGAGCACAGAAGAAAGAATTTTAAGACCTTTGTTAAACATCTGAAATACTATGATCCTGGGTGTCATTTAAATTTCTGATAAGATTTAGGACCATTCATACTTCAGCTCTTGGACTAATCCACTCAGAAACCAAAGTCATTACAAGTCATTTATTTACAGGTTATTTGATGACTGACAAATCAGAACCAAACAAAAGTATATTCTTCTGAAACTACTATAGACTCAAATATCATAGAAACACTCTGAAGTGTGGTAACCTCTTAAATAATTCACTTGGATTAAAACCGTATTATGTAATCAACAGTGATGAAAATAAATTCATGGATGTGCTCATATTTTAAACAGAACTATGTCATAATGGAAACAAACATTATTAGCAAGTTCATTGGATTCTTTTTCCCATATCAGTAAACATAAATAACAATGGTTTCTCAGAAAGTTAAATGTAACCTGAGAAAATACAGCCATACCTAGTGAGATTTGTGAGATTTGTGAGATTGAATATAGAATTTTCAGGTTGGTATCTGACTACTGTACCTCAAATCAAATTATTCATGATATTGTAACACATAAAGCCCACCAATGGAATAAAAAAGATTACCTTAAAATTTTTTAAAAGTTAGCAATATCAATTTACATATGCTGTAAGATGAATATCCTTATTTTCGGAGGCTCTTATCTGAAAAATTACATGCACATGGGAGATGATTCTTACATGATTCTTTCACTCAAGTAATATGACATAGTTTGTAGGGATGCCATTTTACTCTTGTCTTGTTCTGTTTTATTTTTCAAATGACCATGGCCTACTTCACTGACATTTAAACACAGAAATCACTTACAACTCTAGACTGAATAAAGATAATTCCTTGTATTTTGTCACAGGGACTTTAGAATTCACTCCTCTTCTCCTGAACCTTGAAGGATGTTAAAAATTGAGGAAAATGCAACTTTACAAAAACTGGTAGCTACTAAATGTCAGTAAAAAGTCTGATGGTTTATTTTATTTTATAGAAAATGAAATTACTTCATACTGTATCAAATGTGTTTCCAATGGAAAGCTAAAACCTACATAAACTCTATTTGGCCAAGAAATTTTCTGCCATGGTTTGCATTGTTGATGTAGAATCTAAATGAAGGCCTCCGATGAAGAGGGAAAGTACATCTTTTACATCCAGGCTTCTTGGCAACAGAAGAAAGTGCTATATTGTTCTTCAAACAAACCATCCCCATTAGTGCTCAAGATGTTCTTTTCCTTCTAATCCTCATTTGTACCCCTTATCCATTTGTTTAGAATTAAATTAACTGCAATTTGGAAAATGTGGATGAAAGGTAGTGCATTGAGTAGATATCACATGTTCCCTGAATGGTGCCTGTTCAGCCTCTTTCACGGCCATTCATTGTGCTTGAAAGGGTGTAGTGTGTGAATTGTTGGATTGTCACTCTGTGGAGAAGTCTGGCAGTCAAGACTACCATGGAAACAGCAGGAAAAAGACAATTAACAAAATGGCTCTGATTTTTTCCCCCCATTTCTTGTTCTACTCTTCAGATTTAGAGATGATAGTCCCCCTTTAAAACGCACATAGACAGACTCATACATACACAAAAACACACATGCATACATGATAAACAATTTTGAAGTTCTTACAATTGGATTCCTCCAGTGATGGTATCAGTGATTTTTTTGAAACCATACTTCTAATATAAAATATTTATAAATGATTCAACATATTCCTCCCTCTCCTTTCACTTTTTGTTCTTTTCAGACACGGAAAGAATTCTTTGGAAATATCCTTAGGTAAACGACTGTTAATGAGCAGAGTCTGTGATTTTAACCCTGGCACATTCATTGGACTTTTAATTAGTCCCTCTTACCATCACTCCTGAGACAGAAACACAATGTAGGCCTAAGAGCTTACACCAAAAGGAGGCTCCTCTTAGAATTGCCAACCTTAATTTAAGTTAGAACACTAGGAAAAGTGGATGATGGATGGCCATTATATCCAGAATTTGTGACTGAAGGGTTAACAGAGTATAATGAGTAAATGTTTGATGTCATCATTAATACTAAAAATGCATCAGAACCCAAACTTTGTCAGACTTTGATATCCTTTAAAAAGGCTATTTATAAATGAAGGAAATGATTGTACATTGTAAGCGTCATAATTAAAGTAAAATATGAGTGGGAGACCTATTGAGCCTATGTGTCAAATATTCCATTGAAATGAAACATTATGCTTTGCAAATAAGCTCTCTAAGTGCAAAGAGATACTTGAGCATTTAAGAATGAAGGCTTTTTTTTTTTTTTTTTTTTGCATACTGTATGTAAAATGTTCTCTTTCCCAAGTCTGGGAAAGTGCAATTCTGCAGGACGCCTAGGTCCAGCATGACCTTGAGCTTGCTCTGACTCTAGAATAGATCAAAAAAACTTTTCTACTAGAGTAAAATGGAGTACCTACTATTATATGAGACATTTATTGGCATCCCTAACATTCTAGGCAGTCCAGAAATCATTCTCAAAATTTCCCAAACCAAGATAGGTTACACCAGTGCTGATTTATGTGTTCCTACTTTTCTCCAACATTCTTTGTTTCCTCTATTTGACCATATTCACTGCTAATTGTAAAAAGGGTCACTTAAACATAAGAGTCCAAGACAGATTTTCAGTCAAGGATGTAATCTGTTTCCCAGTTTTAAAATCTAGGTGATATTTTTTTTTAAATCCATGAATTTTTGCTAAAACCTTTAGGTTATACTTTAATGTGGTTGAACAGATAATTTTCTTTATGAAGTAACTCTAAACTAGATCCTTAGAAAATTGGAAGGTATTCTAAACTTGTACATTCCTATATTTTTGGAGAATATTAGTCATTTATACTATGAAAAAATAAGTAACGAAAGCTACAGTATTAAGAAGGCAGTATTTGAGAAAAATCATGTGAAATTTGGAAAAATGTGTATGCTTTTGAATTGAAGTCAAGCAAAACTTGGCATTTTAACCAGGAAGAAACCACAACATAGCACCTTTCAAGTTCTCTAATCCTGTGCAATTCTACTGTTAGCCCTGTTTAACTTATTATAAACTATTGTTGAGATGGACACAGATCCCTAGAGAAGTATTCATGAGAAATATAAGAAATTTGGATTCATGTTATTCGCTGAGATATCAGTTTCTTCAGCATATTTACAGTCATCCCAAAGAATGTACACTTAGTAAGAACAAGGACTTATTCTTCCCACTACTCCACACCCAATGCCTAGACCTGCACCTGACTTTGCACTTCAAAATATGTTTGTTTACTTAATTAATCTCCCTTTTTCACTGTAAAAAATCATGAAGTTCTGTCCCATACATCTGCCCTTACATCCTGTAGTATGCATAATATCTTACTTAAATTTTTCTCCTTAAGTAAGTTTTGCAAAGGCTGTTAGGTTATGGATTTACATATCTCTAGAAATGATGTAACATAAATTTCAATTTTTTCCCCATTTCCTTATGTTTTCTATAATTTTTTACATCATTTATATCCAATAAGGTAAAACAGTAAGTTATAACTGGTAAAACTCATTATGCACAGACAATATAACTAAAATTAAATATGTTGATTTCCTTTCATATTTTCCTTATTTTCCATTTTGAGAATAATCTTACACTATCAACATATTATACTCTATGTCTTCCAAGAAAAAGAAAAATGCAATAAGAAGGAAAAGGAAATGGAGTGATGAAGAAGGATAGAGGAACAGGTGAGAAGTGAAAGAAAGAAATGAAGTTAAGAGCAAGAAAGAGTAATGACATATGTCATTGTATAGTTTGCACCATAACTGAGGTCCTAGAGTTAGAAGAAATTCTACCTTCAAGAACTGTTCTCCCTCATATATGATAACTATTTTATGAATCAGAACCTGAGCACATATCCAAGCAATCTTACCTTGAAATGACCAGTTAGTAAAGATGAGTAATTTCAAATTCTATGAAAGCAAATGACCTCATTACAAAGAAAAATATAGACAATAGTTCTGCAACATCTCTCTAAGTTGACATATAGTAATTATACTAGTTGGGGTGAGGATTTAATACTATGTGTAATTGTTGAATCACTGTGGTGCACATGAAACCAATATATATTGTATATCAACTATGCTTCAATAAAAAAGTATCAGAAAAATATAGAGATCTTTGAGAATATTGAGATATCATAGAAGCAAAAAGACTACATGAATATTTAAACTTCTTTTTGGAATGCTTCATGAATCTGTGTCATCCTTATGCAGGAGTCATGCTAATTTTCCCTGTATTGTTCCAATTTTAGTATATGTGCTGCTGAAGCAAGCACATGAATATTCAATCTTGCAAAAATAAATGAAAATGACTTTAAGTAACTAGATAAGGTTTTGGGTATCAAGAGATATCTAATTCAATTTCAAAGAGGCCAAAAAAATTCACTGATCTGACTTTGAAAAGAGGTATGAAGCCAAATGGGAAAAGATGGCAGCATGAGAGGTGAGACAGAAGCCTCCTCCAAAAACTGCATATAATACAAAAATATAATTAATACAACTAATCCTGAAAGAGCAACAGGAAAGAAGGCTGTGCCAGACTGCATATACCTGGAGAAAAGAATAGACCTCACAAAATAAGGTAACATACCAAAGCTGTGACCTGGTGGGACCCAAGCACTTCCCCCACCCCAGCTCACAGGCAGGAAGAAGAGAAATGGAGTGGGGAGAGGGTGGAGGCCTGGGACTGCTGAACACCTAGCTCTGGAGATCTCCTCTGGGAGCACAAACCTACATTGCATGGTGCCCTGGTGATTAGGGGGTATTCGAAAGCTAAGACAGTTGGAATAACTGGAGAGACTGAGATTCCAGCCACATGTGGAAAACAGGGATCCATATCTGGCTGCTCTGGGACAAAAGAAAGGCAGGCAGTCTGAGAGACTTCCTATCAGCAAGAGGACTGCTAAAGGGGTAAGGATTGCTCAGAGCTTACTGCTCAGGAGAAAGGACAGGGAGACAAAATTGACCAGGCTCACTCTGCCCAGCAGGTTGGAAACTTTCACGATGTTCAGGTGTTCCAGTGCCCTGGATGGCCACGCAGCTCCAAGGCCCCCCTCTATGATATGCAGCCTACTGCACCTTCCTCCTGGTAAGCACACACCAAGCTGGCAAACTGGCAGACCCTGCCCTGGTGTCAGGCAAGCCAGAGGGAAGCCCCACCTACAGCAGCTACAAACACAAAGCATAGAGGCTTATACCTGTGTGCTTGGCCCACTGGTTCTGGCAGTGGAGACAAGCATAGCAGCCAGGAAGCAGGAAACAGCTCTTTCCTCCCCCCAGGCACCAACACCACTCCCATGTGGCCCCCAACATTGCTCCAGGGGCTGAGTAGCTCCAGAGAGTAGAGCTTCTGGGCACTAGAAGGTGCCACATGCAAATACAAAACGTCAAAGTAACCTGGTACAAAGCAAAATCCTACAACACAAAAACAGTCAAATGAAACTCATCTCATTAATCTTCCTGAAAGACAGTTAAAAATGAAAATCATAAACATGCTCATGGTGGTACAGAAAAATATTCAAGAACTCAGGAATCAATACCGGTGGGAGATCCAATCATTATGGAACTCAGTATCAGAACTGAAACATACAATGGAAGGTTTCAAAAGCAGATTAAATAAGGTGGAGGAGACGATAAATGAAATAGAAATTAGAGAAGAGGAATACAAAGAAGCCGAGGCACAGAGAGAAAAAAAGGATCTCTAAAAATGAAAGAATATTGAGAGTACTGGGTGACCAATCTAAATGAAACAATTTTTGAAGTATAGAATACCAGAAGAAAAAGAGAGGTAAAAAGGGATAGAAAGTATCTGTGAGGAGGTAATGGCTGAAAACTTTTCCAATCTGGGGAAGGAGATAGTTTCTCAGGCCATGGAGGTGCACAGATCTTCCAACACAAGGGACCCAATGAAGACAACAACAAGACATATAAGAATTAAAATGGCAAAGATCAAGGATAAGGACAGACTATTAAAAGCAGCCAGAGAGAGAAATAATATTACATACTAAGGAAAGGTCATCAAGCTATCATCAGACTTCTTAGCAGAAACCTTACAGGCCAGAAGGGAGGGGCATGATATATTTAATGCAGTGCAACAGAAGGGCTTCAAACCAAGAATACTTTATCCAGCAAGATTATCATTTAAATCTGAAGGAGGTATTAAACAATTTTCATATAAGCAAAAGCTGAGAGAATTTACCTTCCACAACCACGTCTACAGTGCATTTTGGAGGAACTGCTATGGATGCAAGTCATCCTAAAGTTTAATAGCTGTCACCAGAGGAAATAAAACTACAGTAAGGAAAGAACAGTTAATTACTAAGCAAATGCAAAATTAAATCAACTACCCTGAAAGTCAGTCAAGGTATAGACAAAGAGTATAGAATATGATACCTAATATATAAAGAATGGAGGAGGAAGAAAAAGGAGGAAAAAAAACAACCTTTAGATTGTGTTTGTAATAGCATACTAAGTGAGTTAAGTTAGACTCCTAAATAGTAAAGAAGTTAATCTTGAACCTTTGGTAACCACAAATCTAAAGCCTGCAATGGTAATAAGTACATACCTATCAATAATCACCCTAAATGTAAATGGACTGAAGGCACCAATCGAAAGACATAGAGTCACTGAATGAATAGAATACCAAGACCCATCTATGTGAGGCCTATAAAAGACTCACTTTAAACTCAAAGACATACACAGACTAAAAGGGGAGGGATGGAAAAATATATTTCATGCAACTAATAGGGAGCAAAAAGCAGGAGTTGCAGTTCTTGTATCAGACAAAATAGACTTCAAAACAAAGAAAGTCACAAGAGACAAAGAAGGACATTACATAATGATAAAGGGGTCAATTAAACAAGAAGATATAACCATTATAAATATCTATGTACCCAAAACAGGGGCACTTACATATGTGAAGCAAATTCTAACAGAATTAAAAGGGGAAATACAATGCAATGCCTTCATCCTAGGAGACTTCAACACTCCACTCACTACGAAGGACAGATCAACCAGACAGAAAATAAGTAAGGACACAGAGGCACTGAACAACACATTAGAACAGATGGACCTAACAGGTATCTACAGAACTCTAAACCCAAAAGCACTCTTCTCAAGTGCACATGGAAAGTTTTCAAGAATATATCATATACTAGGCCACAAATAGAGCCTTGGTAAATTCAAAAAAATTGAAATTGTACCAACCAGTTTCTCAGACCACAAAGGTATGAAAACTAGAAATAAATTATGCAAAGAAAACAAAAAATCACACAAACACATGGAGACTTCTCAATATGCTCCTCAATAACCAATGGATCAATTATCAAATAAAACCAGAGATCAGGTAACATATGGAAACAAATGACAACAATAATTGAACAATGAAAAATCTGTGGGACACAGGGAAGGCCATTGTAAGAGGGAAGTATATTGCAATACAGGCCTACCTCAGGAAAGAAGAACAATCCCATATGAACAGTATAAACTCACAATTAAAGAAACTAGAAAAAGAAAAACAAATGAGACCTAAAATCAGTAGAAGGAGGGACATAATAAAGATTAGAGCAGAAATAAATAAAATCGAGAAGAATAAAACAATAGAAAGAATCAATGAAAACAGGAGCTGGTTCTTTAACAAAATAAACAAAATACATAAACCCCTAGCCAGACTTATCAAGAAAAAAAGAGAGTCTATTCACATAAACAGAATCAGAAATGAGAAAGGAAAAATCACTACAGAAAACACAGAAATACAAAGAATTATTAGAGAATACTATGAAAAATTATATGGTATCAAACTGGTTAACCTAGAAGAAATGGACAACTTTCTAGAAAAATACAACCTTCCTAGGCTAACACAGTAAGAAACAACCATTGTAGAAAGCAATATGGAGGTTCCTCAAAAAACTAAAAATAGAGGAGGATCCAAGATAGCAGCATGAGTAAGGCAGTGGAAATTTCCTTCCAAAACCATATATATTTTTGAAAATACAACAAATACAATTATTACTAAAAGAGAGGCCAGAAGATACAGTACAATAGTGAAGCTACATCTACACCTGTGAAAACCGAGTGCCTCACAAATGGGGTAAGATACAAGCCATGGCCCAGTGGGAACCGAGTGCAACCCCCAGCCCCAGCTCCCCAGCGGGAGGAGAGGAATCAGAGCGGGGAGTGAGTGGGAGCCCAGGACTGCTAAATACCCAGCCCTCGACATCCATACTGGGAGCATGGACACACAGTGTGTGGTGTGCTGGATACTAGGGAAATGGAACAGTAAAACCTGCAAGTGGGTTCCCACAGCTGGCACCCCTGGGACAAAAGAAAAGCGAGTGCTTTTTTGAAAGTCTTAAAGGGACAGGAGCCTCACAGCTGGATGGAAGCATCCCAGCACACTCAGCCCAGCAGCTGAGAATCCTGGGGAACTCCAGGCACCCTAACGCCCTGGGTGACAGCACAGCTCTGAGGCCCCTCACAGTGATAAACAGCCTCCCACCCATTCCCACTCCAGTGTGGCCCTGCCATAGTGGAGCAGCAGCCTGAGACCAGCCACACCCACAGCCGCCACGCAAAGAGACCACATCGGCATGCAGCTGCCCAGCACAAGCCTCTTGGGGTCGCCATTCTCACAGGAAAGGAAGGCGAGGAGCAACTGGGAAGGGACTTTGTTCTCCCAGCTAACACACACGCCAACTGCCCACAACTACCTCTATCGCCATGAAAAGGCAGAAGAATCTGATCCAGTCGAGAATCACCCACAAAACCCCTGAGAGGGAGCCTGGGGAGATAGATTTAACCAATCTTCTGGAAAAAGAATTCAAAATATAGGTCATAACAATGCTGATGTACCTGCAGAGAAATATGCAAGAGCTAAAGGATCAAGTTAGGAGGGAGAATACAGAAATAAAATAATCTCTGGAAGGACTTAAGAGAAGACTGGATGAGGTGCAAGATGCCATTAATGGAATAGAAATCAAAGAATAGAAACACAGAGAAGTTGAGGCAGAAAAAGATAAGAGGACCTCCAGGAATGAAAGAATACTAAGAGAACTGTGTGTCCAATCCAAATGGAGCAATATTTGCATTATAGGAGTAGGAGAAGAAGAAGAGAGAAAAAGGGTTAGAAAGTGTCTTTGAAGAAATAATTGCTGAAAACTTCCCCAAACTGGGGGAGGAAATAGTCTCACAGACCATGGAAGCCCACAGAACTCCCAACACAAGGGACCCAAGGAGGACAACACCAAGACACATAATAATTAAAATGACAAAGATCAAGGGTGAGGACAGAGCACAAAAGGCAGCCCGAGAGAGAAAAAAGGTCACCTACAAAGGAAAACCCATCAGGCCATCATCAGACTTCTCAACAGAAACATTACAGGCCAGAAGAGAATGGCATGATATGTTTAATGCAATGAAACATAAGGGCCTTGAACCAACAATACTATATCCAACATGATTATCATTTAAATATGAAGGAAGGATTAAACAATTCCCATACAAGCAAAAGTTGAGGGAATTTGCCTCCCACAAACCCCCTCTACAGGGTATTTTAGAGGGACTGCTGTAGACGGAAGCACTCCTAAGGAGAAATAGATGTCACCAGAGAAAATAAAATCACAGCAAAGAAAGCAGACCAACCAAATACTAACTAAAGGCAAAAAATAAAATCCACTACCCACAAAAACAGTCAAAAGAAACACAAAAGAGCACAAAATAAAACACCTAACATAGAAAGAATGGAAGAGGAGGAATAAGAAGGGAGAGAAATAAAGAATCATCAGACTGTGTTTATAATAGCTCAATAAGTGAGTTAAGTTAGACGGTAAGATAGTAAAGAAGCTAACTTTGAACCTTTGGTAACCATGAATCTAAAGCCTGCAAAGGCAATAAGTACATATCTCTCAATAATCACCCTAAATGTAAATGGACTGAATGCACAAATCAAAAGACACAGAGTTAATAGAATACATAAAAAAGCAAGACCCATCCATATGCTGCTTGCAAGAGACTCACCTCAAACCCAAAGACATGCACAGACTAAAAGTCAAGGGATGGAAAAAGATATTTCATGCAAACAACAGGGAGAAAAAAAGCAGGTGTTGCAGTACTTGTATCATACAAAATAGACTTCAAAACAAAATAATAAGAGATAAAGAAGGACATTACATAATGATAAAGGGGTCAGTCCAACAAGAGGATATAACCATTATAAATATATATGCACCCAACACAGGAGCACCAGCATATGTGAAACAAATACTAACAGAACTAAAGGAGGAAATAGAATGGAATGCATTCAATTTAGGAGACTTCAACACACCATTCACTCCAAAGGACAGATCCACCAGACAGAAAATAAGTAAGGACACAGAGGCACTGAACAACACACTAGAACAGATGGACCTAATAGACATCTATAGAAGTCTACACCCAAAATCAGCAGGATACACACTCTTCTCAAGTGCACATGGAACATTCTCCAGAATAGACCACATACTAGGCCACAAAAAGAGCCTCAGTAAATTCAAAAATATTGAAATTCTACCAACCAACTTCTCAGACCACAAAGGTATTAAACCAGAAATAAATTGTACAAAGAAAGCAAAAAGGCTCACAAACACATGGAGGCTTAATAACATGCTCCTAAATAATCAATGGATCAATGACCAAATTAAAATAGAGATCAAGCAAAATATGGAAACAAATTACAACAACAGAAAGCCACAACTCCTGTGGGATGCAGCGAAAGCAGTTCTAAGAGGAAAGTATATAGCAATCCAGGCCTATTTAAAGAAGGAAGAACAATCCCAAATGAATAGTCTAAACTCACAATTATCGAAATTGGAAAAAGAAGAACAAATGAGGCCTAAAGTCAGCAGAAGAGGGACATAATAAAGATCAGAGAAGAAATAAATAAAATTGAGAAGAATAAAACAATAGAAAAAAATCAATGAAACCAAGAGCTGGTTCTTTGAGAAAATAAACAAAATAGATAAGCCTCTAGCCAGGCTTATTAAGAGAAAAAGGGAATCGACACACAAGCTTTTCCTCTAATATCAGAACAAGACAGGGATGCTCACTCTCCCCACTGTTATTCAACATACAACTGGAGGTTCTAGCCATGGCAATTAAGACAAAACAAAGAAATGCAAGGAATCCATATTGGTAAAGAAGAAGTCAAACTGTCACTATTTGCAGATGACATGATATTGTACATAAAAAACCCTAAAGACTCCACTCCAGAACTACTAGAACTAATACTGGAATTCAGCAAATTTGCAGGATGCAAAATTAATACACAGAACTCTGTGGCTTTCCTACAGAATAACAATGAACTAATAGAAAGAGAAATAAGGAAAACAATTCCATTCACAATTGCATCAAAAAGAATAAAATAACTAGGAATAAACCTAACCAAGGAAGTGAAAGACCTATACCCTGAAAACTACCAGACACTCTTAAAAGAAATTAAAGAGGACACTAACAAATAGAACCTCATCCCATGTTCTTGGCTAGGAAGAATTAATATCATCAAAATGGCCATCCTGCCCAAAGCAATGTACAGATTCAATGCAATCCCTACCAAATTACCAGCAATATTCTTCAAAGAACTGGAACAAATGGTTCAAAATTTCATATGGAAACACCAAAGACCCCAAATAGCCAAAGCAATCCTGAGAAGGAAGAATAAAGTTGGAGGGAATCTCCCTCCCCAACTTCAAGCTCTACTACAAAGCCACAGTAATCAAGACAATTTAGTACTGGCGCAAGAACAGAGCCACAGACCAGTTGAACAGAATAGTGACTCCAGACATTAACCCAAACATGTATGGTCAATTAATATACGATAAAGGAACCATGGACATAGAATGGGGAAATGACAGCCTCTTCAACAGATGGTGCTGGCAAAACTGGACAGCTACATGTAAGAGAATGAAACTGGATCATTGTCTAACCCCATACACAAAAGTAAATTTGAAATGGATCAAAGACCTGAATGTAAGTCATGAAGCCATAAAACTCTTAGAAAAAAACATAGGCAAAAATCTCTTGGACATAAACATGAGTGATTTCTTCATGAACATATCTCCCCAGGCAAGGGAAACAAAAGCATAAATGAACAAGTGGGACCATATCGAGCTGAAAAGCTTCTGTACAGCAAAGGACACCATCAATAGAACAAAAAGGTATCCTACAGTATGGGAGAATATATTTATAAATGACAGATCCAATAAAGGGTTGACATCCAAAATATATAAAGAGCTCATGCACCCCAACAAACAAAAAGCAAATAATCCAATTAAAAAATGGCAGAGGAGCTGAACAGATAGACATATGAAAAGATGCTCCAGATCACTAGTCATCTGAGAAATGCAAATTAAAACCACAATGAGATATCACCTCACACCAGTAAGGATCACCACCATCCAAAAGACAAACAACAAATGTTGGCGAGGATGTGGAGAAAGGGGAACCCTCCTACACTGCTGGTGGGAATGTAAATTAGTTCAACCATCGTGGAAAGCAGTATGGAGGTTCCTAAGAACACTCAAAATAGAAATACGATTTGACCCAGGAATTCTACTCCTAGGAATTTACCCTAAAAATGCAGCAGCCTCGTTTGAAAAAGACATATGAACCCCTGTGTTTATCACAACACTATTTACAATAGCCAAGAAATGGAAGCAACCGAAGTGTCCATCAGTAGATGAATGGATAAATAAGATGTGGTACATATACACAATGGAATATTATTCATCCATAGGAAGAAAACAAATCCTACCATTTGCAACAATATGGATGGAGCTAGAGGGTATTATGCTCAGAAAATAAGCCAGGCAGAGAAAAACAAGTACCAAATGATTTCACTCATCTGTGGCATATAAGAACAAAGTAAAAAGTAAAGGAACAAAACAGCAGCAGATTCACAGAACCCTAGAATTGACTAACAGTTACAAAAGGGAACGGGACTGGGGAGGATGGGTGGGAAGGGAGGGATAAGGGGCAGGGATTGGGGGGAGAAAGGGGACATTAAGATTAGCATGTATAATGTGAGGGGCGGCACGGGGAGGAATGTGCAACACAGAGAATACAAGTAGTGACTCTACAGCATCTTACTACACTGATGGACAGTGACTATAATGGGGTAAGTGGGGGGGACTTGGTGAAGGGGGGAGCCTCATAAACATAATGTTCCTCATGTAATTGTAGATTAATGATACAAAAAAAAAAACAAACTAAAAATCAAAATACCGTTTTACCCAGGAACCTTACTCCTTGGAATTAACCCAAAGAATACAACTCTCAGAGTCAGAAAGACATATGCACCCCTATGTTTATTGCAGCACTACTTACAATAGCCAAGATATTGGAAGCAACCTAAGTGTCCTTCTGTAGATGAATGGAAAAAGAAGAGGTGGAACATATACACAGTGGAATACTATTCAGCCATAAGAAAGCAGCAAATCCTACCATTTGCAACCTCATGGATGGAGCTGGAGGATATTGTGCTCAGTGAAATAACCTAGGTGGAGAAAGAAAAATGCCAAATGATTTCCTTCATTTGTGGAGTGTATCAACAAAGCAAAACTGAAAAAAAAACAGCAGCAGACTCACAGACTCCAAGAAGGGACTAGGTGTTAACAAATGAGAAGGGTGTGAGAGGGCAGGTGAGGAAGGACAAGGGGATTGAGGGGTGTTATGTTTAATACACATGGTGTGGGGGGTCACCGGGAAGACAGTGCCGCACAGAGAAAGCAAATAATGTATGTGTGGCATCTTACTACACTGATGGACAGTGACTGCGATGGGGTATGTCTGGGGACTTGATAATATGGGTAAATGTAGTAACCACATTGGTTTTTCATGTGAAACCTTCATAGGAGTGTATTTTAATAATACCTTAATATAAAAAAAGAAAATAAGTTATCCTTTTAAGGATATAATTTAAAATCTAAGGTAAGAAACAATTTAAAGCACATTAAATTTATGGAATTTCATATTAATGTTATACAGTGTTAACAATTGTTTATATCCTTCTGAAATTTATCGGAGCAATAAATAAATTGACCCAAAATTTAAAACAAACAAATAAATAAATAAAGCCAAATGGGTCATCTGATAATACTGTAGCCAGGAGATTCTTGGATGTAATCAACATTTTTTTCTGCAGTCACACTAGAACTTGATATTTGATTCTAACACTAAGGACTTAGTTTTGCTTCACATGTATTGCTTCTTCCACATATATTTGTCTGCATATATATATATATATATATATATATGGTTTATTTTGACTATTTGGAAAAATACTGAGAAGACTCAGAAATAAAATTAAACCACTCATAAGGTCATCACACATAGAAAATCACTACAAAATATATGCTGTTTTTCTTCATTAATTTTCTGTGATAATTGAAAGTTTAGATAATCATAGAAAAAAATTGTTACCTTCCAGACCTATGTTTTCAAATAAGTTAGGCCACTAATTATATGTGTCTCTTTAAATAGAAATAAAAATCAGTTCATCAGTTACACTGGGTACATTGTCAAGTGCTTGACTGTTGTGGGTGGCTGGCGACTCCCATGCTGAAGGGCAGGTTATAAATTTTTCTTTGCATCACCACAGAAAATTCTTTGGGGCATTGATGTCATAGGGCCCCCTACCCACAATGTTGTCATCTGCTGCACATTGATTTGTCACTAGATTTTTTTCACTTAAAAATATATTGAATAACTTTTCTTATGACATTAGATATGTATATATATTATAGTAGAATATGGAGTTACCTTAATTATCTTGATAAGCACATACTGCCAGATATTGCTCTTTTTGTTTATTGTTATTGAAAATAATACTTATCATAAGTGTATTTTAGAAATGTTCCTGCATACAGGACTTAACCTGAGTTTTAGTAAGAGCAATAAGATAGACATAGCTATAGCCACATGAGCAGATAGCAATTACTTAATATCACCCATTTTGTGGTTGAGCTCTTCTACTACATGTTGTATTTTAGATTTAAGTGGTAATTTACAGTGTTTAATATAAGAATTTGCTGGTGAAACAATATTTTTTACACACATGATTAAAAATAAATATTTTCTTTCTGCTAAAAATCCAGAGAGCTACATAGGTAATTTTCTGAAATGATTCACCAATTAGCTCCCCATATTTCAGTTCTACATTTTCTGTATATGGTGCATTAGTTTTTTTATTCAGATGTTTCATATGAAAGCAGAATCACCATTAAAGTCTATCTTGTTTATAGAAAATGTATGCTATTTAGGGGTTAACTATTCAAGATTCCTTTTTCATTTCTTTCCATTTTTTGTAATTTAAACTATGCATATATTCACTCTTTTGACCTATTTGACTTGCATTATTGATTAATGTAATTGCAGTCTTTACCAAGCTCATTTACTTTTTCTTAGGCTGTACCCTTCATCCTAATATTCCTGTGTTCAAACATCCTTGCCACTTATTTATCTTAACATCTCAGTGTTTAGTTTCATTAAGAGTTCTGAGAAGTTCCTATTAATTTCATTATAGACCACTCTGTCAGTAAGCTGTGCAACTCACAGTGTGAATCTTTAAGTTTTAAACAAAAAGAAAAGAAAAAGATGTTTAAACATGCATTTCAGAAACTTGATAAAAAAGCTTTTTTTCCTACTAGCAACAGTATTCCAAATGGTGAAAAGAGTTCTCAAGAAAGTCATAGGAAATAAGAAATGTTTACATGGCAGAAATTGTTCCTTTAAAATTGTGTTCCAGAATTTAAAATTTCCAGTTGCTTCAAGTATTTTTTAGTGTAAGAAGTGTTATAGATTCCCTCCCACACAATACAGATTTCAACGAATATAGCTGATTTATTTTATACATTTATAAAACATATAAAACTCTTATATTAGCATGATGCTACTTGCATATTTATTAAGATTGTTCTAACTTAGCACTTTAATAATAGCAGTCAATTCACATTTCCATGCGTTTTGGTTCATATAAGAGTACAATCTATTATTATTTTCATTTGTTAGTAATACAACTTGAATTAGTACTTTTTGCATTGCATTTTTTTGCCCTTTGACTACATTTGCAAACTTCACAGAGAATAACGATGAATCTACTATATTCACGAACTGTGGGGTCCTGAATTTGTTTCACTTAACACTATGCCTTTAGCTCTCAGTTAATCTCCATGCTCTGTTGGCAGCACCAAGAGGCAAGTGACTCTCCATCCCCTCAATTTTTCTGTAGTTCATGCCTTGCATTGTCTCAACTGATTGCACATCCCAGTTCCTCACCTGTTCCTGTCTTCCTGGACCTCTCTGCTCATCTCACGTCTGTGGGAAGGTTTTGCTGGTCCAGCACCTGCTGAAGTCAGAGCGGTATTCATCCTCGGCCATTTTTTACTCACAATAACCAATTCAGCATTCTGAGGAACTTCCTGATTCAGCCATTTAGATAGTAGTACCTAATTAAACATTTATTTTGTGACTGATGCATGTCCTAGCTTCCCTCTGTCTTTAGGACAATTTCATTTCAAAATTAGTTGTCTTTTCTGATATTGTACCATGGCTATTTTCACTTTGGGCTGTTCCTACAAGCTTGAATGACAGGAGGCTGGTATTGGAGTTTTGTCCTTTTCCATTAAAAAAAAAGTGTTCTATTATAGGTTGGAGGAGTAGGGAGTGCCGTTTGTGATTACACAGGGTTTACCATTTCCAGAAACCTCTGGAATGAAAAAATAGTTTCAGGCTGAGGGAAGAGTAGTTATATCAACTTATTTTAAGTGATTTTCTACTTGCCTGATCATCAGAGTGATTTTCTAAAAAGATAAAAACTTTTGACATGTCAATCCTATATTGAAACCTAACAGTGGTTTCTTGAGGCCAATAGGATAAAATTCAAACTCCTTTACATGTATACAAGACCAAAATGGTTTAACTCTTAACTCCTAACCTGCTGTATGTTGATTTATTGCCCAAGAAAATTAAAAAAGAGAAAATGCCAAAGAATACATATTTAGCTTTAACCTCATTAAATTGATGATTTTTTTTCTCAAAAATATCTATCACTTATTGAGTGAAAAGTATTATATTGTCTTGGATGTTTTGCACTCTATATATCATATTCCTGTTGTGACCCCAGATTGAGAGCAGCATAGGGAAATGGAAAGGTACACTGGGTTTGGCATCTGAATATTTTCTTGATACTGACTCTCAAGTAAAATCCACATCTGGTGAAAGTAAGTGTTAGAACATGTCATGACTCACAGCTGCAGAAATGCTTTTTCTCTAGAAAACATCAGACTTTGGGATGCAACAGTGCTTTATGCATACATCTTAAATAGGCATCCCTTCTGGTTCAAATATTACTGCATTCCAGTGGCACACCACTACATCCACAGGCAGGTCTCCCGGATTGTCTCCAAAGGGTGCGGGATTTTCTTTCGAATATCTTTTAGAATAAGACATTATCTTTTCAGCTGATGTATGCAGACTGCTCCTGCTTGAAATCTTACACAAGCCTTCCCCTGGCTGGCGTCAGCATGCTCTTCAGCTGCCTAAAGTCAAGGTCAGACTGAAAGAAAACAAGTACCCCTCCCTGCTCCATCCACCTCACTTTCTGTCATTTCAGCAGCCAAGGCTTGCAAACAACCCTGCAATCTCAAGCTATAATTTATAATTTCCCCTGATCTCTAAACTCTTTAGACAGTCTATACAAAGCTCTATATATCAGGGGGAGAATCTTTAAGAAAGTGGGCAATAGAGGTTTAAAAATAATTACCTTTCATAGGACATTATGATGTGACACAAAGACAATGGCTTTAGAATCAGAGAGATATGCTCCCAGAGATGCGAATATTGACTGTGTGTTGGGGCAAATTCCTTTTGTTTTTATTAAGACCTTGGTTTCTCATGAGTAGGGTAGTTATTGTAAAATATTGTGTAAAGTAGCAAAATGAATAGTGCTGTACATGGCCCATAAATAGCCCTTAATAAATTGAAGCTGTTATTATTATTAATAAGTGTTCTATACAGTTTTTCTCATCATTGGCAGTAATTGAATGACATAATTCTAAAACAGTTTTTCTCATCATTGGCAGTAATTGAATGACATAATTCTAGTAAAGATCTAGACATTCTTTGCAGAATTTGTGTTTGGCCATTTATTTTTTTCTATTTCCTCTAGATTCCATTGGAGAAAATTGTCATCTCTTATGTCAATATTCTGAAAGGCTGCTTGGGAAAGTGATATTCTAACAGTTGCTTCAGTAAAAGAAGAAACAACACTTAATGAAAGTATAGGATATGATGCATTAGAGATTTACTGAAATTAGAGAGAAATTCAAAACTAGGATTTTTAAGGTTATATATATTTGAGAAAATTTAAAATACAAAAAAGCTATTTTTTTGCATTTTATATATTTACTAAGAGAAAAAGTGATGTTTTAAGTTTAGGTAATTACAAGGACAGGCATTTTGATGAGATATTGAATATAACATATATATAAAATACTGATAACTCATAGTTTTTCGTTTAGCAGAATGATGAACCACTGTCTATCACCAATACCCTAACTCCTTTTCCTGTCATCTATTATCCTTTTATTTAACTGTTTAGTTACAGTATACATGTATACCAGTATCAGAATTTCTATTTCATTCCACTGTGAGAAATAACTTTATCAACTGGAGTACACTGCTTCTATGCAGTTGCTTTTGCTTTCAGTCTTATTGCATTCATACATTTTTAAAGATACTTAGATCAGCACATCACATTCCCGCTATACCTCCTTCAGTAAGATTGCTTCATACATTTGAAGTACAGTTAGACTGCTTATCACTTTTCTTCCTGGGATCTCTGGATCATCTAATTTTTAAAAATTTGTATGCATTAAAGTTCATTTGTTGTGCTATAAAGTTCTTTGTTTTTTGACAAATGTATGTTTCACAATTATGGTATCATACAGAATAATTTTATTGGCCCAAGTAATCCCATGCATCACCTATTAAAATTGCCTCACTGAACTTCTTGACAGCTCATTTAACTTACACTTGAATAATATTTCATTGTATGAATATACAGTTTATGTATTCATCTATAGTAATACATCCTGGTGGCTTCCAGTTTTTGTCAGTTATGAATAAAGCTGCTAAATATATTCACATGCAGGGTTTAGTGTGAATATAACTTTCAAATAAGGTGAGGAAATACCCAAGAGCACAGCTGAATGGCATGACTCTAGCTTTTTAAGAAATTGCCAGTTTGTCTCCCAAAGTAGCAGTACCATTTTAGAAATGCTGAAAGAAAAAATTTCTTGCTTTACTCTTGGTATTTGGGCAAAAACATCCAGTTTCCTAATAAGTATGATGTTAGTTTCAGTGTTCTTGTAGATGTTCTTGTCAAGTTGAGGAAATTCTCCTCTATTTCTAGTTCACTGAGAGTTTTTAAAATCATGAATAGATTTTGTCAAAATGTTTTCTGCATCAATTGATGTAATCACAGATTTTCTTCCTTATACTGTTGATTTGGTGGATTACACTGATCAGTTTTCTAACACTGAATAACCTGGAATAAATCCCACTTGGTTATGGTGTATAATTTTTTTATGCATTATTGGATTCAGTTTGCTACTATTTTATGAAGGATTGTTGAATTTATCTTTCATAAGAGACACTGATCTGTAGTTTAAATTTTTTGTAATGTCTCTGTTGGGTTTTGATATTATAATAATGCTTACCTAAAGAATGAGTAAGGAAGTATGCCATCTGTTTCTATTTTCTTGAAGAGATTACATATATGTTTATTGTTAAATTTGGTAGAATATTTTTGGTAAAATTTATCACTGAAAATACGTGGGCCTGGTGCATAATGTTACCCTATTCTCCACATCCTTGCCAAAATTTATTACTTCTTGTCTTTTTGATAATAGCTGTTCTGAAAGGAATAAGTTGATATCTCATTATGGTTTTGATTTGTATTTCCCTAATTATTAATGATATCAAATACCTTTTCATTTGCCTGTTAGCCACCTGTATGTCTTCTTTGGAAAAATGTCTATTCAGATGTCCTGCCGATTTTTGAATTGGATTTTTTTGTCTGTCACTGAGTTGTATGAGTTTATATATTTTGGGTATTAACCCCTTATTGGATATATCATTTGCAAATATATTCTCCTATTCAGTAGGTTGCCTTTTTGTTTTGTTGATGGTTTCCTTTGCTGTGCAGAAGGTTTACAGATTGATGTAGTCCTACTTGTTTATTTTTCCTCTTGTTTCCCTTGCTATTGTAGTCAGATACAAAAAACATTATTAAGGCTCATGTGAAGGAGCTTACTACCTATATTTTCTTCTAGAGGTTTATAATTTTAGGTCTCTCATTGAAGTTTTTAATGCATTTTGAGTTGATTTTTTTATATAGTGTAAGATAGTGGTCCAATTTCATTCTTTTACATGATTTTACATGTACCTGTACAATTTTCCCAACACAACTTATTAAGGAGATTTTTCTTTCCCCATTGCACATTCTTGCCTCCTTTATCACAAATTAACTAACCATATATATATATGTGGGTTTATTTCTGGGCTCTCTCTTTTGTTCCATTGATCTAAATGTCTCTTTTACATACTGTTTGGGCTACTACAGCTTTGTAGTATAATTTTAGACCAGGGAGTGTAATACTTCTAGTCTTGTTCTTCTTTTTCAAGATTGTTTTGGCTATTCAGTGTCTTTGTGGTGCCACACAAATTTTAGAATTATTTATTGTAGTTTTGTAAAAGATGTCATTGGAATTCTGATGCAGATTGCATTGAACCTGTAGATTGCTTTGTATAGTATTGATATTTTAACAATATTAATTTTTCCAATCTATAAGGATGGGATATATTTCCATTTATTTGTGTCTTACTGAATTTCTTTCATCAATGTCTTCTAGGTTTCAGTGTACAATTCTTTCACCTTCTTGGCTAAATTTATTTATAGGTATTTTATTCTTTTTGATGTAATTGTAAATGGGATTGTTTTCTTGATGTCTCTTGCTGGTAGTTTGTTATTAGAGTGTAGAAATACAACAGAGTTTTGAATGTTAATTTTGTATCCTGCAACTTTACTGAATTCATTTGTTAGTTCTAATAGTTTTCAGGTAAATCTTTAGGGTTTTCTACAGATAGTGTCATATCATGTACAAATAGTGACAGTTTTACTTCTTTTCTACCTTGTCTCCTACTTTCACTTTCTTTTAATTGGTGTATTTAAATCACTGATGTTTAAAGTAATTATTGATATGGTTTTATTATTTCCTATTAATTGCCCTTCTCTTTTTCAGTCCTTTTAGGTTTTAAGTGTGCATAATATATAGTTTTATTTTCTCTTCCTCCTTAGGACATAAATTATGCTCCTTATTTTGCCTTTTTTAGTGGTCACCCTAAGTTTACATTATACATCTATGACTAACCCACTTTCACAAAACAGCATACTATTTTAACAGCAGTGTATCCTATAAGAAGGTATTTCTAATTCCTTCCTCCTGTCCCTTATATCTTTGTTGTCATTCATTTCACTTTTCATATACTATAATTATCAAATACATTGCTGCTTTTACTGTTTTGAATAAACAATTATGTTAAATCAATTAAGAATAAGAAAAATAAGAAGTTTTATTTTGGAGTTTTTCTTTCAACATTTTCAATATTTAGTTTCACTGTCTTCCTCCTCACATTATTTCCAAAGAGAAGTTGAATGTATTTCTCATCCTTGTTCCTCATAGTTAAAGTATTTTTCCCTCTGACTTTTTTTTTTACAGGTTTTCTGTTTATATTTGATTTTCTGCAGTATGAACATAGTATGAGTAGGTATAGATTTTTTGTATTTATCTTGTTTAGTATTCTCTGAGCTTCTTGAATATGTGGTTTGTTTGTCTGACATTAATCTTAAGTAATTTTCAGTCATTCTTGCTCCAAATATTTCTTTTATTTCTTTCTTTTTCTTCTGGTATTCTCAGTAAGTGTTCTTGGATATCTTGTTCCAGTTTTCTTTTTTTCAATCTTTTTATCTTTGCTTTTCAGTTTAGGGAGTTTCTATTGATGTATCACCAAGTTCACTGTTCTTTCCTTGGCCATTTCCACTGTAATGCCCATCAAAGACATTCTTCATTTTTGTTACATTTTATTTGTTTGTTTGTTTTCTAGCATTTATTTTGGATCTTAGAGTTTCCATCTCTCTTGATTACCTATCTGCTTGTGCATATTGTCTAAGTTTTCCACTACAGCCTATGTTTCCACTAGAGCCATCAGCATATTAATTATCGTTATTTTACATTCTTAGTCTAATAATTTCAACATCCCTGCCATATCTGAGTCCAGTTCTGATGTTTCCCCTTATTTCTTCAAACTCTGATTTTTGCTTTTTAATATGCCTTGTAATTCTTTGTTGAAAGGCAGAAAAATTACAAAGTATACAAAAAAACAACATAAAAAAAGAGATGGAAATTCTATGATCAAAAAGCAATGCTAGGAAATAAAAACACTGTCTCTGGCAATGGTTCCTGGGCATTCATACTCTGGAGAAATTGTGTGTGTCCATGTCTGCCTGTGCCTCCAGTTTTCAGTGTGGTGGTTTGTCCTTTGACCTCAATTATTTGATGGATCTAAAAGAGTAGCTGATTTTAAGTTTTTAAGCTTTTTTTCTTGTGATAGCTTCCAAGTTCCTTATATCTGCAATCATGAACAAAAAGACTGCAACAGTGTTTTTTAATTGTAGCAGTTAAAAAATTTATTTCATAATATTTCCATCTCTCTGCTTATATTACTCATGTTCTTACATATTGCCTACTTTTTCCATGAAAGCTCTTAACATATTAACTATATTTACTTTAAATTCTCTGTCTGATAACTCTAAAATTTGTGTTGTATCTGGGTATTCTACTGATTCTTGTTTTGTTTCTTCAGACTGTGCTGTTCCTTGACTTTTAGCATGCCTTGTAATTTTTAGTTGTTCTTGTTGATGTCCAGACATGATTTACTGGGCAATAGAAATTGAGATAAATACATATTTAGTATGAGTTTTTATGTTAATTTAGCTAGGAGTTGGGTGTCAGTTTTTACTGTTTGCTATATCTTTAGGTGCTACAGACTTCAAATTCCTCTAATGTCCTTGTTTTTGTCTCCCCTGTTGTCTGTGAGTTTCCTTAAGAACTTATCCTGAGAAAAAGTATGAATTATGCAGCTCTCTCATCTATAATCCACTGTTTCTACACTGCAGCCTGTTGGTATGGTGGTCAGCACTTTATTGTCCTATGATTAAAACTCAGTCCCTTAGTGGGCATGTGTCCAAAGGCTGTGACGTTCAAAAGTGTTTCTTAATTCCTTCTCTAACACTCTTGCCAATATAGAAAGCCTAGTGGGGGCTATAGTCATGGAAATGCCCTTCCCCTAAGTGTGATAGGGCTGTGAAAGTCTTCCCTTGGAAAACATTCTGGGAAAGTTTCAAAATGGTTACTTTCCCCCTTTCTGTTAGAGCCATGACAGAAAGGCATTTCACTTGGCTCTTCAGCTCTTCTCCATGAGGGTCCGGTGGGGTTTCTGAAGATAAAACCAATGAAGTCTAAGGTCCCACCTAAGACTGTTCATCAGGAATGTTCTTTCAAGCTAATCTATTCTCAACTTCTATCACTTCATCAAAGTTACTCTTTTAAGTTTTCCTACCACTTTTTGGTGCCAGTGGCTTCTTCTTCAGGTAAGCATGTCTTGTTGTAACTCTTTGAACTCAGCTCTGTCTCTCCAGATTTTTTCACTGTGATCTCTGTTCTCTGATGGATATTAGAAAAATCATTGATTTTCAGTTTGTTCAACATTTTCTTGCAGTAATGATGAGATTGAAGATTTCCAGGCTCTTTATGTGATGTATCTCTAATGATATTTTTATATCAGAAAGTCTAGTATTCTGTAATGAATGGGTATGTTGGGGGTGGACTTTTTAGTAACTTTAAATATCACATTGTGCATGGAATCAGTTTAAACCTTTACATGGGGTAGGCTCTACTGGTTGTTATTTTATAGTGTTCTTTTTATACCATTTTAACTAACAGCACCTTATTTTCTTTAGTCATATTTTTAAAATTATTCTTGATTTTGAGATACCTGAATGGCTCCCCATGAGTACTGTTCTCTGGTAATAGCAGAAGTGAGGTTCCAGTGACCATGGCTGTTCCAGGCTCTTCCCCTGCCAAGCATGGCTACTCAATCCAGCAGACATTTCATCTAAACTGGACCAACCAGGTGGGATTTTGAATCTGGAACAGAGTAGTCCATATTTTCCTATTGCCAGGCACTTTGACTGACACTGATTTTCCTAAGACTTAGATACTTAACTCCTTGAATTATATGAAACTCTATGAACTTTTAAATATATTGCATTTTGGATAAGCAGTAATAATAGCACCTTCCCATTGCCAGTCACTTACTTTTCAATACCATCTAGTATATCGATTCATTTGAGTGTCACGACCACCTTGGAAACTAATTAGTATTATCTTACCATTTTACTGCTAAGGAAAGTAAAGCAGAAGGACATCAACTAACTTACCCAAGTTCTCACAGATAGTAAGTTGTGAATGTGGGCTTCAAATATTGGAGTCGATTGAAATTTGGTAGAATGTAGGTTGGATTAGTAAAAAGTGAAAATATTTGGAGATAGCTGATATCCAGGTGAGAAAATGAAGGCTTCAGTTCAATTCATGAAACCAGTGGTGGTGGAAAGGATAGGCCAATTTGAAAGACAATTCAAAAGTGAAACTAAAAGGATGTGGTAACTAGTTGAATGATTTCTCTGGGTGTTTGTGGGGATAGAACTTGATGATAACTCAAAACTTTTTATTCTGGAAACCTGGTGAATGATAACATCAAAATCTGATAAAAAGAATTATAAATGGATGGATAGAGAAGTAGAAAGAGATGAAAGTGAGTGCTCCTTAGGAACAGATAATTCTGAGATTCTTTAAGTACCCAAGTGGGGATGTCTGAAACTATTGAAGCATTGTATTTATTTTGGAAGATAATTTAAATCTGGAGATAAAGGTTTTGGAGTCACTAGTTTAAACAAATTAAACTTGTTAAACCAAGTGGACATAGTTTTCTAGGCAATAAGTCTATCTAAAAAGTCAGAATATGTTAGCATAGAAATTGTAGTAATTTCCATTTGCTTAGAAAGACATTGATAAATTCCTCAAATTTCAATAGCTTATAGCAATGGTAGCACACATGGAGTGCATGCTTCCTATGTCAAAGGTCTTGTTCAGCAATTCACAAGTATTAGCTAATTTAATTTCCATGACAACCTCAGAGTATTATTAATTTTTGTTTTTATTTTTAAGGGCCCTCATACAGTTAAAATATTTTTTCTACGTATTCTTCCAAGCATTTGCTAAAAGTAGATCTAAGGCTAAAAAACTTGTCAGTCTGGGTGGGAGAATTATTAATGGTGGTTAACCAACCTTGGACTATTAAGCAAAGGCAGAAGTATTTGGAATATTTCTTTTTAAATGTTTAAGGTAGAAATCATTGATGATATTTATTATACTCCAAATTAAACAAGTTAGTTTACCTACTTTCAGAGGTAACATCCTAGGAAAACTTCTTAAGTGTCTGGCAATTTCTCATTTTGTTATGTGGAGGAAAGAAAACTTTTCTTTTCCAATCACAATTTTCCTGTTCTGTTTACTCATTCCCCAAGAATTTTATCCAGCACATCTGCCATGCCCACAATAAGTCTCTTTGGGATACTGTGGGCACACGATTGGGGAGCTCTGTAAACTTTATTTAGTAAACTGCTCTTGGAATTGCAGGGAGAACAGAGTTTCCACCCCTATACTGGTACAAATTAAGATTAGACCAACTAGCCAAGGGAGATGAGGGGAACCTGTGTTTGGGGAAATTTGTAGAAAGGAGATATTGGAAAGAATGAAGTTAATTTAGGTTTTGTTTTTGTTAGACTTGTCTTTTAAAAGAGATACTTTCTTTTTTAGGCACCATATGCTGCAATATTCAATTAAGTTTAGTAACCCAGGTCTGCCTGACCCCAGTGACCAAGACCTTTCAGTAAATCCCTGAATAAAAAATTTTTTTCTCATAAATTGGGTTTTGTGGAGACAAAGTTATCCAAGGGTAGAAATTAATAGTGGATAGCAATAAAAAAAGTATAATTAAATTTTAAAGACTTCTTTATAATGACTAAATAAAATATAAGATACAATGTTGGGCCTGAAAATGTTGGGCCTGGAAGCCCTAGGTGAGCAGAAGAGGGGCCTGGTGTGGAATTTCCTCTCATATACTGAATGGGATTAATATTTTTCATCTTTATTATCAAATTTAAAAACATTGACTCTCTTCTTATATTTATGCCATCTCCTGTAGGCATCCAAGTACTGTAATATTGAGTTGTATTATCTCCTCCTCATCAAATATATTCCCATAATATTTTGGAGGGATAAATTAGAAATTTAGGTCCTAGAAAGTGACTGTGGTGTCTGTGTTCCTCGGTGTGGACTGGAGTAGCACCTTGTAATCAGGATATTAATATCTTTGCACCAAATTATATGAGGTCGGTTCAGTAGAGGCCATGTCAAAATTCTCACCAAAGGAGATCAAAGCAGTTCAGTTTCAGATTTGGACTTTGGAATTACAGATACAGAAAAGTGGTCCTGTCTCTTTTCCATAGTACAGTGCATAAATCAGAAGAATGGAAGTAGGGCAGCCTTCGATGAGGTGTGGGTACTTAAATAGCAGACATTTCTCTGTCAAGTTTGTCTAATTGAGAAGACTAGGGTGCTATGTGATTTGGTATGGAGTTATTACACTATGCTTATGACTACATTCATCTAAAGGGAGGAAGGAAAAGGAAGAATGAGGACCAGAGTGAGTAATTTTCACATGCTTGCAAATTACTCAACTAAGAATTACTGAGCTAAATGAAAAGCTCTTTACATGCAAGGAATGAAAAAGGTTATAATTTGTGCCATGATAGACTTCCTCTATTTAACTTTGCAAGGATTGATGCTTGTAAACTGTTTGTTATAGACTTAGGGTTTCTTTGAAGGTGTGGGGAATCATGTGGGTGGACATGGTTGAAAAGATACCAGGGATTAGAATGTAGTGAGATGATTGGATTGGGTTTTGGAATTTTTCTTTACATTTTAAAGAAGACAGTTTAGCCTTCCCTCATGGGCCTTTACTTGAAAATAGAGGTCTATGATTTAGTTTCTCCTTCTTTTTCCCCTTCTTCTTGTTTAGTGGAAAGCCACAGACCTATTTCAAATATAGAGCCCTCCAATTATTTAAACATCAAAAGTCCAGTAAAATTTCAGTTACTGTTCAGTGTATATCATTTAAATAATACCACCTCTCCAACTTAAGCCCATCAGTTAATATCAGAACTAAAAAACATCTTGGAACTCAGACATCATCTGGACCTCTTCTTCATTTTAAAAATTAGGAAACTGTCTTGGAGGAGACATGATTTCATGAGGATTCAGGGAGGATTAATGAAAAATTAGAAGAATTTTAAGATCTGGAGTTTACTTCAAAGTCATTAAACATTATTATAGTAAAAGTACTGTATGTTTCTTTTACAATTTCTTTTATAGTGCTTGGTATTGAAGGAAAAATTAGCCAGAACTTGGAAATAAGGCAAGAGAGACAGAGAGAGATCTTTTCAGTGTTATTCTCAGGAATTATTTAACAAACTGATGCAAGGATTATTTAATTATATAAGACAATTTGATTACAGGTCAGATACAAAGAAGTTATGCATTAACTTTCAGATTTCTGACTGGTTTTAAAGATAATTGCAAAATTTATGCTGTATAAACAGTTTTTAAATCTAATCTAGCAGTCTCATTCTAAACTTCTCATTTTTTAACCAAAAAGGTTAATAAGTACCCATTTCCTCATATGCTCTTGGCAGTTGGTTTACCATTTCTGTAAGTGAGGACCTGAGGAGACATTTTTCTAAGGAAGACATAAGATGGCCAATAGGCACATGAGAAGATGCTGCACATCATTAATCATCAGGGAAATGCCACTCAGAACCACAGTGAAACATCACCTCATGCCAGTCAGAATGGTGAATAGAACAACAACAAAAAACAAGAAACAACACATATTGGAGAGGATATGGAGGAAAGAGGGCTTTCATACACTTTTGCTGGGGATATAAATTTGTATAACCATTATGGAAAGCTGTATGGAGGTTTCTTTAAAAAACTAAAAATAGAAATACCATATGACCCAGTTATTCCACTTCTAAGAATTTATGCAAAAAAACCAAAATCATTGATTTGAAAAGATATATGCACTCTTGTGTTTATCATAGCATTATTTATAATAGCCAAGATATGGAAGCAACCTGTGTCCATTGATAAAGTATCCATTAAGATAAAGCATTCATTGGATAAAGTATCCAATCTAACTATCTATTATTATGAATATATAAAGATGTAGTACAAACATTAAATGGAATATTACTCAGCCATAAAAAAGAATGAAATAGTGTCATTTGCCATATCATGAATGGGTCTAGAGGGTATTATGCTAAGTGAAATAAGTCAAAGAAAGAAAGACAAATATCAAATGATTTCAATGACACATAAAATCTAAACAAATACATCCAAATGAACAAACAAACAAAGCAGAAATAGACTCATAAACTCAGAGAACAGACTGGTGACTGCCACTGGGGAGGGGGCTGGGGGCATGGGTGAAAAAGGTGAAGAGGATAAAGAGGTGCAAGCTTCCATTATAAAATAAATTTGTTATGGGACTGAAAGAACAGCATAGGAAAAGTTTTTTTTTAAATGTTTTTAATATGTGCTAATATTATGTTTATGTAAGAAATATATTTTTTAACATTTTGAAATTATACTGTAATTGTTATGGAGATTGTATCACCAGGATGTACAAGTGGATTTCCTGCCTGATAAACTGTCCTGTCCAAGAAGTGTCCCTCATACGGATTTTATTCCCAGGCCTATCTCACTTGACTCCTGGGCAAAATCCCAATGGGAAATGGAAAAAATCTTACCATCACTAACTTTTTCTTTCTCTCTTTTTTGCTTGTTTGTTGACCAAGCTCAACTCTGGTTTTAGTTGGTACATAGCACAAAAGTTATTCCTCACTGGAGCAGAAATCACTGGAAATCTGGGTTTTTAATTTAACTATTTGTTAATACTTTATGGGGGCATGAGAATTTATTCTAGTTGGGAATAAGATGACAAAGATCTTTTTAAACTTTTTTTTAATTGAGCTAAAATTGACATATAACATTATATTAGTTTCAGGTGTACAATGTAATAATTCAATATTTGTATACACTGTAAAGTGATTACCACAATGTCTAGTTAGTTACCATCTGTCACAGTACAAAATTATAATTTTTTACCTTGTGATGAGAACTTTTAAGATTTATTCTCTTGGCAACTTTCAAGTATGGAATACAATGTTCTTGACTATAGTCACTATGCTGTACATTATATATCAATAACAATGATTTTAAATCTACAGGTTTATACCACTTGACCCCCTTCATCCATTTCATCCACCCCCAATCCCCTTCCCCTCTGATAACCACCAAGTCTATACTCTGTATCTTTGAATTTGTTTATGTTTTGTTTTGTGTTTTAGATTCCACATATAGGGGAAATCACAATGTATTTGTCTTTGTCTGGCTTATTTCACTTAGCATAATATCCCCAAAGTCCACTCATATTGTCACAAATAACAATTTCTTTTTTTGCTGCTAAATAATATCCCATACTTGTACAACATCTTTATCCATTCATCCATCAGTGGACACTTAGGATGTTTCCACTTGCAATCTTGGCTATTGCAAAAAAAATGTTGCAATGAACATGGGAGCATATATATCTTTTTAGCTAGTGTTTCCATTTTCTTCAGATAAATACCCAGAAGTGGAATCACATGTCAGTTCTTTTTAAATAGAGTCTTAATGGAGTGTTTGCGGTTTTCTATATATAAAATCATATTGCCTGAAGATGGAGACAGTATTATTTCTTCCTTTCCAATTTGGTTGCCTTTTTTTTTTCTTGCCTAATAGTTGTGGCTAAAACTTCCAATACTATTTTGAATAAAAGTGGGGATAGTGGGCATGTTTGCCTTGTTTCTGATCTTAGAGCTTCCAGCTTTTCAACATTGAGTATAGTAGCTCTGGGTTTATTATACATAAAATAAACCCAGAGCTACTATACCAAATACATGACTTTATTGTGTCGAGGTGTGTTTTTTCTATACCTACTTCGTTGAGAGGTTTTTTTTCATAAATGGATGTTGAGTTTTTTAAATGCTTCTTCTGCATCTATTGAGATTTTATCCTTCATTTTGTAAATGTGGTGTATCATGTTGATTGATTTGTTAATGTTAAGCCATCCTTGCACCACTGGAAAAAATCCTACTTGTTTATGGGGTACGACGATTTCAATGTATTGTTGAATTCAATTTGCTAAATATTTTGGGGGATATTTTTGTATCTATGTTCATCAGGGATATTGACCTATAATTTTCTTTTTTCGCTGTCCTTGTCTGGTTTCAGCATCAGAGTAATGCAGGCCTCATGAAATGAGTTTGGTAGCTAACTCTTGGGGGTAAATCCCAGGGCAAAATACCTTTGAAACCGAAATCAGTCAAAGGGAGAAATAAAGTTAAAGAAACCCGTTTATTTCTTACAAGCATTTATTCAGTCTCTCTCTGGACCTAGCAGCAGCAGATGAAAGCTCCACCCAACCTCTACAATCCAGATAAGCCCTCTCTAGCCCATGTAATTACCTATTGATGTGGAGATGGACTACTTCTCTCTACCACTTGGAAACACCTATTGATATGCAGATGTACTAAAGGCAGGTGAGAGATTCTGGAAATATTGCAATTTCACCCACAGGACCTTTCCCTCCTGTTCAGTTTTTTGGAAACATTTGAGAAGGATAGGTATTAAATCTTCGAATGTTTGGAAGATTTCACTAGTGAAGTCATGTGGTTCTGAATTTCATTTGTTGGGAGTTATTTGATTACTGATTCAATCTCCCTGCTAGGAATTAGTCTATTCAGAGTTTCTGTTTCTTCATTAAACAGCCTTGGTAAGTTGTATGTTTCTAAGAATTTACCATTTCTTCTATGTTGTCCAATTTGTTGACTATAATTGTTCATATTATTTATGATCCTTGTTTTCTATGGGTTCAGCTATAACTTCTCTTTCAATTCCTTGTTTTATCTATTTGAGCCCTCTTTCTTTCATTCCTTGGTAAGTCTACCTAAAGGTGTTTTTTTTTTTTATCTTTTCAAAGAACTGATTGTTATTGATACTGATCTTCTGTATTGTCTTTTAAATCTCTATTCTGTTTACGTAGACTCAAATCTTTCTCATTTTCCTCTTTCTACTAACTTTTGGCTTTGTTCTTTTCTGGTTCTTCTCAGTGTGCAGTTAAATTGAAAATTTTTTTTTCTTGTGTAGTATTGTAATACTATGAACTTTCTTTGTAGAACCAGTTTGCTGTATCCCACAGATTTTGGCATGTTTTATTTACATTTTCTTTTGCCTCTAGATGTTTTATGATTGTGCCTTGATTTATTCATTGACCCACTAGATGTTCAGTAACATTTTGTTAAGTCTCCATATTTGTGATTTTTCCAGTTTTCTTCTTGCAATTGATTTCTCATTTCATACCATTGTGGTCAGAAAAGACTCGATGTGATTTCAAACTTCTTCAATTTATTGATAATTACTTTGTGGCCTAAAATATGATCTGTTCTGGAGAATGTTCCATGTGCAACTGAGAAGAATGAGGAATATATCATCTCGTTGTTAGATAAATTCCAACTGAAATAAGCAGGCAAAGACAGGCAACAAAGGCCAGGTAGTTTATTTGAATGTAATTCCCAGGCGAGGTTCACCAGCCTATGGAAATGGAGGCTGGGGAAATCGCTCCCAGCAGGGCAGGCAGCAAGTTTTTAAAGAAGGCAGGGGGAGGCAGAGCAAAGGTATACAGTGAGGTGAGGTGAGGATTGGTTCGCCTAGGTTACGTGGGGATCTCTCATTGGCCTTTAGCCAGGTACTGGAAAGTTACCAGTGCACGTCTAGCTTGGGGGAGGGCTCTAGTTAGGAACTCCTGGAATGTTGTCCGATCAGACTCTGGAATGTTGTCAGACCGGAACCTGTTGGTCTCTTCACCTTGTTTGGTGAGGCCTGAGCTTGTCCAGCAGGCTCACCCCTTCCCCCAATGCCTCCAGCCTTATATTCCAGCCTTTTGGTCATAATGGGTGATGATTCTATCTGGCTACTTCCGACTGACAAGGGGTGTCATGGGGGGGCGGTTAAGGCTGGTTGACGGGCAGAGGAGGCTCAGTCAGGATGGGTGAGTACTTGTGCAGCAACAGTTGATTAACTTTTATGTGTGAAATTTCTGCCATTAGCTGTTGAAGAACTTGAAAACACATGGGGCAATTAAGAGTAAACCACAAACTGTTATTAAGGGGCCCAGCAGAGGCATTAGCCAGGCTATTATGGGGGACTGAAGCCACCCAGAAAGGCTGCCTTCAGGTACTCGTGTTTTGTGGAGGTCTTTTTGTAGTTCTTGTAGTTTTTTTACACTTTGTTCTATGACCCCAGACTCATTGATATAGTAGCAGCATTCTTCCTGCAAGAAAATACAGGTTCCACCCTTTTCTGCGGTAAGCAGATCTAAGGCCTGCCAATTTTGAAGGGTGACCTGGGCAAGGGAAGTAAGTTGTCGCTGGAGGGAAATAAGAGAGGTGGAGGTTTCTCCCAGGGTCAGGCTCACTCTATCATCTAATGCTTCCAGTTGACTTGTGAGACCTTGAAAGCTGACTAGGCTATGGCCTAATGCTCTTGCCCCTGTGGCGGCCGCAGCTACCGCGGTGACCAGACTTACTTCTACTAGTACTGGTAGGAAGACAGCCCTCTTTTGCCTAGCTCCTGGATACATAGACCATCCGTCTAGTGCCTGCTTTACCTCAGGTTTATTGTATAACGTCAATTAGGGAACTAGCATCACTGAAAAGCAGGGCCCTACCGTGGTGCTGCTGATATACTGGGTAAGGGTGTTGTTGCACCAGAAAAACCCGCCCCCTTGAAGGGAGATTGGAGTGTCTACAGTTACCCATCATCGGCATTGGCTTCCCATTGATAATTCCGAGATGGTGGAATTCTAGGTCAGGTAGCAGATCAGTGGGGACGATGGTTCTTTGTGCCACTTTCTGGTGGCCCCGGTCCTATGATGAACTTCGGGCTTAAGGTTCATTTTCCACATCAGTACCTCACTTAAAGGGAGGCTGCAGTCTTTTTCAGAGGAGTTTACTGGTTGAACCTGGAAAAAACTACCACCACTGGGGCCATTGGAGGGAGGCGCAGAGGAAACAATCAGACACATTGCTGAGGATATGTGAAGCATTAAGAAACTGTACTGTTTCTCCAATGACTCTGGCCCAGGAAAGTGGTGCTCCTACTGGTTGTAGGGAGTGGGGGTAGGGGTCTGACTGAATCTTCTGTTTCAGTGCCTGCTCTGTTTGTAGAATATTACTTGATACCTGTGCCTGGGTGTTTAGAACTTGCATGAGAGTGGGATTTAAAGTGGTCCATTCTCTCTTGATGTATACTGTGCCCTGTGGGGAGGCTTGGTAACCATTGTATATCTTGCTCTGTACTCCTTTTTCCCAGCATGGGTCCCATGGGTCACTAACGGTAATGTATAGCTTATCTTGTATTCTGAAGAACATGTTGTCAGAGACTCCTCTTTCTGTATCTTCTACTGCATGAACTCTACATGTGCCTAATTCAGGATGACATCCCCCATATATGTCAGACTTGAAAATACATGTATGAGAGATTTTGTCATATGGAAAGCACCGTGTAGGGTTTGAAAAAGTGTTTAAGATGTCTATGTGTACCAGTATTTGAATCGGTGCCTGACAACCTACACGTGGGCAACATTAGGTGCCTACTTCTCGGTCTTTGATTCCGTGAAGAGTTAGTTGGAGCTTAAACTTCCATGCAGAATAACTCTGCCTAGAGACCACCGGGCTATTCATCTGGCTGGTTGTACTTGACACGACTAACCCATAGCTTAAGAGGACCCACCTCACAAGACACCCAATCATCATGTCTGGGCGCCTGTTTGAGCCTAGAAAGGTGATACCAGGAGGAATGCCCGTGTAGTTTGACTGCTGAGGGCATAGTGGGGATTACTGTATAAGGTCCTGTTCAGTGGGGTTGGAGGGATTTTGGCTGGAGTTCTCTTAGGAGTACCTTGTCTCCTGGCTGAAGGATCGCTATGTCTCCTGGGTTGTTGGATGATGTAGGTTGGGGTAGGAGCTGGTCTGCATGTTCCCTGAGAAGATGTCTCAACATTGTAAAGTAAGGAAGGTAGGAGGCCAAAGGAGGAGAGGTAGTGGGCAGGCTTGAGTTTAGTAAGAAGGGCCTGCCATACATCAGCTTAAATGTGCTTAGTCCAGTCGGTCCCCAGGGGGCAGCACACAGCCGAGAGAGAGCAATGGGGAGAAGATCTGCCATGAGAGCTTTACCTCTAGAGAGAGCTTGCTTAGTTTTAGGAGACCGTTAGCCCTTTTGACTTTACCTGACGATTGGGGGTGATGGGGTATATGGAGGTTTCAGGTGATATTGAGAGCCTCGACTGTTAGCTGAGTGACCCCAGAGACGAAAGCACGCCCGTTGTCCGACTATAGCAAGGTAGGCAGGCCAAAGCAGGGGATGATATGTGCCACCAATGTCTGTGCCACTACTGAAGCTGTTTCCTGGCTGGTGGGGAAGGCTTCAATCCACCCTGAAAAGGTATCAACCAGAGCTAGTAAATACCGGAGCTTTTTATGCTTAGGCATATGGGTGAAATTGACCTGCCAGTCCTGTCCAGGGATTGTTCTTCTCATCTGGTGGAGGGCTATTCGGGTCTTCAGAGCACCTTGAGATGAGACACGATGACAAGTAGTGCACGTCTGGTGCACCTCATCTATGGCCTTGCGGAGACGATAAGGGGCAAATATGGGGGAGAGAAACTGGTGCATGGCCTCCAGCCCAATGTGTAGAAACTGATGAATTTTGGATATGATATCTCTGCCTTGGGCTTGGGGGAGGGCAATTTGTCCCCCGAGGTATGTCCATCTCTGATCTCTCAACATCCCCCCCTTGATGTAGAAGCAGTCACCATACGTCATTGGGGTATTGGGGCAATAGAGAGGGAGAAAGAAACAGCACAGAGGGTTGGCTAGACCTGGATGTTAACTGTCTGGCCATGGAGTCTGCCAACGCATTACCTCTGGTTACTGGATCGTTTCCAGTCTGATGTCCCTTACAATGCATGATGGCCACTTCTTTGGGGTCCTGTAGGGCCTATAGCAGGCAGCTGATAGCCCTGCCGTTGATGATTGGGGTTCCCTTAGTGGTAAGGAAGCCCCTTTCCTTCCAAATCGCAGCATGAGTGTGTGTAATTAGGAAACCATATTTAGAGTCAATATAAATTGTGGCCCTCTTCCTCGCTGCCAGCTCTGACACCCAGGTAAGAGCTACTAATTTGGCTTTCTGGGAGGTGGTCGCAGATGGGAGTAGGTTTGCTTCTATCACCTGTGACAGAGTCACCACTGCATAGGCCGCCCTTCGCACCCTGTCACTCTCCTTCACTGAGCTTCCATCTATGAAAAAAGTCAAGTCAGTGTCTTTGAGGGGCACGTCTTGTAGGCCCTCTCTAGGTTTTCTAAGAGCCTCTACAATCTCTACACAGCAATGAGTGGGCTGATCTGCCTGATCACTGACAGGAAGCAAGGAGGCTAGGTTAAGGGGTGGAGAGACTTGTAGGGTTACCTGTGGATGTTCAATAAACAGAAGGTGGAATTCCTGTACTCTTGAAGGACTCAAGGAGGCCAGGGATTTATGACTCAAAAGATCTTGTAACTGGTGTGGGGAATACAGCATAATGGGCTGTTGGAGAGTTAATTTCAGGGCTTCTTGGGCCAGACTTCCCACAGCTGCCAGGGCTTGGAGGCAAGGCTGCCACCCTCTGGTGGTGGTATCCAACTGTTTGGAGAGAAAGGCAACAGGACAGCACCCCAGCCCCACTGGCTGTACCAGCACTCCGGTTGCCACCCTTGCCCTCTCTGCTATATATAGGATAAAGGGCTTAGTTCAGTCAGGGAGTATTAACAGGGGGGATGAGAGCAACACATCCCACAATTGATTGAAAGCAGAAACTACCTCGGTGGGTGAAGTTAGCAGCCCAGTAGGAGTCTCTGTGGCAGCCACATAGAGCGGTCTGGCCAGAAGGGCAAAGTTAGGCACCCAGTGTCTGAAAACCCCACCAATCCTAGAAAGGATAGTATCTCAGCTCCCGAAGTAGGTGGCAGGAGAGCTTTAATCACAGCCTCTCAGTCTGCCATTAGGGCTTTAGTGGTGGGAGTTAGAGCTAGCCCAAGGTATGTAACCTGGGGTAGAGACAGCTGTACTTTGGCAGGGAATACTCTGTATCCCATGTCTGCCAGGAAATTAAGAAGGGATGTGGTGTCTAGGACCGAGGCCTCCTTTGAGGGGCTGCAAAGTAAAAGATCATCCACGTATTGGAGGAGAGTACTCTCACCCGTTGAGTGTTGTGAGAGATCCTCCACTAGAGCCTGTCCAAAAAGATGGGGGCTATCTCCAAGACCTTGAGGTAGAACTGTCCAGGTCAGTTGTCTAGACCGACGGGTGTCAGGGTCTTCCCACGTGAAGGCAAATAGCGGCTGCGAGTCTGAGTGGAGAGGTATAGTGAAAAAGGCATCTTTAAGGTCCAGTATAGTAAAATGAGAGGTACCGGAAGGGACTTGAGACAGAAGAGTATATGGGTTAGGCACCACTGGGTGTAAGGGAATAACAGCCTCATTAATTATTCGTAGGTCTTGACCGAGGCAATATGCTCCAGAAGGCTTTTATACCAGCAAGATGGGAGTATTGAAAGGAGAGTTAGCCAGCACTAAAAGCCCCTGCGAGAGCAGACAATTAACAATAGGCTGTAGTCCCCTTTGGTGAGCCTGTGAAATAGGAAATTGAGGCTGAGAAGGGAAGCAGGATGGGTCTTTAAGGCATATTAAAACCAGGGTGTGGTGGGTTGCTACCACAGGGGTGGAGATGTCCCACACGACCAGATTGACAGCAGTCTAGGAAGTCGGAAGACTCAGGTTACGGTCATCTAACTCTTCTTCACTGACCAAAGCAATGAGGGAGACTCAGGCGTCCTGTAAGCATTTAAAAGGTGGGAGGGAAATAGAGGCTCCTAACTTATAGAGCAAATCTCGTCCTAACAGAGGGGTAGGACAGGAAGGCATGACCAGAAAGGAATGGGTAAACAGGATGCTTTGAAAGGCGCAGGACACTGGACCCGTCTCTAAAGGCTTGGAGAGGGTTCCCATGACCCCAACTATGGAGAGCTTGGCAGGGTTTAAAGGCCTTTTAAAGGAGGGGAGAACAGAGTAGGTAGCCCCGTGTCCACCAAGAAGGAGATGGGCTTACCCGCTGCCCACAGCTTGGCCCTGGACTCAGCGAAGGTGATCGGGGTGTCCGAGTCCAGGCGTCTTCAATTTTTGAGGATTCCCAGCAGGTCTGAAAGGCAGTCCTTCGAGGGTTTCTGCCCCCCACAGAGCTCTGCCACTGGAGGAGGACCACCCCCTAGTGGACAATCTACTTTCCAATGACCTCGCTTACTGCAGTTGGGGCAGGGTCTGGTCGGTCTATGTGGTTGGTTGGGGCACTTCAGTGCCCAGTGCTCTTCTTTGCCACACTAAAAGCAAGGGCCCGGAGGTTCGAGTCGATCTTCAGGGACACCCCAACGATCTCCATGAGCCAGCCGCAGAGCAACTGTTATGGCGCGGGTCTGTTCTGTTATTCGGGCAGCTGACCTCCTCTCTCTCTCGTCCTTTTGGGAATGAAAAACTTTGAATGCCATATCTACTAGGTCTGGGGACCATCTTCAGCCTTTATAAGCTTGTGCCTGATGTCAGGAGCTGACTGAGTTATAAAATGCATGGCCAGAAGAGAGGGACCTAATGCTGAGGCCGGGTCAGTCTTAGTAAAAGCTCCTAGAGTTTCTTTTAGGTGCTTGAGGAATTCTGATGGGTTTTCGTCAGGCTTCTGGGTAATTTCTCTAAGCTTATCATAATTGATAGCCTTTTGGGCGGTTGAGTTCATACCTGCCAATAAGTAGCAAACCATGAGATCTCGGCATGCTTCACCCTCAGTAGAATTATAATCCCACAGGGGTTCTTGTAGAGGAATAGCTTCTCTGCCCATAGGTTCCCACTCATCTGTGGTGTGGACCTCATTGGCACAGTGCTGTGCCACTGCCATGACATGGTCATATTCTTCCATGGTTAGAGTGGATTGGAGGACTACATGTACATCGTGCCAGGTGAGCTTGTAAGCTCGAGTGAGATATTTAAACTGTTTAGCAAACATTATGGGGTTGGAGGAGAAGGACCCCCAATCGCTGTTCTACTTGGGACAACTCTGCCAGGGAAAAGGGAACATGAACCTGCACGAACCCTTCAGCTCCCGCTACCTCCTTCAGAGGAGCCATTGCCTGAGCTTGAGACCGCTGTGACTTAGAGTGGGTTATGGGAGGGCTAGACCATTTGGGCACTAGCTACGGTGAGGAAGATGGCGGTGGGTTTGAAGGAGGGGACAGAGGCGGTGACCTTGTTAGTGGCAGATACAACCTGGGAATTGATGCAGAACTTGAAGGCAGGGGACTAGGATATGGGGGAGTTTTATCTGTTTTATCCAAAGTGGAGTCAGCACCTGTGGAGCAAGATGGCGGTGTGACTGGAAGTGAAGGGGAACAAGATGGTGGAGAGACAGGAAGAGAAGGGGAACAAGATGGAGGAGAGACCGGAAGAGAAGGGGAACAAGATGGAGGACATGAACATTGAGGAAGGGAGCCAGCCCCCATGGTGGGCCTGGAGGAGTGGGAAGGGGGGTAGCCGAGATCCTCTGCTGAGTCCATCAGAAAATAGCCTCCCAGTAATAGAAGGGGTAGAGATAGGCAGTCCTAGGTGGAGGCCTGGGCTAACAAAACTTGGGAAGGAGTACAATTAACACAGAAATCTGGGCAGGTGCACAGAGTCCAAAAAGCCTGCACATATGGGATTTCACTCCACTTTCTACTCCGGAGGCAATAATTAGTTAAGTTGGTGAGGAGACCAAAATCAAAAGTTCCCTCAGGGGGCCAGTGAAATTGATTGTCCAAGGGATACTGAGGCCAGGCCTGAGAGCAAAGGAAGACTAGCTTCCATTTGCAAACTTCCCAGGACAAATATAGAGTAACAAGGGGTCTGGGCCTCTGCTTTTGAGGGCTGGTTCCCCATGTCTGCATCACTCCCCATCTAATCCCACTGAGAGGAGCGCCCAGCTTCCCAAGCGCACCAAGTCAGAGGAGACGGCCTGGGAACCTGGGTGAGGAACATCTCCTCCACCACAGAGCCAGGGGTGGACCGGATGGCCGCAGATGTCCTGGGGCCTGGGGTAGAGACATCTCCCACACCGCAGGGCCAGGGGCATGCTGGATGCCCACAGACATCCTATGGCCTGGGTTAGGGATGTCTCCCACACTGCAGTGCCAGGGGTGGGCTGGATGCCCACAGAGGGTGGGCCAGATGCCCAGGGGCCGGATGCCCCAATCTGGACATAGCTATGATTTCTAATGGACCAGGCGAAATGGAGTGAGGAAGGGAAACAGACCTGGGGAAACTGAGGGACTCACCAGAAAATAGTCCACGCAGCAGAGAGCAGGCTGAGGTCCCGGGTTGGGAAAGGAGGGGGCAGGGCCACTGGTGGCCAGTCGGGGCCCCATGCTCATGCTCCTTCTTGGGTTTCAGCACCAAATGTAAGATAAATTCCAACCGAAATAAGCAAGCAAAGAGAGGCAACAAAGGGCCAGGTAGTTAATTTGAACGCAATTCCCGGGCAAGGTTCACCAGTCTATGGAAATGGAGGCTTGGGAAGTCGCTCCCAGCAGGGCAGACAGCAAGTTTTTAAAGAAGGCAGGGGGAGGCAGAGCAAAGGTATACAGTGACGTGAGGATTGGCTTGCCTAGGGTATGTGGGGGTCTCTCATTGGCCTTTAGCCAGGTACTGGAAAGTTACCAGTACTCTTCTAGCTTGGGGGAGGGCTCTAGTTAGGAACTCCTGAAATGTTGTCCGATCAGACTCTGGAATATTTTTAGACCAGAACCTGATGGTCTCTTCACCTTGTTTGGTGAGGCCTGAGATTGTCCAGCAGGCTTACCCCTTCCCCTGGTGCCTCTAACATTACATTCATCATACAGAGAATTCTATATATATCATGAAGTCAGTTTGGTTTAATGTCACTTAAGGCAAATGTTTCTTTATTGGTTTTCTGTCTGAATGATTTATTCATTGACATAAGTGGGGTGCTAAAATCCCCTATTATTGTATTGTTGTCAGTTGTTCACTTTAGGTCTGTTAATATTTTCTGTATGTATTTAGGTGCTCCCATGTTGGGTGAATAAATATTTACAACTGTTATATACTTTTATTGGGATGACCTGTTTATCATTATGTAATGCTTGTCTTTGCCTTTTAATACAGTTTTTATTTTCAAGTTAATTTTTTCTGACATAAGGATAGCTACACCAGCTTTCTTTCACTTTGCATGGAATATCTTTTAGTACTTTGAATATATCGTAACACTCCCATCTGAATGAAAAATTTCTGCTGATAAAATCAGCAGATAGTCTTATGGGGCTATACTATATATAGCAAGTTTTTTGTCTTGCTGCATTTAAGATTCCCTATTTTAACTTCTGACATTTTAATTATTGTATGTATTGGTACACAATTTTTGGGTTAGTTTTATTTGGAACTACTGTGCGACCTAGACCTGCATGTCTATTTCTTTCAATAGTTGGGGAAGATTTCAGCCACTATTTCTTCAAATGATTTTTCTGCTACATACACTATCTTCTCTTTCTGGGACCTCTATAATGTGAATTTTATTCTTTTCAATGTGCTAAAGGACCCATATGTAATTTTCACTTTTTAAATTTTTTTTACTTTGGTATCATTAATATACAATTACATGAGTGACATTCTGGTTACTACATTCCCCCATTATCAATTCCCTACCACATATCCCATTACAGTCACTGACAACAAGTGTAGTAAGATGCTATAGAATCACTACTTGTCTTTGTGGTAAACTGCCTTCCCTGTGCCCCCACCCCCATGTTATGTGTGCTAATTGTAATGCCCCTTATTCCCCTTATTCCTACCTTCCCGCCCATCCTCCCCAGTCCCTTCCCCTTTGGTAACTGTTAGTCCATTCTTGGGTTCTGTGAGGCTGCTGCTGTTTTGTTCCTTCAGTTTTCCTTTGTTCTTATACTCCACAGATGAGTGAAATCATTTGGTGCCTCTCTTTCTCTGCCTGGCTTATTTCACTGAGCATAATACCCTCTAGCTCCATCCATGTTGTTACAAATGGTAGGATTTGTTTTCTTCTTGTAGCTGAAAAATATTCTATTGTGTATATGTACCACATCTTCTTTATCCATTCATCTACTGATGGACACTTAGGTTGCTTCCATATCTTGGCTATTGTAAATAGGGCGGTGATAAACATAGGGGTTGTATATGCCTTTATGAAACTGGGATCCTGCATTCTCAGGGTAAATTCGAAGGAGTGGAATTCCTGGGTCAAATGGTATTTCTATTTTTAGTTTTTTGAGAAACCTCCATACTGCTTTTCACGATGGTTAAACTAATTTACATTCCCACCAGCAGTGTAGGAGGGTGCCCCTTTCTGCACATCCTTGCCAACATTTGTTGTTGTTTGTCTTTTGGATGTTGGCCATCCTATCTGGTGTGAGGTGATATCTCATTGTCATTTTAGTTTGCATTTCTCTGATGACAAGTGATGTGGAGCATCTTTTCATATACCTGCTGGCCCTCTGAATTTATTTGGAAAAGTGTCTGTTCAAATCCTTTGCCCATTTTTCATTGGCTTATTTGCTTTTTGTTTGTTGAGGTGCATGAGAATTTTGTATATTTTGGATGTCAACCCCTTATTGGACATGTCATTTATAGATACATTCTCCCATACTGTAGGATGACTTTTTGATCTACTGATGGTGTTCTTTGCTGTATGGAAGCTTTTTAGTTTGATATAGCCCAACTTGTTCATTTTTGCTTTTGTTTTCCTTGCCTGGGGAGATATGTTCATGAAGAAGTTGCTCACGTTCCTATTCAAGAGCTTTGCCTATGTTTTCTTCTAAGTTTTATGGTTTCATGACTTCATTCAGGTCTTTGACCCATTTCAAGTTTACTTTTGTCTTTGGAGTTATACAGTAATCCAGTTTCATTCTCTTACATATAGCTGTTCAGTTTTGCCAACACCAGTTGTTGAAGAAGCTGTCATTTCTCCATTGTATATCCATGGCTCCTTTATCATATATTAATTGACCATATATGCTTGGGTTAATATCTGGACTCTCTATTCTGTTCCCCTGGTCTTTGGGTCTCTTCTTGTGCCAGTATCAAATTGTCTTGATTACTGTGGCTTTGTAGTAGAGTTTGAAGGTGGGGAGCAAGATACCCCCTATTTTATTCTTCCTTCTCAGGATTGTTTTGTCTATTCGGGGTCTTTGGTGGTTCCATATGAATTTTAGAACTATTTGTTCCAGTTCATTGAAGAATGCTGTTGGTAGTTTGATAGGGATTGCATTGAATCTGTAGATTGCTTTAGGCTTGATGGCCATTTTGACAATACTAATTCTTCCTACACAAGAGCATGTGATGAAGTTCCATTTATTAGTGTCCTCTTTAATTTTTCTTAAGAGTATCTTGTAATTTTCAGAGTATAGGTGTTCCACTTCCTTGCTTAGGTTTATTCCTAGGTATTTTATTCTTTTTGATGCAACTGTGAATGGAATTGTTTTCCTGATTTCTCTTTCAGATAGTTCATTGTTAGTGTATAGGAATGCCACAAATTTTTGTGTATTAATTTTGTATCTTGTAACGTTGCTGAATTCAGATATTAGATCTAATTGTTTAGAGTGGATTCTTTAGGGTTTTTTATATACATCATGTCATCTGCCAACAGGGTCAGTTTAACTTCTTCCTTGCCTATCTGGATGCCTTTATTTCTTTGTGTTGTCTGATTGCCTTAGGTAGGACCTCCAGTACTGCATTGAACAGAAGTGGGGAGAGTGGGCATCCTTGTCTTGTGTCCAATCTTAAAGGATTTCAGTTTCTCATTGTTAAGTATAACGTTCGCTATGGGTTTCTCATATATGGCCTTTATTATGTTGAGGTACTTTCCCTCTATACCCATTTTGTTGAGAGTTTTTATCATGAATGGATGTTGAATTTTGTCAAATGCTTTTTCATCTATGAAGATGATAATCCGGTTTTTGTCCTTCTTTTTATTGATGTGGTGGATGACGTAGGTGGGTTTTCGAATGTTGTACCATCCTTGCATCCCTGGAATAAATCCTACTTGATCATGATGGATGACCTTTTTCCTGTATTTTTGAATTCGGTTTGCTAATATTTTGTTGAGTATTTTTGCATTGATGTTCATCAGGGATTGTGGTCTGCAATTTTCTGTTTTTGTGTTGTGTTTGCCTGGTTTGGGTATTAGAGTGATGTTGGCCTCATAGAATGAGTTTGGAAGTATTACTTCTTCTTCTACTCTTTGGAAAACTTTAAGGAGGATGGGTATTACGTCTTCACTAAATGTTTGATAAAATTCAGTGGTGAAGCCATGTAATCCAGTGTTTTAGTTCTTAGGTAGTTTTTTGATTACCAGGTCAATTTCATTGCTGGTAGTTGGTCTATTCAAATTTTTTGTTTCTTTCTGAGTCAGCATTGGAAGGTTGTATCTTTCTAGAAAGTTGTCCATTTCTTCTAGGTTTTTCAGTTTGTTAGCATATAATTTTTCATTGTATTCTCTAACAATTCTTTGTATTTCTGTGGTGTCTGTAGTGGTTTTTCCTCTCATTTCTGATTCTGTTTATGTGAGTAGATTCTCTTTTATTCTTCATAAGTGCAACTAGGTGTTAATCTATTTTCTCAAAGAACCAGCTCTTGCTTTCATTAATTATTTCTATTGTTTTATTCTTCTTGATTTTATTTATTTCTGCTCTAATCTTCATTATTTCTGTCTTTCTATAGACTTTGGGACTCATTTGTTCTTCTTTTTCTTGTTTTATTAATTGTGAGCTTAGACTGTTCTTGTGGGATTGTTCTTCTTTCCTGAGGTAGCCCTGTATTGCAATACACTTTTCTCTTAGCATGGCCTTCGCTGTGTCCCACAGATTTTGCAGTGTTGAAATTGTTGTTGTCATTTGCCTCAATATACTGCTTGATCTCTGTTTTTATTTGGTCATTGATCCATTTGTTATTTAGGAGCATGTTTTGAAGCCTCCATGTGTTTGTGGGATTTTTCATTTTCTTTGCATAATTTATTTCTAGTTTCATACCTTTGTGGTCTGAGAAACCGGTTGGTACAATTCCAATCTTTTTGAATTTACAGTAGCTCTTTCTGTGGCCTAGTGTATGATCTGTTCTTGAAAATGTTCCATATGCACTTGAGAAGAATGTGCATTCTGCTGCTTTTGGGTGTAGAGTTCTGTAGATGTCTCTTATTTCCATCTGTTCTAATGTGCTGTTCAGTGCCTCTGTGTCCTTACTTATTTTCTGTCTGGTTGATCTGTCCTTCAGTGTGAGTGGAGTGTTTAATCTCCTAAAATGAATGCATTGCATTCTATTTCCCCTTTTAATTCTTTTAGGATTTGTTTTACACATGTAGGTGCTCCTGTGTTGAGTGCATAAATATTTATAATGGTTATATATTTTTGCTGAATTGACCCTTTTATCATTAGATAATGTCCTTCTTTGTCTCCTGTGACTTTATTTGTTTTGATGTGTAGTTTGTCTCATACAAGTACTGCAACTCCTGCTTTTCTCTCCCTATTAGTTGCATGAAATATATTTTTTCATCCCTTCACTTTTAGTCTGTGTATGTCTTTGGGTTTAAAATGAGTCTCTTGTAGGCAGCATATAGGTAGGTCTTGTTTTTTTATCTATTCAGTGACTCTTTGACTTTGGTGCCTTCAGTACATTTTCATTTAGGGTGATTATCGATAGGTACTTCCTTATTGCTATTGCAGGCTTTAGATTTGTGGTTACCAAAGGTTCTAGGTTAACTTTCTTACTATCTAAGTGTCTAATTTAACTCACTAAATATGCTATTACAAACACAATCTAGAGGTTCTTTTTTTTTCTCCTCCTTTTTCTTCTTCCTTCATTCTTTACATATTAGGTACCATATTCTGTACTCTTTGCCTATCCCTTGATTGACTTTGCAGATAGTTAATTTAATTTTGTGTTTGGTTAGTAATTAGCTGTTCTACTTTCTTCACTGTGGTTTTATTACCCTGGTGACAGCTATTAAACATCAGAAATACTTCCATCTATAGCAGTCCCTCTGAAATACAGTGTAGAGACAGTTTGTGGGAGGTAAATACTCTCAGCTTTTGTTTATCTGGAGATTGTACAATCCCTCCTTCAAATGTAAATGATAATCTTGCTAGATAAAGTAATCTTGGTTCAAGGCCCTTCTGCTTCATTGCATTAAATACCTCATGCCACTCCCTTCTGGCCTGTAAGGTTTCTGCAGAGAAGTTTAATGGTAGCCTGATGGGCTTTCTTTTGTATGTGATCTTATTTGTCTTTCTGGCTGCTTTTAATAGGCTGTCCTTATCCTTGATCTTTGCCATTTTAATTACTATATGTCTTGGTGTTGTCTTCTTTGGGTCCCTTGTGTTGTGAGATCAGTTCACTTCCATGGCCTGAGAGACTATCTCCTTCCCCAGATTGGGGAAGTTTTCAGCATTTACCTCCTTAAAGACACTTTTTATCTCTTTTATCTCTTCTTCTTCTTCTGGTACCCATATAATGTGAATATTGTTTCATTTGGATTGGCCACACAGTTCTCTCAATATTCTTTCATTCTTAGACATCCTTTTTTCTCTCTGTGCTTCAGATTCTTTGTATTCCTCTTCACTACTTTCTGTTTCATTTATCATCTCCTCCACCATATCTAATCTATGTTTAATACACTCCATTGTGCTCTTCAATGGTTGAATCTCTGACCAGAATTGATTCCTCTGTTCTTGCATATCTTTTGGTACCTTCATGAACATGTTAATGATTTCTATTTTGAACTCCCTTTCAGGAAGATTCATGAGGTCAATGCCATTTAAATCTTTCTCTGGAGTTGGAGTCATAATTTTACTTTGAACCAGATTCCTTTGGCATTTCATATTTGTATATGGCACCCTCTAGTGCCCAGCAGCTCTACTCTCTGGAGCTGCTCAGCCCCTAAAGCAATGTTGGGTATTGCAGGGGAGTGGTAATGGTGCCTGGGGGTAGGATGGAGCTGTTTCCTGCTTCGTGGCTACTATGCCTGTCTCCACTGACTGAACCAGTGGGCTGAGCACACAAGTATAAGCCTCTATGCTTTGCATTTGTAGTTGCTGTAGACAGTTGTTCCCTTTGGCTGGCCTAACACCTGGGAAGGGTTTGCCAGTTGCGAGCCAGGAGGGGCTGGCCTGGAGAAAGGTGCTGTAGGCTGCGTATCACAGAGGGTGTCCTTTGAGCTGTCTAGCTGGAGAGGGAGCTGGAGCACCTGAAGATTGTGAAAGCTCCCAACCTGCTGGGAAGAGTGTACCCAGACAATATTGTCTACCTGTCCTTTCACGTGGGCAGTAAGCTCTGTGCAGTCATTGCCCCTTTAGCATCCCTCTTGCTCTTAGGAAGTCTCTCAGACTGCCTGCCTTTCTTTTGTCCCAGAGCAGCCAGATATGGATCCCTGCTTTACACAAGTGGTTGAAATCTCAATCCTTCCAGTAATTCTGCCTGTCTTAGCTATGCAACCCCCTAATCACAACAGTACCATGCAAGCATCATGAAATGTAGGTTTGTGCTCTCAGAGCTGATCTCTTGAGCTTGGTATTCAGCAGTCCCAGGCCTCCACTCTCTCCCCACTCTATTTCTCTTCCTCTTGCCCTTGAGCTGGGGTGGGGGAAGGGCTTGGGTCCCACGAGGCCATGGCTTTGGTACATTACCCTGTTCCATGAAGTTTATTCTTTTCCCCAGGTGTATGCAGTTTGGGACCATCTTCCTTCCTGTTGCTCTTTCACAACTTCTTGTGTTTATTATATTTTTCTATTATATGCAGTTTTAGGAGGAAGCCTCTGACTCACCTCTCACACTGCCATCTTTAATTCTATATCTCAGGATACACATTCTTAAGTGCACATGGAATACTTTCAACAACAGATCATATACTAGGCCACAAAAAGAGCCAGAGTAATATCAGAAATATTGAAATTGTGCCAACCAGCTTTTCAGAACACAAAGGTATGAAACTAGAAATAAATTATGCAAAGAAAAGAAACCCCAGAAACACATGGAAGCTTAACAACATGACCCTAAATAGTCAATGGATCAATGACCAAATTAAAACATACATCGAGCAATACATGGAGACAAAGGAAAACAGCAATCCAACAACCCAAACCTTTGGGATGCAGTAAAGGCAGTGTTAAGAGAAGAACAATCCAAAATGTTAAACTCTAAAAGCCTAAACTCACAATTATTGAAACTTGGAAAAGAAAAACAAATGAGGCCCAAAGTCAGTAGAAGGAAGGACATAATAAAGTCAGAGCAGAAATAAATAAAATTGAGAAGATTAAAACAGCAGCAAGAATCAATGAAAACAGGAGATTGTCCTTCAAAAAAATAAACAGAATACATAAATCCCTAGTCAGACTTAACAAGAAAAAAAGAGAGTCTACACACATAAACAGAATCAAAGATGAGAAAGGAAAGATCACTATAGATACCATAAAAATACAAAGAATTATGAGAATACAATGAAAAATTATATGCTAACAAACTGGATAACCTAGAAGAAATGGAAAACTTTATAGAAAAATACAACCTTCCAAAGATGATCCACGAAGAAACAGAAAATCTGAACAGACCAGTTACCAGCAATGAAATGGAATTGGTAATAAAAAAACCAGCTAAGAGCAAAATCCCTGGACCACATGGTTATAAAGATATCAATAAATGGAAAAACATCCCGTGCTCATGAATAGGGAGAATATTGTCAAAATGGCATCCTGCCGAAAGCAATCTACAGAATCAATGAAATTCCCATCAAGATAACAACAGCATTCTTCAATGAACTAGAGAAAATCATTCTAAAATTCATATGGAACCTCCAAAGACCCTGAATAGCCAAAGCAATCTGAGAAGGAAGAATAAAGCTGGGGGATTTTGCTACCCAACTTCAAGCACTACTACAAAGCCACAGTAATCAAGACAGTTTGGTACTGGCACAAGAACAGAGCCACAGACCTGTGGAACAGAATAGAGAACCCAGGTATTAACCCAAACATTTATGGTCAATTAATATATGATAAAGGAGCCATGGACATACAATGGGGAAATGACAGCCTCTTCAACAGCTGGTGTTGGCAAAACTGGACAGCTACATGCAAGAGAATGAAACTGGATTATTGTTTAACCCCATACACAACTGTAAACTAGAAATGGATCAAAGGCCTGAATATAAGTCATGAAACCAAAAAGCTCTTAGAAGACAAGATAGGCAAAAATGTCCTGAATATAAGCATGAGCAACTTCTTCCTGAATGCATCTCCTCAAACAAGGGAAACAAAAGAAAAAATGAACTCATGGGAATACGTCAAACTAAAAAGTTACTTTACAGTAAAAGACACCATCAACAGAACAAGACACCCTACAATATGGGAGAATATATTTGCAAATGACATATCCGACATGGGGTTAACATCCAAAATATATAAAGAACTCACATGCTTCAACACCCAAAAAGCAAATAACCAGATTAAAAAATGGGCAGAGGAAATGAAGAGGCAACTGTCCAAAGAAGAAAATCAGATGGCCAACAGACACATGAAAAGATGCTCCTCAACACTAATCATCAGGGAAATGCAAATTAAAACCATAATGAAATATCACCTCACACCAGTAAGGATGGCCAGCATCGAAAAGACTAAGAACATCAAATACTGGCAAGCATGAGGAGAAAGGGGAACCCTCCTACACTGCTGGTGGGAATGTAAAATATTTCAACCACTGTGGAAAACAATATGGAGGTTCCTCAAAAACCTAAAAATAGAAATTGCATTTGATCCCATAATCCTACCCAAAATTTTACCCAAAGAATACAACTTCTAGGAGGGGAGCCAAGATGGCAGCATGAATAGAGCAGCAGAAATCTCCTCCCAAAACCACATATATCTATGAAAATATAACAAAGACAACTCTTCTTAGAATAAAGACCAGAGGACACAGGACAACATCCAGACCACATCCACACCAGTGAGAACCCAGTGCCTCGTAAAGGGGGAAAGATACAAGACCCGGCCCTGTGGGAACCAAGCACCCCTCCCGCCAGCTCCCGGCAGGAGAAGAGTAGGCAGAGCTGGAGGGAGAGGGAGCCCAGGACTGCTGAATACCCAGCCCCAGCCATCAGGACAAGAGCGCAGACACAGTGCGTGCACGGGACCCTGGATACTAGGGAAACAAGGCAGCAAGAACGGTGAGAGGGTACCGGAGGCCTGGCGCCAGAGGACATAAGAAAAGCCAGCGGACATTTTTTTTTTTCTGTTTTGTTTTGGCGAGCGCTTTTTTGAAGTCTTATAGGGATAGGCAACCCAATACTAGGGAAACAGGGCAGCAAGACCGGTGAGCAGATGCCTGAGGCTGGCGCCGGAGAATAAAGAAAAATGAGTGACCATCTTTTATTTATTTATTATTTTTTTTAATTAAAAAAATTTTTTTTTTTTGTGGTGTTTGTTTTGTTTTGGCGGGTGCTTTTTGGAAGTCTTAAAGGGGCAGGGTGGGACACGTAATCCAGAGGTAGGGAATCCGGGGATCACTGAGCACCCTAATCCCCTCGGCTGCAGGGAGCAGGGAGGCCCCTTACAGAGATAAATAGCCTCCCGGCCGCTCCCCCTCCAACGCGACTCCACCACTTTGGAGCAGCAGCCCAAGCCAGGCCACGCCCACAGCAACAGCGGAGATAAACTCCATAGCAACCAGGCAGGAAGCAGAAGCCCTGTCTGCACGCAGCTACCCAGCACAAGCCACTAGAGGTCGCTGTTCTCCCAGGAGACGAAGGCCACAAACCAACAAGAAGGGAAGTTCTTCCAGCCGTCACTCGTTCCAGCTCTGCAAACTATTCCTGTCACCAAGAAAAGGCAAAGCTACAGGCAGACAAAGATCACAGAGATAACACCAGAGAAGGAGACAGACTTAACCAGTCTTCCTGACAAAGAATTCAAAATAAAAATCATAAACATGCTGACAGAGATGCAGAGAAATATGCAAGAGATATGGGAAGAAGTCCAGAGGGAGATCAGAGATACCAGAAAGGAGATTACAGAAAAGAAACAAACTCTGGAAGGGTTTATAAGCAGAATGGAAAGGATGCAAAAGGCCATTGATGGAATTGAAACCAGAGAACAGGAACGCATAGAAGCTGACATAGAGAGAGATAAAAGGATCTCCAGGAATGAAACAATATTAAGAGAACTGTGTGACCAATCCAAAAGTAACAATATCCGTATTATAGGGGTACCAGAAGAAGAAGAGAGAGGAAAAGGGATGGAAAGTATCTTGGAAGAAATAATTGCTGAAAACATCCCCAAACTGGGGGAGGAAATAATCGAACAGACCATGGAAATACACAGAACCCCCAACAGAAAGGATACAACGAGGACAACACCAAGACACATAATAATTAAAATAGCAAAGATCAAGGACAAGGAAAGAGTTTTAAAGGCAGCTAGAGAGAAAAAGATCACCTATAAAGGAAAACCCATCAGGCTAACATCAGACTTCTCAACAGAAACCCTACAGGCCACAACAGAATGGCATGATATATTTAATGCAATGAAACAGAAGGGCCTTGAACCAAGGATACTGTATCCAGCACGACTATCATTTAAATATGATGGCAGGATTAAACAATTCCCAGACAAACAAAAGCAGAGGGAATTTGCTTCTCACAAACCACCTCTACAGGACATCTTACAGGGACTGCTCTAGATGGGAGCACTCCTAGAAAGAGCATAGAACAAAACACCCAACATATGAAGAATTGAGGAGGAGGAATAAGAAGGGAGAGAAGATAAGAATCTCCAGACAGTGTATATAACAGCACAATAAGCGAGCTAAGTTAGGAAGTAAGATACTAAAGAGGCTAAAATTGAACCTTTGGTAACCAAGAATTTAAAGCCTGCAATGGCAATAAGTACATATCTTTCAATAGTCACCCTAAATGTTAATGGACTGAATGCACCAATCAAAAGACAAAGAGTAATAGAATGGATAAAAAAGCAAGACCCATCTATATGCTGCTTACAAGAAACTCACCTCAAACCCAAAGACATGTACAGACTAAAAGTCAAGGGATGGAAAAACATATTTCAGGCAAACAACAGTGAGAAGAAAGCAGGGGTTGCAGTACTAATATCAGAGAAAATACACTTCAAAACAAAGAAAGTAACAAGAGATAAAGAAGGACACTAGATAATGATAAAGGGCTCAGTACAACAAGAGGATATAACCATTCTAAATATACATGCACTGAACACAGGAGCCCCAGTATATATGAAACAAATACCAACAGAACTAAAGGGGGAAATAGACTGCAATGCAATCATTCTAGGAGACTTCAACACACCACTCACCCCAAAGGATAGATCCACCGAGCAGAAAATAAGTAAGGACACGGAAGCACTGAACAACACAGTAGAGCAGATGGACCTAATAGACATCTACAGAACTCTACATCCAAAAGGAACAGGATACATATTCTCCTCAAGTGCACATGGAACATTCTCCAGAATAGACCAAATACTGGCCACAAAAAGAGCCTCAGTAAATTCCAAAAGATTGAAATCCTACCAACCAACTTTTCAGACCACAGAGGCATAAAACTAGAAATAAACTGTACAAAGAAAGGAAAAAGGCTCACAAAAACAGCGAGGCTTAACAACATGCTCCTAAATAATCAAAGGATCAATGACCAAATTAAAATGGAGATCCAGCAATATAGGGAAACAAATGACAACAACAACACTAAGCCCCAACTTCTGTGGGACACAGCAAAAGCAGTCTTAAGAGGAAAGTATATAGCAATCCAAGCATATTTAAAAAAGGAAGAACAATCCTAAATGAATGCTCTAATGTCACAATTATCGAAATTGTGAAAAGAAGAACAAATGAGGCCTAAAGTCAGCAGAAGGAGGGACATAATAAAGATCAGAGAAGAAATAAATAAAATTGAGAAGAATAAAACAACAGCAAAAATCAACGAAACCAAGAGCTGGTACTTCGAGAAAATAAACAAAATAGATAAGCCTCTAGCCAGACTTATTAAGAGGAAAAGAGAGTCAACACAAATCAACAGTATCAGAAACGAGAAAGGAAAAATCACAACGGACCCCACAGAAATACAAAGAATTATTAGGGAATACTATGAAAACCTATATGCTAACAAGCTGGGATACCTAGGAGAAATGGACAACTTCCTAGAAAAATACAACCTTCCAAGACTGACCCAGAAAGAAACAGAAAATCTAAACAGACCAATTACCAGCAACTAAATTGAAGCAATAATTAAAAAACTACCAAAGAACAAAACCCCTAGGCAAGATGGATTTACCTAAGAATTCTACCCGACATACAGGGAAAACAGAATACCCATTCTCCTTAAAGTTTTTCAAAAAATACAGGAGGAGGAGATACTCCCAAATTCATTCTATGAAGCTAACATCACCCTAATACCAAAACCAGGCAAAGACCCCACCAAAAAAGAAAACTACAGTCCAATATCCCTGATGAACGTAGACGCAAAAATACTCAACAAAATATTAGCAAACCGAATTCAAAAATACATCAAAAGGATCATACACCATGACCAAGAGGGATTCATCCTAGGGAAGCAAGGATGGTACAACATTCGAAAGTCTGTCAACGTCATCCACCATATCAACGAAAAGAAAGACAAAAACCACATGATCATCTCCATAGATACTGAAAAAGCATTTGACAAAGTTCAACATCCATTCATGATAAAAACTCTCAGCAAAATGGGAATAGAGGGCAAGTACCTCAACATAATAAAGGCCATCTATGATAAACCCACAGCCAACATTATATTGAACAGCAAGAAGCTGAAAGCATTTCCTCTGAGATCGTGAACTAGACAGGGATGCCCACTCTCCCCACTGTTATTTAACATAGTACAGGAGGTCCTAGCCACGGCAATCAGACAAAACAAAAAAATTCAAGGAAACCAGATTGGTAAAGAAGAAGTTAAACTGTCACTATTTGCAGATGACATGATACTGTACATAAAAAACCCTAAAGACGCCACCCCAAAACTACTAGAGCTGATATCGGAATACAGCAAAGTTGCAGGATACAAAATCAACACACAGAAATCTGTGGATTTCCTATACACTAACAATGAACCAATAGAAAGAGAAATCAGGAAAACAACTCCATTCACAATTGCATCAAAAAAAATAAAATATCTAGGAATAAACCTAACCAAAGAAGTGAAAGACTTATACTCTGAAAACTACAAGTCACTCTTAAGAGAAATTAAAGGGGACACTAACAGATGGAAACTCATCCTATGCTCGTGGCTAGGAAGAATTAATATCGTCAAAATGGCCATCCTGCCCAAAGCAATATACAGATTTGATGCAATCCCTATGAAACTAACAGCAACATTCTTCAATGAACTGGAACAAATAATTCAAAAATTCATGTGGAAACACCAAAGACCCCAAATAGGCAAAGCAATCCTGAGAAGGAAGAATAAAGTAGGGGGGATCTCACTCCCCAAATTCAAGCTCTACTATAAAGCCATAGTAATCAAGACAATTTGGTAATGGCACAAGAACAGAGCCACAGACTAGTGGAACAGAATAGAGACTCCAGATATTAACCCAAACACATATGGTCAATTAATATATGATAAAGGAGCCATGGACACACAATGGCGAAATGACAGTCTCTTCAACAGATGGTGCTGGCAAAACTGGACAGCTACATGTAGGACAATGAAACTGGACCATTGTCTAACCCCATATACAAAAGTAAACTCAAAATGGATCAAAGACCTGAATGTAAGTCACGATACCATTTAACTCTTGGAAAAAAACATAGGCAAAAACCTCTTACACATAAACATGAGTGACCTCTTCTTGAAAATATCTCCCCGGGCAAGGAAAACAACAGCAAAAATGAACAAGTGGGACTATATTAAGCTGAATAGCTTCTGTACAGCAAAAGACACCATCAATAGAATAAAAAGGAACCCTACAGTATCGGAGAATATATTAGAAAATGACAGATCCGATAAAGGCTTGACGTCCAGAATATATAAAGAGCTCACATGCCTCAACAAACAAAAAACAAATAACCCAATTAAAAAATGGGCAGAGGAACTGAACAGACGGTTCTCCAAAAAAGAAATACAGATGGCCAACAGACACATGAAAAGATGCTCCACATCGCTAATTATCAGAGAAATGCAAATTAAAACTACAATGAGGTATCACCTCACACCAGTAAGGATGGCTGCCATCCAAAAGTCAAACAACAACAAATGTTGGCGAGGCTGTGGAGAAAGGGGAGCTCTCCTACACTGCTGGTGGGAATGTAAATTAGTTCAACCATTGTGGAAAGCAGTATGGAGGTACATCAAAATGCTCAAAACAGACTTTCCATTTGACCCAGGAATTGCACTCCTAGGAATTTGCCCTAAGAATGCAGCAATCAAGTTTGAGAAAGACCAATGCACCCCTATGTTTATCGCAGCACTATTTACAATAGCCAAGAATTGGAAGCAACCTAAATGTCCATCTATAGATGAATGGATAAAGAAGATGTGGTACATATACACAATGAAATACTACTCAGCCATAAGGAAAGGGCAAATCCTACCATTTGCAGCAACATGGATGGAGTTGGAGGGTATTATGCTCAGTGAAACAAGCCAAGCAAAGAAAGAGAAATACCAAATGATTTCACTCATCTGTGGAATATAAGAACAAAGGAAAAACTGAAGGAACAAAACAGCAGCAGTATCACAGAACTCAAGAATGGACTAACAGTTACCAAAGGGAAAGGTACTGGGGAGGATGGTTGGGTAGGGAGGGATAAGTGGGGGGAGGAATAAGGGGTATGAAGATTAGCATGCATGGGGGGGTAGGAGAAAAGGGAGGGCTGTACAACACAGAATGCAAGTAGTGATTCTACAACATTTTGCTATGCTGATGGACAGTGACTGTAAAGGGGTTTACAGGGGGGGACCTGGTATAGGGGAGAGCCTAGTAAACATAATATTCGTCATGTAAGTGTAGATTAATGATACCAAAAAAAATAAAAGGCAGTTCCTGTGTGGTGACCTCCAATGAGTTCTACACAAGAGTATGAAGGGCATTTAAAAGTGTAGGCAAAGGGTCTGTTTGTGTTTATACAGAGGATCAAAGCCTAATTTGGCTACTCCGAAAATGAACTAGAATACAATATGAAAAAGAACTTCCAACATCAGCACTCTCGGGAAGTCTCATACCAGAACATGATCATCAAAAAACCCCAACAAAAATCCACGCACTGCTACAGGTGTAGATGCACTCATCCCACCAGTTCCTGGACTTGCCATGGGTATGAAGAAGGAGATATCTAAGCTGGCCTGTACATACAGTAAAGCAACAAATTTGACTGGATCTATACTGTTGGAACTCAACCAAGAATTAGGAGAAGTGTAAATTGTAGCGCTCCAAAATCATACAACTACACAGTATTTACTGTTAAAAGAACATATGGGATGAGAACAGTCCCCAAGAATGTGTTGTTTTAATTTGTCTGATTTCTCTCAGACTATTCAAGTTCAGTTGTACAATATCATCCATATCATAGATAAATTTTCACAAATGCCTATGGTGCCTAACTGGTTTTCTTGGTTTCACTGGAGATGGACAGTAATTACAGGTATGCTTTGGTTATGTAACTATACTCCTATTATGTTAATGTGTGTGCGCAATTTAATTAGTAGTTTAAAACCTATACATGCTGAAGTTACTCTACAAGAAGATATGTCAAAGAAATAATCAATCTTCCCATGTTTTCTTCCGCCTGCTACTTCTATAGCTTTTCTTCTTCCTTCCTAATTACAACCCTTAAGTAGAATTCGTGCCTCATATCCAATTTACCGAGTATCATAATTCTTCCAAGTGGTAAAGATACCTCAAGACAAATGCTGGCCATAGAAGCCACAGGGCATAAATCTGCAAAGAAGTAAAAAGCTTACCTTTTCGAACAATAAGTCTTCTCTCTCACTTACCAACTTTACGTTTCCCTGTATGGCTCCGGAAGATGACTAGTTAGCCAGAGATGGGTAAGATTCCTCAAGGGAAGAACAACCTAAGACAGGCACAGTCGCAGGGGGGTCATCAGGTGAGAAATTGGGGATCAACAGAGGTGAGGCTTAGAACCTCACCCCCCTGTTCTGTGAGAAATCTTCTGCATACGTGGATGTTTTATTGCCCTTGTCTAGCTTGGATTAACACATAGTCTACAGGCACACACCTGATCATCTACATTTGCTCTCTTACAACACTCAACTATGTTTTCTACCTCTATCTTGTATCTATCTACCACTTCAGCATTTTATTAAAAACAATAATTATAAAGAGAGAAATGTGGTATCCACATATAAATTCATGTATAAAAGTCAAATGAGTATTCATATTTGAACTGACTGTTTATAGTTCATAATGCATGAGCAAAACCGTAAGTTTCTGTGATGACTGCCCTTGTACTGTTCACCATGTAACTTATTCACTATGTAAGAATTTGTTCTCCATGTAAGAACTTGTTCGTTATGCTTTGGAAGATTGGAGACTGACGAAAATTAGGCTTGGGGTGGATTAATGATTGTGCATTGAGCATTGACTCCCCTATACAGAATTTTGTTGTTGTTAACAACCATTTGATCAATAAATATGAGAGATGCCCTCACAAAAAAAAAAAAAAAAAAGAATACTTCTCAGATTTTAAAAGACATATGTACCCCTATGTATTTACAATAGCCATGATATATAAGTAACCTAAGTGTCCATCAGTAGATAAATGGTTAAGGAAGAGGTGGTACATATAGACAATTGAATACTATTCATCCATAAGAAAGAAATAAATGCTACCATTTGCAACAGCTTGGATGGAGCTAGAGGATATTATGCTCAGTGAGATAAACCAGGCAGAGAAAGACAAGTGGCAAATGATTTCCCTCATTTGTGGAGTGTAACAATGAAGCAAAACTGAAGAAACAAAATAGCAGCAGACTCATAGACTCCAAGTCAGGACTGGTGCTTACCAAAGAGGAGGGGTTTGGAAGGGCGGGTAGGGAGGAAGGGAGCAGGGGATTGAGGGGTATTACGTTTAGTACACATGATGTGGGGGATCACAGGGAAAACAATGTTGCACAGGGAAGGCAAATAGTGAATGTGTGGCATCTTACTACACTGATGGACAGTGGCTACATTGGGGTATGGGTCGGGACTTGATAATATGGGTAAGTGTAGTAACCACAGTGTTTTTTCTTGTGAAACCTTCATAAGAATGCATATCAGTAATGCCTTAATAAAAAAAAAGAATGTGTATCCTGTTGCTTTTGGATGATGTTTTCTGCAGATGTCCCTTAGGTCCATCTGCTCTAATACATTGTTTAGTGCTCTGTCTTTTTATTTATTTTGTCTGGTTGATCTGTGTTTTGGAGTGAGTGGTATGTTGAAGTTTCCTAAAATGAATGCATTACATCCTATTTCCCTCCTTTAATTCTGTTAGCATTTGTTTCACATATGTAGGTGATCCTGTGTGGGTGCATAGATATTTATATTAGCTATATACTCTTGCTGAACTGACCCTTTTATCTTTATGTAATGTCCTTCTTTGTCTCTTGTTACTTTCTTTGTTTTGAAGACTATTTTGTCTGGTACAAGTAGTGCAACTCCTGCTTTTTTCTCCCTATTAGTTGCATGAAATATCTTTTTCCATCCCTTTACTTCAATCTTTGTATGTCTTTGGGTTTGAAATGAGTCTCTTGTAGGCAGTATATAGATGGGTCTTGTTTTTTTATCCATTCAGTGACTCTATGTCTTTTGATTGGTGTGTTCAGACCATTTACATTTTTGGTGATTATCGAGGTATGCACTTATTGCCAAGTAGGCTTGGGATTCATGGTTACCAAAGGTTCAAGGGTAATACCCTAACTATTTAACAGTGTAATTAACTCACTTCATATGCTATTACAAACACAACCTAAAGGTTCTTTTCTTTCCTCCTTTTTCATCCTCCTCCATTCTTTTTATGTTAGGTATCATATTCTGTATGCTTCATCTATCCCTTGATTGACTTTGGGGGTAGTTGATTTAATTTTGCACCTGCTTAGTAATTAATTATTCTACTTTGCTGTGGTTTTATTGCCTCTTGTGATATCTATTTAGCCTTAGGAATACTTCCATCTATAGTAGTCCCTCCAAAATTCAGAGGTGGTTTTTGGGAGGTAAATTCTCTCAGCTTTTGCTTATCTGAAAATTGTTTAATCCCACCTACATATTTAAATGATAATCTTGCTGGGTAGTGTATTGCTGGTTTGAGGCCTTTCTGCTTCATTGCATTAAGTATATCATGCCATTCCCTTCTGGCCTGTAAGGTTTCTGTTGAGAAATCTGATGGTAGCCTGATGTGTTTTTCTTTGTATATGATCTTTTTTCTCTCTCTAGCTGCTTTAAAAGTCTGTCTTTATCCATGTTCTTTGCCATTTTAATTGTCATATGTCTTGATGTTGTCTTCCTTGGGTCCCTTGTGTTGGGAGATTGCTGGGAGCCATGCTACTCAAACTGTGTAGCAAAGCTCAGGCTGGAGGAAGAACCCCACAAATCAGGGGCCTTCGCAGCTGGTTCCCTCTATTACCCACCTTGATTTTGTTATATTCCATTATACTATTGGCTTTTTTTTATTTGCATTGCTGCCAAAGACTAAACTAACCTTTGCTAAGCAGCACGGAAAAGATGAGAACATAAACTTCCCAGGAGCTTTTCAGGACAGTGCTCCTGAAGAATAGAACATGCAGGTGCCAAATGGCGATCTTAGCATAAAGTACTGAAACCTGCTATTAGTCAAATATTGACCACCCCATTTCCACTGAGAATGCCCCCCTTGTTTGCAATGCTAGTGAAACTAGTGATGGAACGTTTTATAGAAATAGAGTCATGAGAAAATATTGAATAGAATAACCCTGTTGACACTTAATTAATCATTTCATGTTTTCTTCCCTCTACTACTTCTATAGTTCTTCTTCTTTCCTAATCATAGCCCTTTACTAGAATTTGTTCCTCATACGTGAAATTACCAAGTACCATAATTTTCCAGGAAGTGAAGATACCTCAAAACAAGTGCTGGGCATAGAAGCCATGGAGCATAAATCTGCAAAGAAGTGAAAAACTAACCTTTTCAAAGAATATTACTTCTCTCTCACTTACCAGCTTTACATCTCCCTGTATGGCTCCATAAGATGGCTGGTTAGCCAGAGACGGGTAAGATTCCTCAAGGGAGGAACAACCTAAGACAGGCACAGTCACAGGGGGGCCATCAGGTGAGAAAAAGGGGGCCAACAGAGGTGAGGCTTAGAACCTCACCCCCCCAGTTTTGAGAGAAATCTTCTACACCTGTGGATGTTTTGTTGCCCTTGTTCATCTTGGATTAAGACCTGGTCTGTAGGTACATACCTGATCATCTACATCTGCCTTCTTAGAGTTCTAAATCATGCTTTCTATCTATATCTTGCATTTACCTCCTACATGAACATTTTTATTAGATTCACATATAAAGTATAAAAATCAAATGAATAATCATACATTATATTTGATGTGATTGTTTATAGTTTAAAGTTTGTAGTTAAAACAGAAACAGTTTCTATGATATGAATGCCCTTGCATTGTTCACCATGTAAGAACTTGTTTAGTCCCTGCAGTAGTGGAGTCTTGGAGACCTGTGTAGCATATGTCAAGGAGATTTTGGTATCCACATAGAAGAAAGAGAAATGTAGATAAAAAGGGGAAATTTAGTTTGCTGCCTACTGTGCCCTATAAAGGAGTATAAGATGAAGATATGAGTTTATGATTTTAGATTGATTATAAATTTATTAAAGCCTCTAAGAATATTTTTGTGGGAAAGAATCCTAGCTAACTGTGGCACTAGGTGACCTTATTTCACCCTGAGCTAATAGACTCCATAGTCACTGCTACATACTGCACGCTCCTACGGTCACATGCACTAGTAGAAACTGCGTTGCATAGAAACGTAAAACACAATAGAGTACATGTTAATAAGAAAAGTTTCAGTCAAAGAACAGAAAAACAATCACCTGTCTAATGCTTGACCAACCATGAATAGATTAGAAAGGAAAAGAAAGAAAAAAGCTTGCCTATACTTATTAACCAACTGCCTATACTAATGAATCATCAGAACAATAAAAAATAATCATATCCTTGTGCAAAATGGTATAAATAAAGCTGTCATCGACACTTTGTCGAGAGACCACCTCCATCTGACTCCGTGTCCTGTCTCTCCATACGCCGACAGCGTCCTGCACCTTCGGGCATCCCACCCCTAGGCTGGAGCTGGATTCCCGCAGGAGATCTGTGCATCTCCATTACTTGAGAGCCTATCTCCTTCCCCCAGATTGGGGAAGTTTTCAGCAATTACCTCCTCAATAACACTTTCTATCCCTTTTTATCTCTCTTCTCTTCTGGTACCCCTGTAATGTGAATATTGTTCCATTTGGATTGGTCACACAGTTCTCTCAATATTCTTTCATACTTAGAGATCATTTTTCTCTCTGTGCCTCAGCTTCTTCATATTCCTCTCTCTAATTTCTATTCTGTTTACTGTCTATTCTACTACATCTAATCTGCTTTTAAATCCGTCCATTGTATGTTTCATTTCAGATATGGAATTTCTTAATGATTGTATCTCCATCTTAAATTCGTCCCTGAGTTCTAGAATATTTTTCTGTACCTCCATGAGTATGTTTATGATTTTTATTTTAGTCTCTCAGGAAGATTGGTGAGTTCTGTTTCATTTGGCCTTTTTTCTGGGGTTTGTGAGATTTTGGTCTGAACCCAGCTCCTTAGTCATTTCATAATTCTATGTGGTGCCCCCTAGTGCCTAGAAGCTCCAGTCTCTGGAGCTGCTCAGCCCCTAGAGTGAGGTTAGGCATTGTAGGGGAGAACGGTGCTGGTGCCTGGGGGGAGGAAAGATCTGTTTCCTGATTCCCAGCTTCAGTGCCTGTGTCCAGAATCAGAGCCAGAGGTGTAAGCCTCTGTGATTGGCATCTCTAGCTTTTGTAGGTGGGGCTTCCCCCTGGATGGCCTGATGCCAGGGCAGGGACTACCGGTTTGCAAGCTGGTGCTGTCAGGCCCGGAGGAAGGCTCAGCAGGCTGTGTATCACAGTGGGCGATGCCTTGGAGCTGAGTAGGCAGCCAGGGGGATGGAGCGCCTGAAGCTCCTCAAAATTCCCAACCTGCTGGGCAGTGCATACCCTGACAACCTTGTCCAGCTCTCCCTTCTCTTGTGCAGCAATCTCCATACAAACCCCACCCCTTCAGCAGCCCTCTCGCTGCTAGGAAGCCTCTCAGACTGCCTGCCTTTCCGTTGTCCCAGAGCTGCCAGACATTGTTCTCCTTCCTTCACAAGTGGCCAGAATCTCAGTCTCTAAAGCACTCTGCCTGTCCCAGCTCACCAACCCCACCAATTTCCAGAGCACCACACAATGTAGGTTTGTGCTCCAAAGCAGACCACCAGGGCTGGGTGTTCAGCAGTTTAAGGCCTCTACCTCTTCCCTGCTCTGTTTCTCTTCCTCCCGCTGGTAAACTGAGGTGGGGGAAGGGCTTGGGTCCCTCCAGATGAAGGCTTTAGTACATTACCCTGTTTCATGAGGTCTGCTCTGTTCATGAAGTCTTCATGCAGTCTGGTGCAGCCTTCTTTCCTGTTGCTATTTTAGGGCTTGTATTAACTATATTTTCACACTATATGTGGTTTTCTGAGGAATTCTCTGTCTCACCTCTCACGCTGCCATCTTGAATCTGTCTCTCAGTAAAATCTTAATTCATCCCATTGTCCTAACTGGATCAACTTAGCCCACCAGGAACAAACCTGTTCACAGCCCACCTAGCAAAGTCAGATTGGTTGACACTTTGCAACACGGGAGACCAGAGGAAACATGGGGTGTCATCTTGATGTATTTTTAAATTCAGTTTGCTATTATTTTGTTTAGTATTTTTCCATCTATGTTCATTAGGGATATTTATCTGTAGTTTTCTTTTTTTGTGGTGTCTTTGCCTAGTTTTGATAGTAGAGTGATGCTGGTTTCATAGAATGAGTTTGGGAGTATTCCATCCTCTTCTATTTTTTGGAAAACTTTAAGGAGAATGGGTATTATGCCTTCTCTAAATGTCTGATGAAATTCAGGGGTGAATCCATCTGATACAGGAGTTTTGTTCTTGGGTAGTTTTTGATTACCATTTCAATATCATTGCTGGTGATTGGTCTGTTTCTTCCTTGGTCAGTCTTGGAAGATCATATTTTTCTAGAAAGTTGTCCATTTCTACTAGGTTGTCCAGTTTGTTAGCAAATAGTTTTCATGTATTCTCTAATAATTGTTTGTATTTCTGTGGTGTCTATAGTGATTTTTCCTTTCTCATTTATGATTCTGTTTATGTGTGTAGACCCTCTTCTTTTCTTGATAAGTCTGGCTAGGGGTTTATCTATTTTGTTTATTTTCTCAAAGAACCAGCTCTTGGTTTCATTGACTTTTTCTATTGTTTTATTCTTCTCAATTTTATTTATTTCTTCTCTGATCTTTATTATGTCCCTTCTTCTGCTGACTTTAGGCCTCATTTGTTCTTCTTTTTCCAATTTCAATAATTGTGAATTTAGACTATTCATTTGGGATTGTTCTTCCTTCTTGAAATAGGCCTGGATTGCTATATACTTTCCTCTTAGAACTGTCTTTGCTATGTCCCACAGAAGTTGGGGCACTGTGCTGTTTTTTTCATTTGTCTCCATATATTGCTTCATCTCTGTTTTAATTTGGTCATTGATCCATTGATTATTTAGGAACATTTTGTTAAGCCTCCATGTGTTTGTCATCATTTTTGTTTTCTTTGTACAATTTATTTCTAGTTTCATACCTTTGTGATCTGAGAAGTTGGTTGGCTCAATTTCAATCTTTTTGAAGTTACTGAGGCTCTTTTTGTGGCCTAGTATGTGGTCTATTCTGGAAAATGTTCCATGTGAACTTGAGAAGAATGTGTTGTCTGCTGCTTTTGTGTGGAATGTTCTATAGATGTCTGTTAGGTCCATCTGTTCTAATGTATTGTTCAGTGCCTCTGTCTCCTCACTTTTTTTCTGTCTGGGTGATCTGTCCTTTGGAGTGAGTGGTGTGTTGAAGTCTCCTAAAATGAATGCATTGCATTCTATTTCCTCCTTTAATTCCATTAGTATTTGTTTCACACATGTTGGTGCTCCTTTTTTGGGTGTATAGATATTTGTAATGGTTATATCTTCTTGTTAGACTGAAACTTTTATCATTATGTAGTGTTGTTCTTTTTCTCTTGTGACTTTATTTGTTTTGAAGTCTATTTTGTCTGATACAAGTACTGCTACACCTGCTTTTTTCTCCCTATTAATTGCCTGAATTATCTTTTTTCCATCCCTTTCTTTTTAGTCTGTGTATATCTTTGGGTTTGAAGTGAGTCTCTTGTAGACAGCAAATAATGTGTCTTGGTTTTTTACCCATTCTATGACTCTGTGTCTTTTGATGGGTGCATTCAGTCCATTTACATTTAGGGTCCATTTACATTTATTTTTCCTCCTTCTTTTTCTTCCTTGTACCATGTAGAGATGGTTTGTGGGAGGTCAATTCCCTCTACTTTTGCTTCTCTGGGAATTGTTTAATCCCTCCTTCAAATTTAAATCATAATCTTGCTGGATAGATTCTTGGTTCAAGGCCCTTCTGTTTCATTGCATTGAATATATCTTGCCATTCCCTTCTGGTCTGTAAGGTTTCTGCTGAGAAGTCTGATGATAGCCTGACAGTTTTCCTTTGTAGATAATCTTTTTTCGTTCGCTGGCTGATTTTAATTGTCTGTCCTTGTCCTTTTTCTTTGCGATTTTTATTATTATATGTCTTGGTGTTGTCCTCCTTGGGTCCCTTGTATTGGGAGATCTGGGACTTCCATGGCCTGAGAGACTATTTCCTCCCCCAGATTGGAGAGGTTTTCAGCAATTATTTCTTCAAAGACACTTTCTATCCCTTTTTCTCTCTCTTTTCCTTCTGGTACCCCTATAATGCAAATAGTGTTCTGTTTGGATTGGTCCAACAGTTCTCTTAATATTCTTTCATTCCTAGAGATCCTTTTATCTCTCTCTACGTCAGCTTCTCTGTATTCCTGTCTTCTGATTTTTATGCCATTAGCAGTCTCTTCCACCTCTTCCAGTCTGCTCTTAAATCTTCCCATTGTTTTTTTTCATTTCTTTTATCTCCCTCTGGAATTAAATCCCTTAACTCTTGACTATTTCTCTTAGCTCCATCAGCATGCTTATGGCTTTTATTTTGAATTCTTTTTTCAGGAAGATTGGTGATTTTAGTCTCACCAAGCCCTCTCTCTGGTGTTTGAGGGATTTGGGATTGAACAAGGTTCTCCTGCCTTTCATGGTGATGGGAGTGTTTGTGAGCAAATGGCATGTATGTCAGCTGGGTGGGCAAAGTCCCTTCCTGCTTGCCAGTCTCCTTGCCTGTTTCTGCTGTCTCTGCCAGTTAACTGCACACAGGGAGCAGCCTCTGGGTTAATCCCCCAGGCTGCCATGCATTCAGTGGTGCTCTGGATGGCCTAGGGCACTGGCAGGGGTTGCAGGCCATCACTGCTTATGTCTGCCACAAAGTCAAGACCCCTTCATGCCTCCTGGTCTCTGCACCCATCTTCTCTGTCTGTACCAGTCAAGTCAACCATGTGCTGGGAGCAACCTCTGGGTTAATCCCCTAAACTGCCATGGGCCGAGTGGCCTTCAAGATGGCTTAGGGTAATGGCCAGGGTTAAAGTCATGCCCCTCGTGTTCTGCCATGAAAGCAAAGCCCCTTTGTGCCTCCCAGTCTCTGTGCCCATCTTCACTGTCTGTGCCAGTCAACCACATACAGGGAGCATCCTCTGAGTTAATCCTCCAAGCTTCCATGGGCAGGGCAGCCCTCGGGTTCGTCTATGGCACTGGCAGGGGTTGCAGGCGAGCAATGCATATTCTGTCATGAGAACAAGGTCACTTTGTGCCTCCTGGTCTCTGTGCCTCTCTCTGCTGTCTGTGCCAGTCAACCACATGTAGGGAGTAGCCTCTGTATTAATCCCGTGAGTTGCTGTGGGCAGGACTGCCCTTGGGATGGCCTCGGGTAGTGGTGGGGGTCGCAGGTGAGCGGCATGTGTTCTGCCATCAGAACAAAGCCTCTTCATGACTCTCAGTCTCTGTGCCTGTGTCCACTCTCTACTCCAATCAACCGTATGCAGGGAGCAGCCTCTGGGTCTGGGCCAGTTAGTCACGTGCAGGGAGAAGCCTCTGTGTTAAGCTGTGCAGTTGCCGTAGGTGGGGCTGCTCTCTGGCTGGTCTGCAGCAATGGCAGGGGCAGCAGTTTGCTTGCAGTTGCTGGTGGGGTGGAAGGAATGGCAGGCTGCTTATCACCGTGTGGGGTCTCAGAGCTGCATTGCCAACCAGGGGGTTAGGGTTCCTGAATTTCCTTAAAGTTCCCAGCCTGCTGGGCTGAGTGTGCCAGGACAATTTTGTCCACCTGTTAATCCCTTGTCCCTTTAAGACTTTTAAAGCACCTGATTTTCTTTTGTCCTGGGGCAGCTGCTGTGGGGACCTGTTTGCAGTCTTAGTCTTCGATATTGCTTTTCTGCTCCTCTAATATCCAGAGCACTATGCAATGTGTGTCTGTGTTCCTGGGGCAGGTTACTAGGGTTGGTTATTTAGCAGTCCTGTGCTACCACTCCCTCCCCACTCTGATTCTTTTCCTCCTGCTGATGAGCTGGGGTGGGGGGAGTGCTCAGGTCCCTCCAAGTCATGGCTTTGTATCTTACCCTTTTCCAAGAGATGTTGGATTCTTGCAGATGTAGCCTGGCGTCTGTACTGTATCTTCTGGTCACTCTTTCAGGAATAGTTGCATTTACTCTATTTTCAAAATATATATGGTTTTGGGGGGAAATTTCTGCCATCCTACTCAAGCCGCCATCTTTTCCTCTCTCATGTTATTTTCACTTTAAAAAGTCTTTTTGCTTCTCTGTTTGGGTGATTTCTTCTACCCTGTTTAGATCACTGATTCATTCTCCTATTTTACTCAGTCTGAAGGTGAACTCTTTTTTCAGGTAGATAACTTATCTCCATTTCATTAAAGACTTTTTCTGAGCTTTTATATTGTTCTTTCACTTGGAACATATTTGTCTGTTTCTTCATTTTGCTTGAGTCCCTGTATTTGTTTCTACATTTTAGGAGAAAACTTGATCTTGTCTAGTCTTGAAGCAGTGGCTTCTTCATGTATAGGAGATGAATCTTCTCATTCATCTTTGCACAGTTTTTTATTTTCTCTTGAAATTTGTGATTATTTAAGCAGCCTGATTTATTACTGACAGATCTTAGTTGTCGAGAGTGTGCTATACCCTTTTAGTGTTACAAACAGAGGAATGTATGCACCAAGTTTTAGTCTCAGTGGAAGTCAGATGCTCAGGCAGCAGCTTTTAAGGTATGCTAATATATTGAGACATGTAATTGTAAACTCTGCTGGCATACAGATAGAATTTGTCCACTGGTAACAACTGAAAAAATCAGGGCTCAAAACAATTATATAAGTTCCTTTTGGTGTACCCATGAGTTGTAGGGAGGGCAAGGGAAGGTGCAAAGATGGTGTCTCCCTGACACCATCTCTACAGCATCTTTGGGAGACAGCAGACTTTGAGATCTGAGCTCGTGACTTTTTGTGTTCTGTGCTCTAAATTTTCTGGTGTCTAAGTTAATAAAACTGAGAATATGAAACGGCATACTCTGTGTGTTTGTCTATCATTAAGAAAAATCTTTAGCTCTTATGGTGTTGTGTGTGAAATATTTTCCTACTTCTAGATAATATTAATAGGTTAAAAAGTAGATTATAATACCTCTTATGCTAAAAAATCTGTTTGTTTAGTTTACAGAGATACATAAGCAGTTAAATAAATATAATATTATTTTTTATCTTCTAGAAAATTAAGAGATATAATTTTCCTATTTAAAAAATATAGTTTCTCAAAGAAATTGCTACCTTAGGAACAATTGTATACATTACTCCAAATTTATAGGATTAAGTTGAATCCTTGGACTAATCATAATGGCCTAATAATTTTAGTTTAAAAAGTAAAGCTTTAATGTTACCAGTATGGACAATTATGCCAGTTTGTCTTTTTAAATATATGTATGATATTTGGGCTTATTTCTTCATTAAGATAATAATTTGAACTTCTTAACATCTTATATTTTTACTGATTAGATAATCTAATTTTACTCTCAAGATGAAGCATAGCAAAATACAAAACTTTGCTCAAATTAATGGAAGTACTATTCCCCAATTTTCATATCAATGGTCATTACTTTTTTGAAGTCTATTAACTTAAACATAATTTCATAATCTTTATTAATTTAAAAAATTGGACTAATTCTAGAGTTAATCAACATAAATAATTCTGATGGAAGATATAACACCATAGCCTTGGTATAAGTGCAGAATGAAAAAATTATACCATGTGTGAAGGTATAAAATAGTGTTAATTTATCTGCTGTTATGCTTTAAGTATAATATAGGCTTCTCATCTTTCTACCTCTCTGTTCTCTTTGTGAAGGGAAGACATTTTGGTTAAAGTTATAATTAAAAAGCACAGTTACAATTATACTAGAATATGTCAGATTGTATATGGGAATAGAATGTATATTTGTTTTTGATAGATAAGGTATTTTTGTAAAGATTCAAAATATGAAGCCATAGTGAAGAAAAAAACTTGAATAGTTTTAGCAAGTTGTAAAATGTTTTGAACAAGTGACATTTATTTTTCTTTTAATTATAGTAGCAGTAAACGATGACTGAAAGATAAAATGAAATGTGTTATAATGCGGCTAAAATTGGCTCAAATTTAATGGCTTTATTATTTAAAAAAAATTCTTTAGTGCCAGATATTATATTAAAGTAAGACAAGAGTTTGGATTTTTCTCTCAGGCTATTTAAATGACTAATCTGTATATATTCATTCTTTGAAAAGTAGTAATAAAAGATCATTACTTACCATTTGAATTCTTTCTATGGGACATTCCATATTTTAACATTCTTGGAATAGTCTAAGCTATTCATTTTGAAGGGGATAAGTTTCCTTAAAATTATGCTATCTTCTTCTATGCTTATTTTAAAATATTATGTTGTCACTTTGATTATTAATCTGCTACCGTTAGATTCTCAGAATTTATACTCTTTTCTTCATAAAGTGACCAAATTTCACCAGATAACATTTGATTTTTGCTTCACCAAAATAATAGCCCATATTCACAAAAATGAAATTTCTAGGAAAAAAAAAATGTATCTTTCAGATTTCCTGAAGGACTCCAGGAAAAGTCATGGATTTTCATGTTATAAAATGAGAGATACTAAAGGAAATCAAGTTTTTTTCTTTATTAGCTTCATACATCTGTATGAGTTGCATGAACAGAGTTGTCAAATCTAAAAAGCTCAGCCTTTACTTGTTAATTTTATGTTGGTGAATATTAATATAAATGTTTCACAGATTATGTGCATGATGGATTGGAGATTGTCACAGTCATGATATCTTCATGCCCTCAGGTGAAACACTGACCATGTCTTTATGAAATAAGGAAGTGTTACACCTTAATGCAGAACTTTACTCTCCTTTTTTTTTGATATTCGTGGTTACTGTAATAAAGTAACTACATCCATTTGGTCTCATCTCTAGGTGATTTTGCTTTCCTCTAATACTTCCTTGAAGGTTCTGCTATAAGGTAGTGACCACATCAGTTACTTTGAAATATTGTTATTTCAAGGGTTTATCTTTTTGGTTCAGAAGCAGATGACTTTGTGAAAGCAAAGGACTGACTACAATCCAGGGGAACAAATATTAATTGTACAGACTTGAAAGAATTTATGAGCAAAATTCAATTGCGGAAATTGTTTAGAATAGCAAGGTTGTTTTAATGTTTTATTTTCTTATGGACATTTAATAGCCCTCTCTTTTTCTAATTCATCTCTTGTCCTCTTAACTGAAATACATCACTTAAACAGTATCCGATTTTCATTTTTCTCTGAGAATTCAGAGCAATATATTTTTACTTAGTTGCCTACTTTTTATGGTAACATATTATTTATATAGTTTCATAAAGAATCTATATGTTTCTCCTGGGATTTAATTGGACATCCAAGGTTATACATCTTTATTGGGGGTGAAAAATCCACTATCAACAAATAAGGGTTGCACTTGATCCAATGCCTACCAAGTCTTCCCAGGCAAAGGCTGATACCTATCTGCAGTTCTAGGCTCCCAAGTGATAAGGAAGTCATGTCTACAAGGCTAAAAGCATACTCGAGAAACGTGAGGAGGGAAGATTTCACCCACAAGTTTAATTATTTATTTTTACACCTACATAAATAATCAGGGCTAAACATAATAAGACCAATTTACTTTTTTTGGATCAAGAATAACACTGGAATATTTTAATGATCAAAGTAAAGTGGAGACCAGTACCAGGAATTAGTTACTAATTAGTGTTAACCAAAATAATTTTGTAATAGGCTTTTAAATAAAATTAATTTAAACATGATATAAAATATGTAGTTTGGTGTTATATCGAGGTATTATTTAACAGACCCAACAAAGGATTACTAAATTCTCTTTTGACTTGACTATGTGCTATTTGATTCCATCTTAGATACTATGAAATTCATGTCAACTTCAGATTTTATACTAGTAGAAAAAGAGAATTCCAGAGCTTATCACCCTGAGGGATATGAATCAGGTGTTTTTCCACAACTAATAGCAGCTTGTTGACATTCAGAAAAGTTGCTCTTTAATATATTTTACCATACATATCATTATAAAAGTTACTGCATTATACCAACTTTCCAATTCCTTTTTTTCTAAGAAAATTTTGCATTTATATTCAACCATCTCAAATATGACACAGTTGGGAAGGTTCCTTTTTTTCTTTTTTTAGTATGGTAAAATATACATGTGGTGTGTGGTATACATGTTATGTGGTACCATAAACCTTACAATTTTAACCATTTTCAAGTTTACTTCAGTGGTATTATGTACATTCACAATATTGTATAACAACTACCACTATTTCCAGAAATTCTTCATCTCAAATAGAAATTCTGTACCCATTAAACAATGACTTACTTATTTCCACAGTCTCTGGTAACCCCTCTTGTATTTTCTGTCTGTGATTTTGCTTATTCTAAGTATATTGTACATTATGTGTCCTTTTATGTCTGGGTTTTTCACTTAGCATAATGCTTTCAAGTTTTATCTATGTCATATCAGAATGTCATTTTAAGGCTGAATAATATTCCACTAAACTAATAAAATTTTAAAAAATCTATTCATCTGTTGATGGACATTTGAGTGCTTCTTCCTTTTAACTATTATAAATAATGCATATGATATAAAGTGAGTATACAGCTTCATTTTTTTTGGCAGATAGCCAGCTTTCTAAGTACATTTTTTGAAAGATCTTAAAGTTTTGACTCTAACCTAGCTCTTTCTAACATTCTTGTTTTTGAGAAAAAAATGTCTGTAGACTTTTTCTTTTTCACTTGTTCTTGGAATCAGATTTCCCACCTCATTGGTTCCCTCACGAATGGGTAAAATAAATTTTGAAACATCCATTTTATTTGTATGAAAGTTCCATTATAAAGCTTTTGGAAAATTACACTCTGTCTGTGTAAATATCCACACCCATTTAACTGCAGAACCAGATTTCTTCTCTTGCTGTAAAGAGGATTTATGGGATTTGAAATCCCACACAGGGCTGTTAGGATCAGATAACCATGGTCCATTGAATGGTAGGGGCAGTATACGTTTTAAGACAAAAAACAACAAAAACAATCCTGTTGACAGAGAATGTGTGCCTAGCTTCTTCTTCTCTCCTCTCCTAAGTTATAGAGTTATGCTCAATTTTTATTCTGAGACTTCTCTAAAGGGGTCTTCCCACCTAAAGGGTACATTCTATTTATACTGTGAGGGATAACTTGATCAATCTCAAGGCGGTTTAAAAACTAAAATAGTGCAATATGAAATACTACTTATTCTCTGTAAGCATTTCAGTAGGGTTTATTTATTATTCAGTAGGTGGTATTTGCAGAACAGTTTCATGCAATGATTTAAAGCGCTTTCAGATCATGGGACAAGCTTAAAACCAATCTTCGTAAACAGTGGATACAAATCAGTATTAACCAGAGGGATATTATATAATGTGTTGGCTTCTAAGACATATATGTGCTAGCACAAGACCTGCAAGCTCATTTCTACTCTCAGGGAAAAGGCTTAATGTGGACACCTATGAAATCCCCAGTTATCATAACTTGGAGTTATCCTCTGAAAAGGACATCACAGCCAGTAGAGCAACATTCAACTTCTTGGCACAGATCAGCAATTGAAAACAAAACAAAACAAAAAACCCACAGGTCCAGGCATGAATAAATGTCTCCCTTAAAAACATGTTTACCATTTAAATAAAAGTACAGTTTTTAAAGGAAGAGGTATGCAAAGAATAGAACCACTAATACAAGAAGGACAGTAACATAACACAAAGGCATGTAAAGAGATTAGACCAAGTATCAGATTTGTAGGTGGTTAGTTAGTTATCTATTTCATCTGGTAGAAAAGACAGATCCATGATAAAAGGAGCAACTTCTGTCTCTTTGGAAAAGTGATTTGATGATATGCTGACTGCCAATAACTTTGAAGATGGAATTTGTGCACTCTATATGTGTAAATATTGTAAGGCTCTTGTTCATAAAAATTTTTTTAATCTTATTGCTTGAAATGGGTTTCTTAAATAAGATAAGGGCCACCCCTTTGAAGATGTGTGTATATATGTGTGTGTGTGTATACATGTACATACATACGTATTTACATGTTCATAATATCAGTATTGATAAAAAACAAATTGCAAATTGATTTGCTCTCTTCCTCCAACCCAAACTCTAGCTCCAAATGCAAAAGTGACATTTGGAACTAGGAGTAAATTAACTTGGAAATAGAAATAATTATTAGTAACTAATGAAAAAAAGAGTATTAATTTATCCTCTTGTTTAAGGCAGAATATTATGTTTGTACCTAACATACAGAAAAACTATTCTTTAAATTGCCTTTAATTTTATTCTTTCACAAGATTCCATGTGGAATTACATGCAGAAATCCAAACTAAGAAGAACACCATTCTCTTACATAACTGAGGTCTTTAAAAATATATCGATAAAGGTATTTACCTCAAGCAAAATTAAGTGTCCAGACACCTACTAACTGCTCACGCTCCATAGGAAGTAAGCTAAATTCATATTTACCTCAAGCACTTTTCAAAACCCTAAATGTAAACCCATTTTACAACACAAGTAGTGGTTAACATTCTCTTTTGCATGTCTTCTTTGCCTTTTCTAGCTATATCCTTAGCCAGACGGGCCTGTATTCAACAAAGATCAAAGACTTACCAAACTAAAGAAAAACTGCGATATTTCATCCTAAGACTCAGCCAAGGCATGGTAAGACAGATAATTTAGAGCAAGCTTTGATATCAATGTTTTTCTGATCTGAAAGGAACATTGGCACACTCAGGCTGTTTCCTAATGATTAAAGAATAGTGCTATTTCAATTTAAAATTTGCTTTAAGGAATTGTTGCAAAGAAATTCTGGATTTTTAATATATCATTTTGCTCCTTTGTTGTTTTAATTTCACAGTATGCTGAGTCAACATGAGAACATGAAGCAAAAGTTTATAAATGTGATCATTTTGTCCTCAAACCAAGGAAAAGTTGATAATCTTGGGCTTAAAATTGTTCACTGTAATTTCCTCTGCTTTTAGTCACAGCAGTATCTAGGATTTTTTCCTCCCTTGATGTGCCATTTTAAATGTTACTCATAATCAGCATAAGTATTTCATGGTGGTTTCCATTGTTTTGTTTTGGAAAATGTGACTCTTCTAAATGAAATCAGTTTTCTTCCAGAAATTATAATCTACCAAGGCAAGAACATTTCTAGAGAAAAATACTTGAAAAAGAAAATTGATAGGTGAATTCACTGATTAATTTTATTCAAAATTAATTTAGCAAATTATATGTGTACAGTACTTTGTGAAACAGCAGGGAATATCAACATTGAAAAGAAATTACTCTTCTAAAACAGGATAGACAGAACAGAAGCCATTTAATAAATGAAAAATAAGGCTAAGTAAGGTAAGTACAAAATTAGTACATATACAAATGCTTGGGGAGTCACAGGAGATGTCAGTTTGTTTTTCAAAAAGCTTAAAGACATGATCATGGAAGACACACTAATAAATTTTCTGAGCTAAGTTTCATAGGGAGTTTTAGGAAATTCCAAATGCTCAGATGGTTTAAGTAAATGCATAGTAGTTAGAAGCACAAAACAATGAATTCTATATGACTGACATTGGGCACTGCTGTGAACATGGAAAGGAAGGCTGGGAGTGAAGGAGAGGTGCATGGAATGGTAATTTGTATCTACAGCATGCCAAACATTGTAATTTTATTTTCTAGGCCATAGAGAGACTTTAAAAGTTTTTGAGTAGACAAGTGACATAATCAGATACAAATTTACAAAAGTTAATTATAGCAAAATGTAAGAAATATTGCAAGAGAGAGGAAATACTCTATGGTAAACTTAGAAATATTATAAAAATAGAATAAAATAAGAGCTTAAACTAGGAAATTATCTTTCTAAGAGAAAGGATGGAACACATTTATAGAGGGGAATTTGTGAGAATCAGTGATCAATTAAAAGAGGTAAGGAAATAAAGTAATTTAATATAATTCTGAGGTTTTGAATATGGGTTATTGATGCCTTTTGCAGAGATGGGAAATGTTGATAATGAAGTAGAATTTGAGGACAAGTAATTTTATATTTGATTTTATTTTTAAAAATTTATTTTTTAGTACTTTTATTGAAGGTTTAATTTACAAGTAGTAAAATGTACACACCTTAAGTACATGGACTGATTAATTTTTATTTGCACTTGCATGTGTTACTTGTGGCTACATACCCATATTTCCAACCCTTCTCAGAAAATTCCTTACTGCACCTGATTTGTCAATAACACACCCTCTCAGGTAACCATTACTCCAATTTCTCTTTTCATATACTAGTTTGCTTATTTTTGAAATTCATGGAATTGCACAAAACATTTTACGGCTAGCGTTTTTCACTCAACATATTGTATTGAAATTAATCCATGTTGATCTGAATAATGATATATTCTTCCTTTTATGTTATTGTATAATACTGCATTGTATGAATATATCACAATAAGTTTATCATCTCCTGTTGATGGACATCCACATTTTTTCCAGTATTGCACTATTGTAAACAGCTGTTCTGAACCATTTACTTACAGATAATTTTATTCATTTATTTAGAGCATATGTACTAGTTCTCCTTAGGAATGGAACTTATAAGAATATGTTCCATTATAATATCATCTGTTAAGCAGTTTTGGAATGAAATTGTACCATTTTGCACTCCCACAACCAGTGTACAAAAGTTTAGGTTGCTTCGTATACTTCACAGCAGTTCTGTCCATCTTTGTGATTGTGGCCTTTCTAATGGACAGGCAGCAGTGGCTCACTGTGGTTCTCATTTACATTTCCCTTGTGTCGGACCAGTTTTCTCATGGTGTGCATGTGATTCTCCATCTTTTGACTTCCAGTCTGTGTTCTTATTTTTTAGGTGAATGTCTTTTAAATAGTATTAAATTAGGTCTCATTTTTTATAATTAAAAAAATCATAGTTGGAAAATTTAGTCCATATTTAATATAATTAGTGATTTGTCTGGAATTAAGTCTGCTATTTTATTACTTGTTTACCCATCCAGTCTTTGTTCATTTTATCTACCTTCTTTTATGCTATCATTATTACAGGTTATTTTAAGTTTTTATTATTCCATTTTATCTCTTGTTTGCTTTTTTTATTATAAATTTTATGGTATGTTTCTAGTGGTTAGTGATTTACAGATTCATGAATAATGTAATAATCTTAAAATATTATGATTTTGTGTACCCTCAATCCCTTTTGTTAACACTACATACATTATAAGCCCTTTAATATATTGCTATTACTAGTTGCTTTAAACAATCAATGATCTTTTGTTTTTTAAATTTGCATTTCTACTCTATGGAGAACCAATATGTGGAAAGGGAACTAACTCTGCACATAGGAAATTCTACAGATTCCAAGCCCATAAGTGATCTTTCTCAACACAAGTAAAAATTTTCCACCTATGAAAGGCTTGTTTCTTCTTCAGCAAGTGCTGTCTTGGCAACACTTCCAGCTGCCCCACATTACTCACATCGCTTATTTCTCCCTAGAATTTATTTTCTTTAGATTTTTTTTGCACTCAAAGGTCTTCCATCTGTTGAAAAATATATATGATGTTTTCAGTCTTTTTTTTAATTGAGGTGTTGATATACAATCTTATGTTGGTTTCAAATATACAACACAGTGGTTCAACAGTTACCCATATTATTAAATTCTCTCCCCCTCTAGTGCAGTTTTATTCTATTTTTAATTCTATTTTGTACAGTTTAAACAAAGTAACAAGATGTAGAAATTGCTAGTGTTTTATATAAAATATTTATATTCTTATGATTTTTATGCAAAATATTCAATAATATTGTTTTGTCAAAATATGATAGTTATTAGTTACTATGAGAATACTGGGTAACTTCATAAAAAATGCCCTAGGTTTAGTTATAGAGACAATATATACAAAATATAGTAATTTATCATAATGTTCATATTATTACCATAAAGAATAAATGTTATATGTCCACTAATTTCTCAAAATTCTTTAGGATAGAATATAACATATGTAAAACTCTTTGAAAATTATACAAACTATATGCAAATGATTATTATAGTGATCTATAATAAAATGCTAATTACTTTTGGAAGTGAAAACAAGTATGACATGAGTTCTTCATAGGACTGGATATTATACATACATACATAAATATATAGACAGAGAGAGAGACACAGACAGAGAGATGGAGATGGAGAGAGAAAACTTACTGTGTTTCAGGCTTAAATTATGCTTTTTACATAAAATAATTTATTAACCTTCACCACAATCTGATCTCAGAGAAGGGTACCATTATTTTCCCCATCTTACAAATGAAAAAAATGAACACTGATAATTTATGTAAGTTGTCTAATATCATATAACTAGAAAGGGAAAAAAAGGATTTAAGCTAACAATACAGCTATGAATCATTAGGGTATACTTTCTAAATTCTTTCTAGCTCTGAGATTCAATGATTTCATGGTAAAAAACAAAATAAACTAACATGAAATCCAAAACAATTTTAATTAAGTATAGAAGGTGAAAGATAAACAGAGAGGAAAAAATAGTAGTATTTCCCATTAACTTTTGACACTAAGTGTACACTTACACACACACATAAACACGGGAACTGACATCCCAAGACATTGTCAAAGTGAAATTTTCCTTTCAGCTGAATCCTTCCATTTATAGCTTAAAATATCACTGGAAACTACATCTGAGAACAACACTAACCAAAAGGTGGTGCATACACAAATATGCACTTTGTGCATATACAAGGTGTACTTTTTAAAAATTAAAATAGAGACATAAAATTAAAAGAACACAAAGTGGGGTCCTCTTGAGGATCTTGAGCTGATATGTAAGATTCAAGTCATGAACAGAGCTTTGAAAAATTAAAAATGAGCAATTAAAAAGCATAGAAGCATTAAACCTTCTAAAATAAACAATTTTAGAAATCAGAGTACGTTTGTTTTGGGTAGCATATAAAATATAGAATCTGTTGCTATAATCAAGACAATTACAGTTAGACAGTCTAGTTATTCTTCATCTCTTATGAAGAATATGGCATGATGAATGTTTAGTTCAGGTTTCAGGATGGTTTATTTAACTCTAGAGAATGTTACCAAGAAATTTGTGAATTTATATACAGCTGTCCTTCTTGATTCATAAATAAACATGAATGAATAATGGAAGTTCAGCTTTGAGTGAGTTATCAGAGACCATAGATGAGATAATTAGAGATGGATAAATATTGAAAATAGCATAAGTGCATGCTAAATTATTATCTTTGAATTATAAATCTAAAATCATCTTAACTCACATGACCTGATGATTACAAACATAGTAACTTAAATTATTAAAGATGATTATTTTTTCTGAGGTAGCAGCTCAGTGTTTTGCTTGAAAAATGAAAACACTCATTATTGCATAAAATTCTACTCCTTTGTAAAGTTACTACATTCACTCAGAATAGTGTCAATCAATCTTGGCCACTACTCACCCTAACTGCACCTGGCATCTCTCTGTTCCTGAGCAACTTGCGTTTCTTCGCCTCAGTTCTCTGACAGGTAAAGCCACCCACCTCCACTCCCATTATACCTAAGCACCATTAATTCAAGGCTGTTATGTGATGGTGGAAGAATTACATCAAACCAGGGTAGCAAAATACACATACACATATACATATATACATATTCTGACACCATTGTACTGAATTTCCTTGTTCATTTCTATCAGACGGGATTTCTGATCCTGGAAGACTGAAGAAAGTAAAGGCTACCTGACTGAGTTTAATTGTTTGTTTTGTTGGAGCTTTCCCTAAATATACAAGCACGATTATTTTAGGAAGAACATCCTTTCTCTCATGCCTGAACCCCTTACAAATATATTGATATTCTAAGATCGAATTCATGAGGAATATAGAATCTGTGCTACTGGTTGGCTTTGTAGAGAGCACTTCTGCTACCCACAGGAATGAAAACCTGTGCACTTCTCCCTCCCTGCATCGGGTGGTTATGTGTGTAGGAGGTATAATTTAATTCTTGAATAAAGGGAAAGCATAGGGATAAGAATAAGAAAATTATGGTTTTAATGGCCAGTTAAATTCAATTTTGTAAACACACATTTTGATAGGGTTACAATCTCATCTGTAGTATAAAGAATATCTTAAATTTGCTTAGAATTTATAAGACGACTTTATAGGCATATTCAATTTGACCATCACAATAACCCTGGCAGAGACATGGATTCACCAGAATAGGGACATTACCTCATTGTATGGATACAAAACAATATCTGGGAAGTTAAGAGATTTGACCTGATGTTATAGCTAATATGGAGTAGGGGCAGGAAGGCTTAGATTCTTCTCCCAGGTTTTCTGACTGAAAGTCCACTTTGGTTTATGCATTGCCCAATTATTCTGCACTCTAAAATTTACCTAGTGCTATCACATGGTACTTCTATCACAAGAAGTGCTTCTAGCAAGTTCTTTTAATTAAATAGGTAATTTCATTGAAGAGTTCTAACATTAATTGAAGGTTTTATATTTCCATTCACGTCATCATTCATTCCATAAAAATAATTATATTAAAAACATTCCAGGTTTTCATAGCATTATTTTAATCTACTTTTTGTTTCTTATCACCTGCCACTTACCTACCGTGACATGACTACCCTAAAAATCTATCTACATACTATTTTCTGTGGGTATTTCCTGCATGTACTGTGCTTTCCATCACAAAAAGTCTTCTCTAGTGTTCAGGTGAATTCTTATCCATCCAAAACCGACCTCAATTTCAAGCCCTCCAGAATCCTTTCTGACTTCAATGACTCCTGATAAAGTCAACTTTCCCTCCTCTAATTTATCTTCAATCAAATTCTATTCTTGACCTTAATACACGGTGCCTTATTGGTCTGTAGGTCTGGTTTTGTGAACAGGGACTGTAATGTATCCTCAAACCTAGAGCAGTGCATTAGGGAAGAACTCCTGCCGGTAGTTCTTTTGAATTGAATTGAAATGCTCCAGATTTTAGCATGAAACTTAAAACTCCCATATTCTTGCAATATTCAGATAATAACTTTTATTGAGTCAGCAACATTTAACATCACCAAGATAACAACAAAATGATGTTATGAGTTAAAACTGAATTACAAATTTACCTCCAATTTAGAAAGTATCTGTAAATTGTCCCCACATCTACAGATCAATCTGAAATTGGTCCTAGTTATATATGTATAAAATAAAATATATATTCATACAAAAAACATGACCTCATATATCTTAGTGAGGAAATTTTCATCTTTTCTGATTATGTGACAGAGTTATTTTACAAAATTCAGGGAGTCCACCCTAGTCCCAGTGAGTAGAATGTTTTGGATGAATGGTATGGAGTTTAGAACACTTTTACCTCTTCAACTTGCCATGTGGGTGTTTGTCAAACAGCGCTTAGTGCTGAAGATGACAAGTTTAAGCAGAGGACAGAGCAAAGCTGGGCTATGCTCTGGCTCTGTAGGTCCATGTACCCACCTCTCAACAATTCTCATGGGATGGAAGAAACAGTCCCAAAGCACTACTCTGTGTGGACTCCTTTAGCTCTCCAAACAGCACATTGAAGGAGCCCCTTCTCTTTTGTGTCCCTTCCTTATTTTATTCTTCAGCTCAAATTTTCTAATTACAATTATTCAGGGAAATTATAAGATTTTTGTAGACTAGGAGTAAAAGTCTTACAGGCATGAGAAAATACAGCTGAAACAACCTATATTCAAATAGATTATAATAGGAGGGTCTTATTGCAGTAAAAATGATGCTTATAGAGCCAAACATTGATTTTAAGGAACTCTTTCAACCCGGGACTAGGGAAAGATGTGGTGTTTGTGAGATTATTACCATGATTCTGTCCAGGCATCCCTAATGTGTTACACAGCCAAGATGGGAGCTTCAGTCCCATCCCATTCACAGAAACAACTCATTACTCAGTGGTATATATATAAATAAATAGACATACATGTGTACATTTCATTTGGTAGAGAGAATGCACACACACATATATCTTACATATGAAAATTAAAATATCCCTTTAAAAATAAAATTGGGAGATGCTTGTCAAGTAAATCATCTTAAATGTGACATCTATCCATCTCAAAACCAAAGGGTTAATGTTTTTTCCCATTTTGTTAAGAAATAATCGACATACATCACTGTATAAATTTAAGGCATAAAGCATGATGGCTTGATATACATATATGTTGAAATAATTACCACAATAGGTTCAGCTAACATCCATCTTCTCAAATAGATACAATAAAAAGAAAAGAAGAAGGAAAAAATTTTTATTTGTGATGAGAACTCTTAGGATTTACTCTCTTAATAACTTTCCTGTATATCATACAACAGTGGTAACTATAGTCACCATGCTGTACATTACATCCCTTCTACTTATTTATCTTATAAATGGAAGTTTGTACCTTTTGACCAACTTCCTCCAACTCCTCCACCTTCCCCCTCTGCCTCTGGTAACCACAAGTCTGACCTCTTTTCCTATGAGTATTTTTTTTTTTTAAGATTCTACATACAAATGAGATTACACAGTATTGGTCTTTCTCCACCTGAATTATTTCACATAGCGTAATACTCCCAAGGCCCATCCGTGTTGTCACAAATGGTAGGATTTCATCTTTTTTATGGCTGAATAATATCCCATTGTGTGTGTGTGTGTGTATGTATATATTTAACATCCTTTTTATCCATTCATCCATCACTAGACACTTAGGTAATTTCCGAGTCTTGGCTATTGTAAAAAATGCTGCTATGAACAGGGGGTACAGATATCTTTTGATTTAGTGTTTTTATTTCCTTTTGATATATCCCCACAAGTGGAATTGCTGGGTTATAAGGTTTTTATACTTTTTTGGGTTCCATCATACTCTTTTCCACGGTGGTTGTATCAATTTATAATTCCACCAACAAGGATTCCCTTTTCTCCAAATCCACACCAGCATTTATTATCTCTTGTCTTTTTGATGATGGTTGTTCTAACAGGGATGAAGTGATATCTCATTGTGATTTTAATTTGTATTTCTCTAATGACTTGTAATGTTGAACATCTTTTCAGGTACCTGTTGGCCTTTCATATATCTTATTCATAGAAATGTCTATTCAAGCCCTTTGCCCATATTAAATTGTGTTGCTTTTAGCTATGGATTTATAGGCTTTACAGTTTGCAAACAAATATTTTTTCCCAATCTGTAGGTTGTTTTTCACTTTGCTGATGATTTCTTTTTCTGTGCAGAAGCTTTATAGTTTGATGTAGTCCCATCATTCATTTTTTTATTTGGTTGCTTGTGCTTTAAGTGTCAACCAAAACTGTCTTTACCAAAACCAGTGTCAAGGAGCATTATTCTTATGTTTTCTTCTAGGAATTTCATGGTTTCCTGTCATACATTTAAGTCTTTAACCCATTTTGAGTTAATTTTTTTGAGTGTTATAAAGTATGGGTCTAGTTTCATTCATTTATATGTAAATATCATTATCTTAGCACCATTTATTGATGAGACTGTCTTTTCTTGATTGACTATTCTTGGCTCCCTTGTCAAATATTAGTTGACCATATATGCTTAGATTTATTTCTGGCCCTTGAATCTGTTCCATTGGTCTACTTGTCTGTTTTAGTTTCAGTACCATACTCCTTGATGACTATCGCTGTATAGTATAGCAAATTGGGAAGTGTCAAGTCTCCTGCTTTGTTGGTCTTTCTCAGTATTTCTTCAGCTATCCTGAGTTTTCTGTTGCTCCATATAAATTTTAGAGTGTTTTTCTACTTTTGTAAAAACTTTCATTGGGATTTTAGTAAGGATTGCATTGAACCTATACATGGCTTTTTGCAGTACTGACACTTTAACAGATTTAATTATTTCAATTCATGAACATGGTATACCTTTCTATTTATTTCTATTTTCTTCATTTCTTTAATCAGTGTCTTGTTGTTTTCAGAATAGCGATCTTTCACTCGATAGGTAAATTCATTCCTAAATATTTTATTGTTTTTTATGCTATTGTAAATGGGATCAATTTCATTTCTCTTTCAAAAAATTCATTGTTAATGTAAAGAAATGCTATGGATTTTTGTACATTAATTTTATATCCTGCAACGTTACTGAATTCATTGATTGGAATGAACAGATTTTTGGTTGTCTTTAGGATTTTCTATATTTAAAATTATCTGTAAATACAGACAACTGTGATAACTTCCTTTTCCTTGCCTTGTTGTTCTAGGTAGGACTTCCAGTACTATGTTGAGCAGGATTGGTAAGAGTGGACGCCCTTGTCTAGCTCCTGATCTTTAAGGAAAAGCCTTCAACTTTTCACCACTGAATATGATGTTAGCAGTGGGCTTCTATATTGCCTTTATTATGTTGAGATATATTCCTTCTGTGCCTAATTTGTTAAGAGTTTTTATCATGAATAAATGTTGAATTTTGTCAAAAGAACTTTCTGGGTCTGTTGAGATGATCAGATGATTGTTTTCTTTCATCAGTTGATATATTACATCAACCGATTTGCATATGTTGAACCATCCTTACATGCCAGGAATAAATCTCCCTGGACCATGGTGAATGACCCCTTAATTGTGCTGCTGAATTGGATTTGCTACTATTTTACTGAGAATTTCTGCATCTATATTCATCAGGGATATTGGTCTGCAGTTTCTTTCCTAGGAGTGTCCTTTTCTGGTTTTGGTATCAGGATAATACTGGTCAGGTAAAATGTATTTGGAAATGTTCATTCCTCTTGGAATTTTGAGAGTTTGAGAAGGATTAGTCTGAAGTATTCTTTAAATGTTTGGCAAATGTTAGCAGTGCCAAACATTTGGTCTGTCTGGACCAGGACTGTCTGGTCGTGGAATTTTCTTCTTTGAGTGATACTGACCCAATCTCCTTACTAGTAATTGATTTATTCATGTTTTCTTTCTGATTCAGCCTTGGTAAATTGTAGCATTCTAAGTTTTTTTTCTGTTTCATCTAGGTTGCCCAGGCTCTTAGTGTGCAGTTGTTCATAGTAGCCTCTTGTGATCCAAGTTGTAATGTCTCCTTTTTCATTTATAATTTTGTCAATTTGGGTCCTTTCCCTTTTTCCCTTGGCTCACCTAGCTATTGCCAATTTTGTTTATCTTTTCAGAGAAGCTTCTCTTCATTCGGTTAATCATTTCTATAGTATTTCTATTCTCTATTTTATTTTTTCCTCTTCTAATCTTTATTATTTCCTTTCATCTGCTGTCTTTGGGCTGTTTGTTCTTCTTTTTTTAGTTCATTAAGGCATAGAGCTAGGTTGTTTACCTGGGGGTCTTTCTTGCTTCTTAATATACGTGTTTATTACTATGAACTTCTCTCTTGGCAGGACAGCAGGAACAGACCAGAGTCTACATAGCTTGTTGTTTCCTGACCTGAATCAGTTTAAAGTGCACATTGAATTCTCTGGTCAGGAGAGTCTGCAAGCTTTTCTCTGCAGACAGGGGAAGCCAGGAATTGTGCTCTCTGTTCAAGGGTCACCTAAGCAGAGCTGCTGAATGGGCTATGCACCTTCTCGTGTGCTCTGTTAGTTTCCTTGGTCAGATAGGCTGAAGGTTCTATTTAGCAATGAGTGGAGCTTACAAATTATATTCTTTGACCAGGTGCAGCAGAAGAAACTGCTCTAAAGCCAGTAAAGTTCTTCCATGTTTTAACTTGGGCATCCCACGTTTCCTGACTGAACAGGGACACTGGTTTTGGTTTACAAACTATCAGCTCTGCCTTCATCTGAGCTCAAGTGCCACTGGGCTGCAAACCTTCCAGGAGTTGTGTCCAACATTTCTGTTTAGATGGGGCTGGATGACACTCTTCACAGCAGGTGGGGCTGTGATTTAGCTCCTTGCCTGGGCACGGGCAAATCAGGCTCTAGAGCTGAAAAACTCCTTGTTTGAGAGTCTGACTCAGGCAAATCTGCATCCTGGTGAGTTCCCTGGTCAGAATGTGCCCCTGATTTGGTTTTGCAGATGAGCAAAGCCTCTGGTTGGGATTACCACTTAGGCACTGCAGGTGTGAACTTGGGTTGCTAAGACCTGTGGGCTGCTTGTTGCAAGCCCCACCCCCTTCCCCATCACAATCCAGTTCCTAGTGGTTGTGCCCCACATATTCCTCTGCAATCCCCACGCAGTGAGATCAGAGTAGGGGCTCCTACAAAGTGACTCCAATGCTAGAGGGCAGTTGGTTGTCTTCACTGAGATCCCTTTTTCACTGAAGGAACTGGGCTCAGGGCAGACCTGTCTGTGTGGTGCTGAGCTGGCCTGGAAGAGGGACAAGGCAGTCAGGGTATTACTGCTTCTTTTTCCTTTAATGCTGTTTGTCTTGGTATCTGTGGTGCCTCAACCTCAACCTCACATCATATTTGAGGATCCTTTCAGTGGTGTCTTATTCTTGGATAGTTGTTAGTCCTTTTTGTGAGAGGAGAAAAGTCAGGAGCAACCTACGTTGCCATCTTGGTGATATCATTCCTAAAAGGGCTAAATTCAGAAATAACATAAGCAATTGTCAATAAGAAAAAATATATAGCTAGACCTAATGTCTGAATTCAGTGAAATTTCAGGATACAAAATAATACACAGAAATCTGTTGCATTCCTATACACTAATGATGAGAGAGAAATTTGGAAAACAATTCCATTCACAATTGAATCAAAAAGAATAAAATACCTAGGAATAAACCTAAGCAAGGAAGTGAAAGACCTATACTTGGAAAACTATAAGACACTCATGAGAGAAATGAAATAAGATACCAATAAATGGAAACACATCCCATGCTCATGGACAGGAAGAATTAATGCTGTCAAAATGGCCATCCTGCCTAAAGCAATCTACAGATTCAGTGCAATCCCTATCAAACTACCAACAGCATCCTTCAACAAACAAGAGCAAATAGTTCTAAAATTCACATGGAACCACAAAAGACCCCAAATAGCCAAAGCAATCCTGAGAAGGAAGAATAAAGCTGGGGTGATTATGCTCCCCGACTTCAAGCTCTACTACAAAGCCACAGTAATCAAGACAATTTGGTACTGGCACAAGAACAGAACAATAGACAAATGGAACAGACTAAAGAGCCCAGATGTAAACCCAAGCATATATGGTCAATTAATATATGATAAAGGAGCCATGGACAAACAATAGGGAAATGACAGCCTCTTCAACAACTGGTGTTGGCAAAACTGGACAGCTACATGCAATAGAATGAAACTGGATTATTGCCTAACCCCATACACAAAAATAAATTCAAAATGGATCAAAGACCTGAATGTAAGTCATGAAACCATAAAAGTCTTAGAAGAAAACATGGGCAAAAATCTCTTAAATATAAACATGAGCAAATTTTTCCTGAATGCATCTCCTCAGGCATGGGAAACAAAAAATGAACAAATGGGACTAACATCATGCTAAAAAGCTTCTGTACAGCAAAGGACACCATCAGCAGAACAGAAAGGCATCCTACAGTATGGAAGAATATATTTGAAAGTAACATATCCAACAAGCGGTTCACATCTAAAATATATAAAAACCTCACACACCTCAACATCCTAAAAGCAAATAGCCCTATTAAAATTGCATGGATGATATGAACAGCCACTTCTCCAAAGAAGAAATTCAGATGGCCAATAGGCACATGAAAAGAGGCTCCACATCACTAATTATCAGGGAAATGCAAATTAAAACCACAATGAGATATCACCTCATACCAGTTAGGATGGCCAACATCTGAAAGATTAGGAACAACAAATTCTGGCAAGGATATGCTAATAAAGGGGCACCCTCCTACACTGCTGGTGGGAATGTAGAATAGTTCAACCATTGTGGAAAGCAGTATGGAGGTTCCTCAAAAAACTAAAAATAGTAATACCATTTGATCCAGGAATTCCACTCCTAGGAATTTACCCTAAGAATGCAGGAGCCCAATTTGCTAAAGACATATGCACCCCTATGTTTATTGCAACACTATTTACAATAGCCAAGAAATGGAATCAACCTAAGTGTCCATCAGTAGATAAATGGATAAAGAAGATGTGGTACATATCCACAATGGAATATTATTCAGCCATAAGAAGAAAACAAATCATACCATTTGCAACAGCATGGACAGAGCTAGGGGGTATTATGCTCAGTGAAATAAGCCAGGTGGAGAAGGACAGGTACCAAAAATTTCACTCATCTGTGGAGCATAAAAACAAAGCAAAAACTGAAGGAACAAAACAGCAGCAGATTCAAAGAACCCAAGAATGGACTAACAATTACCAAAGGGAAAGGGACTGGGGAGGGTGGGTGGTAAGTGAGAGAAAAGGGGAATACAGGGCATTGCGACTAGCACATATAACTTGGGGTTCCACTGGGAAGGAAGTATAGCACAGAGAAGACAAGTAGTGACTCTATAGCATCTTACTACGCTGACAGACAGTGACTGTAATGGGGTATGTGGTGGGGACTTGATAATGGGGGGAGTCTAGTAACCAAAATGTTACTCATGTGATTGTATATTAATGATACCAAATAAAGAAAAGTTTAAAAAAAGATAGCAGTGTCTGTAAATCTAGTAGCATCTGAACATTAACTGAGGGAAAAAAGGGAAAATACGTTTTGAACATGTATTTACTGTTCTCTGGTACTCATGAGGTTGTTCAATTTCTGACGTGAAAGACTAGACCTAATTACAGATAGGCCACTAAAACTGTCCATTTTGGCCAAGAAACTGTATTGTATGTCATACATAATAAGAATTTGATGTTAGTTTTTATTATAATTTTGTTTATATAATTAATCTCATATTAGTCTACATGCCCCCCAAAGTAAATATATTAGCCTAATTCTATATATGACTCAGACATATATTTGTGTGTCACTGTGGCATAACTCATTAAAGTATAACTAAATGTAGCTCTTAATTATTCACACACACTGAATGTGCAATACTGTTAAACTTTCTGTTTTCTTGATCAGACATTGGTGAAACCTGGTATTATTATCAACAGACCAAAGGGCATTGTTTTGCCAATATTCATCAATTTAAAGAAAATTATGGATCAATAAATGTCTTTGATGCAAATATTCACACCTAATTAAGTACTCAGAGTTGCACAGAGTATATCAAAATCATATTTCTTTTGCTGTTTGTTTACCTGAGATCTTTTTTTCTTATCTCCATTTTAGCAAGGTTGAAAATTATAGTCCCACACTCTTCAGCTAAGGATTTCTCTGTATTATCTTGAATTTCCTTCAATGCTTCATGACATTGCCAATGAAAGCTTTTACGTAATTCTGATGACAAGAATTAAAGCAGGCAGCCAAGACATTTATTTTGAAGAAAGGAGAACAGAACTTAGTAAACCTGCTTCCTAGGAAGCAATTATTAAAGGCAACATTTTTTTTCCTTCCAATTCTCCAATTTGCTAAGAGCAGCTGTTGAAGATGTTTGTTTGTCCCAGAACATTACAGGAATAATTACATTAAACTTATTTAAACTAAAAATAACCAGTTCCATAATAGATTCAAATTTTGATCAGAGATATTACCATTCAGCTAACTTAATATATTTCTATGCCTTAGTTTGTATTTCTTCTGCTGCAAGTATTTCCTATGTGCCTGAGGAAGAGCATCTCTTTTGATTCATGCTCACTCCGAACATGTACGTAATTGGTAATTAGTTTTATACTTTGTATTTTATATTTGTCGCAAAAAAATGCCTTGATTATTCTACTAGAAGCCAGACATGGCTCAATTAACAGCAAAAGAAAATGACTATATAATTCTAAAATATTGGGAGTTTTAGGATTATACCAGTTAGGTTTCATTTATTTCCTCTGTAGATTTTCATTAGGAAACTAGTAATGACAATGTCAGAATTCAGGAGTTAAAGACATCAGATTAACACCCTGCTGATTACAATATGGAATTATAAAGTAATCTAATACCTGTAACCTAGCTACCTAGCTAAAAAAGTTCACATCAATTAAAATGGCATTCTATATAAAAGCAAAGGTCGGTTCTGCCAAATACATCTGGCCTATTGATTCACACTAGAAAACTGTGGTTGCCTAAGCAGTATTGCTCTGGACTTGCAAGGGCCTCCCAATCCAGTTAAGGTGACAGGAAAAAAGAAAAAAAGAGCAATCTTCAGCAGGGAGCATAGTCATCAGAAAGCTGAGACTGCATTTAGCCAATCGCAGGTTAAACCAATTTGATTTATTACAATGAAAGAACTTTTTGCTTATACTTGAGTTACAGCAATCCCTTTGTGGACATCCATACAATAGAAAGCCAGGCCAGGTGATATTTAATAGAACAAAGCATTAATGCAAAGCAAAGGAAATTCTGCACTTAGATGAAATTTTATCGGCTTATTTAATTAAAAGGTTGGTAGGTACGGGTAAGTAAGAAAACCATATCCAGGAGGTTGTATTTGGTGATATTTATCAGATATCTTTGGATAATTTTGATTTGGCTCTTTGTTTTTCAACTATAAGAGGCAGAGACTTTATTCACTGTTTAGAGCATTTCCTATAGTTTGGCTTGAGCAGGTAAAATGTGAAAACGTCGTGCTGGTTTGTTCTTTTTCACCCTGCAAAGTATTATAATGTGACTTTGGAAAATATTTCACCATTTTTCTTCAGTTTTAGGAATGATGTCTGAGAAAGTGCCTATGTAAATACAGGGGCATTTCATATTTCTTGTATATGTGTCTTTTCAGGAAGCTTTACACTCATGCCTGTAAACCACAATCTTTGGTGATGCATCGATAGCTGGCTATTTTATGAATGCTCTTAAAAGGAAATGTTGAGCCTTCACATGTCTCTTCTTAAGTAATTAAAAGTTAAAAGTGCCTTCTCTGCATATTATGGTGCTTTAATATGAAGGGAAGCAAGGTTGGCAAAGTAACCGGGCTCATCAGTTCAGTTCAGTTTTTAAACTCAGTGACATACTGAGGAAAAAAGAAAAAAAGAGCAATCTTCAGCAGGGAGCACAGTGATAATCACACACAAGCACACCTATGATAATCACACAAGGTGGATGAAGATTCATTTGAGAAGAATGCCCCTAAAAATGCTTTGAAAATTGTTAAACCTCATTCTAATAAAGAGCATATTTATCAAATTTGATTTGAAACAATACCTTTTTATTGGGGGTAAATTATATTGCATATAGAGCCCCTTGGAATAGGCAATACATATGTCATCTACATCATCAAAGAGGAAATGAACAAGTCACCTCAGTGATTATAGTAAGGAATTCATCCAGTTAAGGAATTAAAAATCAGACAGGCCAGTTCAGAAAGCTTCCAGCACATGTCTGATAGGAGTTCCAAAAGAGGGAAAACAGAAAGAATGAAGGAGAAGCTATATTTAAGGAGAATACACTTTATTCAACAAATATTTACTAAGGCATAACTTTGGTAAGTTTCTGTTCTAATCAAAGGGAATATTTAAGGAAGAAAAAATCAGAGATGTCTTCAGAAATTTTATACTTTACATTTTGCTTCAAAATTTCCAAAACTGAATATACTTGAAACTTCTGAAAGTACAAAATGACTGCTAAACAGAATAAAGAGGAACAAAATAAAAATTAAATAAAATGAGCCTAAACACATCGATTACACTAATTTTTATTGTTTATAAAAGTCCTTTATATTAGTTTAATTTGCATTAAGAAGCTTTATATCTTCCCTTTCATTGTTTTTCCTATATGTTTTCTTTCATTCCTCTTGATTATTCTAGTTTGAAATTTTTGAGACTTTTTAAAGCACTTAATCGATTTTTATTTTTCTAAACCAAAAATTTTCCTTTTCCTTTATTAATTTACACCTCTTAGATATGTTTTCTGATCTTTCATTCAGTTCTTGTGATGAACGATTTAACTATTCTGTTTTACTTAAAAATTATGAAAGCTTTGAAATTTTTATGTCGTAAGGCTTGGCACCACCGTGTGTGTGTGTGTGTGTGTGTGCGTGTGTGTGTGTGTGTTTCTCGTTATCACTTTTCTTAATCGTATAATATTTTAAAGATATAAAAAATTTTAAAAATGCTATATTATTTACAAGTTGGATATTAAATTATTAAATTCTAGTTTTATTTCCTTATAGTAAATTCTGCCCTGGAGGGCAAATTTCTAAAAATTGAAGTATAATAATATTTTGTTGACTTTTTAGAAGGAAGTGTATGTTAAATTTGGAAGGAACAGAATTAGAATTTTTATTCAAATAACATAATGACATTAGACCCTCTACAAAATCTGTTAAAAAACAGAAATATTTATTTTGGCCTGTTTCCAAATTTTTATTTCTTACTTCAATAGAGATTTTTAATTAAAAAACACCATTATTTATTTTTATTTAATTACAGGTTGCACATTTACTCAAAACTTTCTTGTTCTTATTTATTTATTTTTTGACATTTAGGTTGTTTTTATTTTTCACTATTATATATAACACAGCAGTGTGCAATTTTATACATAAATGGGGTTTTCTAATTTATTTATTTATTTATTTTTAATAATTATTTTTTATTGAAGGGTAGTTGACACACAGTATTACATTACATGAGTTTCAAGTGTACAACACAGTGGTAGAACATTTATATACATAATTCTAGGTTCCAGCTATCACCCTACCAGGCTGTTACAATATCTTGACTATATTCCTTATGCTATACATTACATCCCGGTTACTAATTTATTTTACCATTGGAAGTCTGTCCTTTTTTTTTTTTTTTTTTTTTTTTGTGAGGGCATCTCTCATATTTATTGATCAAATTGTTGTTAACGACAATAAAATTCTGTATAGGGGAGTCAATGCTCAATGCACAAGCATTAATCCACCCCAAGCCTAATTTTTGTCAGTCTCCAATCTTCTGAGGCATAACAAACAAGTTTTTACATGTAGAACAAATTCTTACATAATGAATAAGTTACATAGTGAACAGTACAAGGGCAGTCATCACAGAAACTTTCGGTTTTGCTCATGCATTATGAACTATAAACAGTCAGTTCAAATATGAATACTCATTTGGTTTTTATACTTGATTTATATGTGGATACCACATTTCTCTCTTTATTATTATTATGTTTAATAAAATGCTGAAGTGGTAGGTAGATACAAGATAAAGGTAGAAAACATAGTTTAGTGTTGTAAGAGAGCACATGTAGATGATCAGGTGTGTGCCTGTAGACTATGTGTTAATCCAAGCTAGACCAGGGCAATAAAACATCCACGTATGCAGAAGATTTCTCTCAGAACGGGGGGGTGAGGTTCTAAGCCTCACCTCTGTTGATCCCCAATTTCTCACCTGATGGCCCCCCTGCGACTGTGCCTGTCTTAGGTTGTTCCTCCCTTGAGGAATCTTACCCGTCTCTGGCTAACCAGTCATCTTCCGGGGCCATACAGGGAAATGTGAAGTTGGTAAGTGAGAGAGAAGCCTTATTGTTTGAAAAAGTTAGCTTTTTACTTCTTTGCATATTTATGCCCTGTGGCTTCTATGCCCAGCATTTGTCTTGAGGTATCTTTACCACTTGGAAGAATTATGATACTCGGTAAATTTGATATGAGGCACGAATTCTATTTAAGGGTTGTAATTAGGAAGGAAGAAGAAAAGCTATAGAAGTAGCAGGCGGAAGAAAACATGGGAAGATTGATTATTTCTTTGATATATCTTCTTGTAGAGTAACTTCAGCATGTATAGGTTTTAAGCTACTACTTAAATTGCACACACACATTAACATAATAGGAGTATAGTTACATAACCAAAGCATACCTGTAATTACCAGCCATCTCCAGTGAAACCAAGAAAACCAGTTAGGCACCTTAGGCATTTGTGAAAACTTATCTATGATATGGTGGATATTGTCCAACTGAACTTGAACAGTCTGAGAGAAATCAGACAAATTAAAACAACCCATTCCTGGGGACTGTTTACATGCCATATGTTCTTTTAACAGTAAATAGTTTGTAGTTGTAAGACTTTGGAGCGCTACAATTTGCACTTCTCCAAATTCTTGGTTGAGTTCCAACAGTACAGATCCAGTCAAATTTGTTGTTTTACTGTATGCACAGGCCAGCTTAGATGTCTCCTTCCTCATTCCCATGGCAAGTCCAGGAACTGGTGGGATGAGTGCATCTACAGCTGTAGCAGTGCGTGGATCTTTGTTGGGGTTTTTTGATGATCATCTTCTGGCATGAGTCTTCCAGAGAGTGCAGATGTTGGAAGTTCTTTTTCATATCGTATCTTAGTTCATTTTCGGGGTAGCCCAATTAGGCTTTGATCCTCTGTATAAACACAAACAGACCCTTTGCCTACACTTTTATATGCCCTTTATACCCTTGTGTAGAACTCGTTGGAGGTTACCACACAGGAACTGCCTTTTTTTTTTTTTTTTTTTTTGCTATCACTAATCTACACTTACATGATGAATATTATGTTTACTAGGCTCTCCCCTATACCAGGTCTCCCCTATAAACACCTTTACAGTTACTGTCCGTCAGCATAGCAAAATGTTGTAGAATCACTACTTGCCTTCTCTGTGTTGTACAGCCCTCCCTTTTCTCCTACCCCCCCATGCATGTTAATCTTAATACCCCCCTACTTCTCCCCCCCTTATCCCTCCCTACCCACCCATCCTCCCCAGTCCCTTTCCCTTTGGTACCTGTTAGTCCATTCTTGAGTTCTGTGATTCTGCTGCTGTTTTGTTCCTTCAGTTTTTCCTTTGTTCTTATATTCCACAGATAAGTGAAATCATTTGGTATTTGTCTTTCTCCGCTTGGCTTGTTTCACTGAGCATAATACCCTCCAGCTCCATCCATGTTGCTGCAAATGATTGGATTTGCCCTTTTCTTATGGCTGAGTAGCATTCCATTGTGTATATGTACCACATCTTCTTTATCCATTCATCTATTGATGGACATTTAGGTTGCTTCCAATTCTTGGCTATTGTAAATAGTGCTGCAATAAACATAGGGGTGCATCTGTCTTTCTCAAACTTGATTGCTGCGTTCTTAGGGTAAATTCCTAGGAGTGCAATTCCTGGGTCAAATGGTAAGTCTGTTTTGAGCATTTTGATGTACCTCCATACTGCTTTCCACAATGGTTGAACTAACTTACATTCCCACCAGCAGTGTAGGAGGGTTCCCCTTTCTCCACAGCCTCGCCAACATTTGTTGTTGTTTGTCTTTTGGATGGCAGCCATCCTTACTGGTGTGAGGTGATACCTCATTGTAGTTTTAATTTGCATTTCTCTGATAATTAGTGATGTGGAGCATCTTTTCATGTGTCTGTTGGCCATCTGTATTTCTTTTTTGGAGAACTGTCTGTTCAGTTCCTCTGTCCATTTTTTATTGGGTTATTTGTTTTTTGTTTGTTGAGGCGTGAGAGCTCCTTATATATTCTGGACGTCAAGCCTTTATCGGATGTGTCATTTTCAAATATATTCTCCCATACTGTAGGGATCCTTCTTGTTCTATTGATGGTGTCTTTTGCTGTACAGAAGCTTTTCAGCTTAATATAGTCCCACTTACTCATTTTTGCTGTTGTTTTCCTTGCCCCGGGGAGATATGTTCAAGAAGAGGTCACTCATGTTTATGTCTAAGAGGTTTTTGCCTATGTTTTCTTCCAAGAGTTTAATGGTTTCATGCCTTACATTCAGGTCTTTGATCCATTTTGAGTTTACTTTTGTATATGGGGTTAGACAATGGTCCAGTTTCATTCTCCTACATTTAGCTGTCCAGTTTTGCCAGCACCACCTGTTGAAGAGACTGTCATTTCGCCATTGTATGTCCATGGCTCCTTTATCAAATATTAATTGACCATATATGTCTGGGTTAATGTCTGGATTCTCTAGTCTGTTCCATTGGTCTGTGGCTCTGCTCTTGTGCCAGTACCAAATTGTCTTGATTACTATGGCTTTATAGTAGAGCTTGAAGTTGGGGAGTGAGATCCCCCCTACTTTATTCTTCTTTCTCAGGATTGCTTTGGCTATTCGGGGTCTTTTGTGTTTCCATATGAATTTTTGAATTATTTGTTCGAGTTCATTGAAGAATGTTGCTGGTAGTTTCATGGGGATTGCATCAAATCTGTATATTGCTTTGGGCAGGATGGCCATTTTGACGATATTAATTCTTCCTAGCCACGAGCATGGGATGAGTTTCCATCTGTTAGTGTCCCCTTTAATTTCTCTTAAGAGTGACTTGTAGTTTTCAGGGTATAAGTCTTTCACTTCTTTGGTTTGGTTTATTCCTAGGTATTTTATTTTTTTTGAGGCAATTGTGAATGGAGTTGTTTTCCTGATTTCTCTTTCTGTTGGTTCATTGTTAGTATATAGGAAAGCCACAGATTTCTGTGTGTTGATTTTGTATCCTGCAAATTTGCTGTATTCCGATATCAGTTCTAGTAATTTTGGGGTGGAGTCTTTAGGGTTTTTTATGTACAGTATCATGTCATCTGCAAATAGTGACAGTTTAACTTCTTCTTTACCAATCTGGATTCCTTGTATTTCTTTATTTTGTCTGATTGCCGTGGCTAGGACCTCCAGTACTATGTTAAATAACAGTGGAGAGAGTGGGCATCCCTGTCTAGTTCCCAATCTCAGAGGAAATGCTTTCAGCTTCTCACTGTTCAATATAATGTTGGCTGTGGGTTTATCACAGATGGCCTTTATTATGTTGAGGTTCTTGCCCTCTATTCCCATTTTGCTGAGAGTTTTTAACATGAATGGATGTTGAACTTTGTCAAATGCTTTTTCAGCATCTATGGAGATGATCATGTGGTTTTTGTCTTTCTTTTTGTTGATGTGGTGGATGATGTTGATGGACTTTCGAATGTTGTACCATCCTTGCATCCCTGGGATGAATCCCACTTGGTCATGGTGTATGATCCTTTTGATGTATTTTTGAATTCGGTTTGCTAATATTTTGTTGAGTATTTTTGCATCTACGTTCATCAGGGATATTGGTCTGTAGTTTTCTTTTTTGGTGGGGTCTTTGCCTGGTTTTGGTATTAGGGTGATGTTAGCTTCATAGAATGAGTTTGGGAGTATCCCCTCCTCCTCTATTTTTTGGAAAACTTTAAAGAGAATGGGTATTATGTCTTCCCTGTATGTCTGATAAAATTCCGAGGTAAATCCATCTTGCCCGGGGGTTTTGTTCTTTGGTAGTTTTTTGATTACCTCTTCAATTTCATTGCTGGTAATTGGTCTGTTTAGATTTTCTGTTTCTTCCTGGGTCAATCTTGGAAGGTTATATTTTTCTAGGAAGTTGTCCATTTCTCCTAGGTTTCCCAGCTTGTTAGCATATAGGTTTTCATAGTATTCTCCAATAATTCTTTGCATTTCCGTGGGGTCCGTCGTGATTTCTCCTTTCTCGTTTCTGATACTGTTGATTTGTGTTGACTCTCTTTTCTTCTTAATAAGTCTGGCTAGAGGCTTATCTATTTTGTTTATTTTCTCAAAGAACCAGCTCTTGGTTTCATTGATTTTTGCTATTGTTTTATTCTTCTTAATTTTATTTATTTCTTCTCTGATCTTTATTATGTCCCTCCTTCTGCTGACCTTAGGCCTCATCTGTTCTTCTTTTTCCAATTTCGATAATTGTGACATTAGACCATTCATTTGGGATTGCTCTTCCTTTTTTAAATATGCTTGGATTGCTATATACTTTCCTCTTAAGACCGCTTTTGCTGCGTCCCACAGAAGTTGGGGCTTAGTGTTGTTGTTGTCATTTGTTTCCATATATTGCTGGATCTCCATTTTGATTTGGTGATTGATCCATTGATTATTTAGGAGCGTGTTGTTAAGCCTCCATGTGTTTGTGAGCCTCTTTGCTTTCTTTGTACAGTTTATTTCTAGTTTTATGCCTTTGTGGTCTGAAAAGTTGGTTGGTAGGATTTCAATCTTTTGGAATTTTCTGAGGCTCTTTTTGTGGCCTAGTATGTGGTCTATTCTGGAGAATGTTCCATGTGCACTTGAGAAGAATGTATATCCTGTTGCTTTTGGATGTAGAGTTCTATAGATGTCTATTAGGTCCATCTGCTCTACTGTGTTGTTCAGTGCTTCCGTGTCCTTACTTATTTTCTGCCCAGTGGATCTATCCTTTGGGGTGAGTGGTGTGTTGAAGTCTCCTAGAATGAATGCATTGCAGTCTATATCCCTCTTTAGTTCTGTTAGTATTTGTTTCACATATGCTGGTGCTCCTGTGTTGGTTGCATATATATTTAGAATGATTATATCCTCTTGTGTGACTGAGCCCTTTATCATTATGTAGTGTCCTTCTTTATCTCTTGTTACTTTCTTTGTTTTGAAGTCTATTTTGTCTGATATTAGTACTGCAACCCCTGCTTTCTTCTCACTGTTGTTTGCTTGAAATATGTTTTTCCATCCCTTGACTTTTAGTCTGTACATGTCTTTGGGTTTGAGGTGAGTTTCTTGTAAGCAGCATATAGATGGGTCTTGCTTTTTTATCCATTCTGTTACTCTGTGTCTTTTGATTGGTGCATTCAACCCATTAACATTTAGGGTGACTATTGAAAGATATGTACTTATTGCCATTGCAGGCTTTAAATTCGTGGTTACCAAAGGTTCAAGTTTAGCCTCTTTAGTATCTTACTGCCTAACTTGGCTCGCTTATTGAGCTGTTATATACACTGTCTGGAGATTCTTTTCTTCTCTCCCTTCTTGTTCCTCCTCCTCGATTCTTCATATGTTGGGTGTTTTGTGCTGTGCTCCTTCTAGGAGTGCTCCCATCTAGAGCAGTCCATGTAAGATGTTCTGTAGAGGTGGTTTGTGGAAAGCAAATTCCCTCAGCTTTTGTTTGGGAATTGTTTAATCCCACCGTCATATTTGAATGATAGTCGTGCTGGATACAGTATCCTTGGTTCAAGGCCCTTCTGTTTCATTGTATTAAATATATCATGCCATTCTCTTCTGGCCTGTAGGGTTTCTGTTGAGAAATCTGACGTTAGCCTGATGGGTTTCCCTTTATAGGTGACCTTTTCCTCTCTAGCTGCCTTTAACACTCTTTCCTTGTCCTTGATCTTTGCCATTTTAATTATTATGTGTCTTGGTGTTGCCCTTCTTGGATCCTTTCTGTTGGGGGTTCTGTGTATTTCCGTGGTCTGTTTGATTACTTCCTCCCCCAGTGTGGGGAAGTTTTCAGCAATTATTTCTTCTAAGATACTTTCCATCTCTTTGCCTCTCTCTTCTTCTTCTGGGACCCCTATAATACGGATATTGTTCCTTTTAGATTGGTCACACAGTTCTCTTAATATTGTTTCATTCCTGGAGATCCTTTTGTCTCTCTCTATGTCAGCTTCTATGCGTTCCTGTTCTCTGATTTCAATTCCATCAATGGCCTCTTGCATTCTATCCATTCTGCTTATAAACCCTTCCAGAGTTTGTTTCATTTCTGCGATCTCCTTTCTGGCATCTGTGATCTCTTTCCGGACTTCATCCCATTTTTCTTGCGTATTTCTCTGCATCTCTGTCAGCATGTTTATGATTCTTATTTTGAATTCTTTGTCAGGAAGACTGGTTAGGTCTGTCTCCTTCTCTGGTGTTGTCTCTGTGATCTTTGTCTGCCTGTAGCTTTGCCTTTTCATGGTGATAGGAATAGTCTGCAGAACTGGGACGAGTGACGGCTGGAAGGACTTCCTTTCTTGTTGGTTTGTGGCCCTCCTCTCCTGGGAGAACAGCGGCGTCTAGTGGCTTGTGCTGCGCAGCTGCGCGCAGACAGGGTTTCTGCTTCCTGCCCGGCTGCTATGGAGTTAATCTCCGCTGTTGCTGTGGGCGTGGCCTGGCTCGGGCAGCTACTCCAAAATGGTGGAGTCGCGTTGGAGCAGGAGCGGCTGGGAGGCTATTTATCTCCGTAAGGGGCCTCCCTGCTCCCTGCAGCCCAGGGGTTAGGGTGCCCAGAGATCCCGGATTCCCTACCTCTGGATTAAGTGACCCGCCCTGCCCCTTTAAGACTTCCAAAAAGCACCCGCCAAAACAAAACAACGACCACAAAAAAAAAAGAAAAAAAATTTTTTTAATTAAAAAAAAAAAAAAATTTTTAATTAAAAAAAAAAAGGTGGTCGTTCGTTTTTCTTTATTCTCCGGTGCCAGTCTCAGGCCTCTGCTCACCGGTCTTTCTGCCCTGTTTCCCTAGTATTGGGGTCCCTGTCCCTTTAAGACTTCCAAAAAGCGCTCGCCAAAACAAAGCAGCAAAAAAGCAAAAAAAAAAAAAAAAATGGTCGCGCGCTTTTCTTATGTCCTCTGTCGCCCAGCCTCCAGTGCCTGCTCACTGTTCTTGCTGCCCTGTTTTCCCAGTATCGAGGGCCCTGCACTCTGGCCCGGATGGCTGGGGCTGGGTGTTCGGCAGCCCTGGGCTCCGTCTCCCTCCCGCTCTGCCTGCTCTTCTCCCGCCAGGAGCTGGGGGGAGGGGCGCTCGGCTCCCGCGGGGCCGGAGCTTGTATCTTACCCCCTTCGCGAGGCGCTGGGTTCTCTCAGGTGCGGATGTGGTCTGGATATTGTCCTGTGTCCTCTGGTCTTTATTCTAGGAAGGGTTGTCTTTGTTATATTTTCATAGATATATGTTGTTTTGGGAGGAGATTTCCGCTGCTCTACTCACGCCGCCATCTTCCGCCCCTCCATCCGTTTCTTTTTTAATATCCTTTATTCTCGGTTTTCTAATTTATTTAGAGTAATTTTCTTAACTTTGATTTCCCAGGAATGAAGTTTTTTTTTTTTCTTTGAGAGGGCATCTCTCATATTTATTGATCAAATGGTTGTTAACAACAATAAAATTCTGTATAGGGGAGTCAATGCTCAATGCACAATCATTAATCCACCCCAAGCCTAATTCTCTTCAGTCTCCAATCTTCTGAAGCATAACGAACAAGTTCTTACATGGTGAACAAATTCTTACATAGTGAATAAGTTCTTACATGGTGAACAGTACAAGGGCAGTCATCACAGAAGCTTTCGGTTTTGATCACGCATTATGAACTATAAACAATCAGGTCAAATATGAATATTCGTTTGATTTTTATACTTGATTTATATGTGGATACCACATTTCTCCCTTTATTATTATTGTTATTTTTAATAAAATGCTGAAGTGGTAGGTAGATGCAAGATAAAGGTAGAAAACATAGTTTAGTGTTGTAAGAGAGCAAATGTAGATGATCAGGTGTGTGCCTGTAGACTATGTGTTAATCCAAGCTAGACAAGGGTGATAAAACATCCACGGATGCAGAAGATTTCTCTCAAAACAGGGGGGTGAGGTTCTAAGCCTCACCTCTGTTGATCCCCAATTTCTCATCTGATGGCCCCCCTGCGACTGTGCCTGTCTTAGGTTGTTCCTCTCTTGAGGAATCTTACCCGTCTCTGGCTAACCAGTCATCTTCCAGGGCCATACAGGGAAATGTAAAGTTGGTAAGTGAGAGAGAAGCCATATTGGTTTTTTGTTGTTGTTGTTGTTGTTTTTTGAGAGGGCATCTCTCATATTTATTGATCGAATGGTTGTTAACAACAATAAAATTCTGTATAGGGGAGTCAATGCTCAATGTACAATCATTAATTCAACCCCAAGTCTAATTTTCATCAGTCTCCAATCTTCTGAAGCATAATGAACAAGTTCTTACATGGTGAACAAATTCTTTCATAGTGAATAAGTTCTTACATGGTGAACAGTACAAGGGCAGTCATCACAGAAGCTTTCGGTTTTGATCACGCATTATGAACTATAAACAATCAGGTGAAATATGAATATTTGTTTGATTTTTATACTTGATTTATATGTGGATACCACATTTCTCCCTTTATTATTATTATTATTATTATTATTTTAATAAAATGCTGAGGTGGTAGGTAGATGCAAGATAAAGGTAGAAAACATAGTTTAGTGTTGTAAGAGAGCAAATGTAGATGATCAGGTGTGTGCCTGTAGACTAAGTGTTAATCCAAGCTAGACAAGGGCAATAAAACATCCACGGATGTAGAAGATTTCTCTCATGACAGGGCGGGTGAGGTTCTAAGCCTCACCTCTGTTGATCCCCAATTTCTCACCTGATGGCCCCCCTGCGACTGTGCCTGTCTTAGGTTGTTCCTCCCTTGAGGAATCTTACCCGTCTCTGGCTAACCAGTCATCTTCCGGGGCCATACAGGGAAATGTAAATTTGGTAAGTCATAGAGAAGCCACATTGTTTGAAAAGGTTAGCTTTTTACTTATTTGCATATTTATGTCCTGTGTCTTCTATGCCCAGCATTTGTCTTGAGGTATCTTTACCACTTGGAGGAATTATGATACTCGGTAAATTCGATACGAGGCACGAATTCTATTTAAGGGTTGTAATTAGGACGGAAGAAGAAAAGCTATAGAAGTAGCAGGCGGAAGAAAACATGGGAAGATTGATTATTTCTTTGACATATCTTCTTGTAGAGTAACTTCAGCATGTATACGTTTTAAACTACTAATTAAATTGCGCACACACATTAACATAATAGGAATACAGTTACATAACCAAAGCAGATCTATAATTACCATCCATCTCCAGTGAAACCAAGAAAACCAGTTAGGCATCTCTTGTTCTTATTTTTTATTATCATTTACCTAGTTTATATACCTATAATCACAGCTGTTTATTATTCAAGTTAATCTTTTTGCATATGCTGAGGGTATCTCATTTACAATATAACATATAAAATATTTGAGCAACCTAAGAGTCATTGTTTTTAATAGAGAATACATTTTATTTTTTCCTATTTTGTTTAAGATGCTTTATTTTAGAATTTTTAATTTACTACACTTCCTCTTATTTTGCCTTTTTGTTGACTGATTTTAATGAAGACATTATTTATCATGTAAGTTAAATTTTATAAAATAAAAAGGGTAGATTTTCAATCAATGCCAAGAATAGAATGAAATACATAAGACCATAAAAGTTTACAAATTAAATAAACTTTTATTTTACCCTTTTTCCAACCTTTTATTTCCAACATCTGACTTGACTCTGAATTTACACTGTTTTTCATTCTTAAATTATAATATTTTTATTATATATATTTCCTCTTCTGATAATTATTCTGATAATTTTTGAATCCCCAGATTGGCAGGCATCACCCAGCACTGAGTAGGGTGATTTTGGTGGGAGGGGTTACAGGCCTCATCTTGGTAAGGCTCGGTTGTGCTTTTTCTTTTTTTCAGGAAACTATTTAAGCGTATTCTCAGTAGAATTACTTGATGTCAGGAAATTACTTCTGAATTTAAGAAGTTTACAACTGAACATTAGCAGAAACTTTTTTTATCTGCCAGACAGTGTGCCAAACACTGCCTGAAAATGATCATTTCAAAACTATACACTGATAAACAAATGCAAAAACAATATGAAATGCAAAAGAAGTAGTATTCCCTTTAAATATATATGATTTCCATTCATTCTACTATCTTTACCCCTGGCACACCTCCTTTAAATACAGGCATTTTACTAAATGTTCTGTACATTTATTTAATTTGGCTTAGAGTTTTTATTCATTAGTAGTACTTTTGTCTTTATGTAAATATTGTATAAAACACTGCTTTAATCTAATAAGATGTTTACCAGTTATTCTTTCTGCATTTAAAATTTTTAACATTTAAAGCCCTATAAAATGCCTCATGAAAGGAATATTATTTTTACTTTAAGAAGTATTAATGTAAAATAAAAATTTGAAACTCATAAAGCTATATTTCATTTTGACCCTGTTATTTTTCCTAAATTGGCATTTAACTATTTTAAGATTAATATTTTGAAAAGTTCACGAATTTTAATTTGAAGTTTAAAAAAACAAAAACCGAAATCCAATTCGAATTCCATTTACTTGAATATCCATAATTCTCACTGGGTACAATTTTATTTATAGGGGTGCAATGTTTATCTTCAACAAAGAAACACAACATCATTGCTATGTTGGGTTAAGACATACTTAAAAACCAATGAAAACTTATTCTACCTGCATATATATACATATATATATATATATGTGTGTGTGTGTGTGTGTGTACACCTACACAAACATGCCAACATATATGTATACATAGGCACATATGTATGGATACACACACACTGGGATACCATTGGAACCTGTCATTTCAATACACATTGCATAAAGACCAGACCAGAAAGGATACCTAAAAACAAGCTTAAAAGCCTTTAGATGAATTGTTTCTGACATTCTTACAGAATATGGAGAAATTTAAATCTTGCTTAATCATGTTTCTTTGTTATTAATAGGAGACCCTTATAAGCAAAACAAATGAGGATATTCTGTCACTGAAACTTTTTGTCAATAGTGAAGTTTATAATGTAAGGGTGATTCTAATGGCAAATTAAATGTTAAATATGAAGGGCTTTTACATCCCATTCTTATTTTTAATCAACCACAACCACCCCACACCTGCTAAAACAGCAGCTAAAGAGGCAGGTGAAGGGAAAGAATGTTCTAGACCAAAATGTAGATGTCAGGTCTGTTAAAGGGTTTGCCATACAGCCCATGCACGCAGAGATTTCAACAGAAAGTGACTTAATGCTTTAGGAAATTGGTTCTAACATCCAATTCCTTAGCTGTTTATTCTCTTCTTTTATACAAAATACAGCAAACATAATAACACAATATCCTCCTCTGTTTATTTTTAAGTTAAAAGAAGAGATTTGTATATTTTAATAAAATATCTGGAAAGTAAGCTGAAACTCTTACATTTGTTAATTTCTGAGTTTAAAACTTCTGTTACAAAAGCCAGGGGAGGGACTGAATAATTTTTGTGTTGTGCTGTGTTCAGTAGAAGCAAAGAGCCACATCTACATTCAGAGGACAAAAACCAAAGGGTTTACTAAAACAAAACAAACAAAAAAGCCCATGGTATTTAATTTCTCTAAATAGTTATTAAGTTCTGAATGCTAGGTGATAACTTACATATGAATTTTTTCAGTAAAGAAATTAAATATAATTCAATGTATTTTTAATTTTATGAAATTCTTCACATATTAATTTTGAAAAACCTATTCGCATTAGGTGTAATAAATTCAAATATGATGATGGAAATAAAGGGAAACTGGTTTTCTTTAAATTCTGTCAATTTTTTCCTCATAATAGTTAAAATCAATTATTTTACTAATGATGTACATTGATGTCGAATTCTCTCACTTTTACTGAGAGATAGCTCATGATTACATGTTCTATGTAATAGACCAATTAACACTCCTATATAATAGATGTCCAACTATTCTCAGAAAAGTTATAATCATGTACTTTACACAATGGCAATTTGTTTATACCTAATTGATATTAATCCTTTTATGATATCACTGTTTTACAGTTGTGTATTTACTGTTTTCCAGTTGTGTATAGTAAGTGCTACAATACAGGAAACTACATGGTAGTCTTGGAATTTAAAAAAGAGATAAAAATCATCTTGGCCTTTTAATGAGACACATAAGAAAGTATTTTAATTGGAACTTGAGGCATAAATAAAAATGGACAGAATTAGACAAGAACAGTCAAAGAAGATGGAGTAGAAAAGCAGTTGAAGAGTTATATGAAAGAGTGTATAACTTTGAAGAGGTGCAATGAGTTCTGTGTGTGACTAGTGTGGATAAAAATGGTGGAAACTGAGAAGAATGACCATGGATATAAATGAGTTAGTATTTTACCTTCAGATGATAGGAAATACATAAAAGATTTTTCTAAGAGTACTATGTGCTTGTGTGTTCTAGTTAGATGCCTTTGGGATCCAGTTAGAAAAAGGAGACAAAAGAGCCCATCCCAGACCATCCCAATAGTATAGGGATCTGCATTCTTCACCAGCACTCCAGCTTATTGTCACACAGATGACTTTGGGACCACACTTTGAGAAACACTAACAGAGACTAATCTGCAGGTTTATTCAAGGAAAAGGTTTAGGGGATGACTAGGAAATCATTGATTTCCCCAAAGAAGAATTAGGAAGTATAGTTTCCTAGGGCTGCTATGATGAAGTACTACAGTGGCTTAAAACAGAAATTTTTTCTCTCATTCAGTTTTGGAAGAAGTCCCAAATCAAGATGTCAACAGCATCATGCCTTCCCTGAAGGCTGTAGGGGAAGGAATCCTTTCTTGCTTCTTCTAGTGTCTGGTGACTGAGTGCAATCCTTGGCATTCTTTGATTTGCAGATACATTATTCTGATCTGTGCCTCCTTCCTCAAATGGCCTTCTCCCTCCATGTGTCTATGTGTCTTTTCTTCTGAGGATACAAGTGATATTGGATAATGGTCCATGCTAATCCAGTATGAGTTTATCTAAATTATATTTTAATTATATCTGCAAAGACCTCATTTCCAAATAAGTTGTATTTATGAGTACTAGAAGCTAAGACTTCAACATATCTTTTTTGAGGACTCAATTCAATCCACAACAGTATGGAACAAATTAAGACAGGATGATAAATAATTCTAGTAAGATAATATCCTTTAAAAAAGCAGTTCAATATGTACAAATGTCAGATGACTGATAAGATAAATGTCATCCATGAGATAAACAATTATTGTCTTCTTGTTGTTATTTACCTAAGACTGAACCTTACAGCAAAGCACATCCTTTTCAGTGGTTGTAGGCTTCAGTGGTTGCATTTACCCAGCACACAGATATAATAACCTCACCCATAGCTCTTCACCAATCTGCCTGATTTCTGATCATGTTCTGCCAAGTCTCCCACTATCCCACCAAATCCTCAGGCCTCACATGAGATTATTTTTATAGAAAATGATAAAAGAAAAGTGTCCATCAATGGATGAATGGATAAAGAAAAGCTGGTACATATATACAGTGTAATATTATTCAACCATAAAAAATGAAAGAAATCCTGCCATTTATGACAACACAGATGGACCTAGAGGGTATTATGTTAAGTGGAATAAGCCAGGCAGAGACAAATACCACATGATTTCACTTATACATGGAATCTGAAAAAAAATCAAAAGAACAAAACAGGAATAGACTTAAAGACACTGAGAAGACATGGTGATTACTGTGGGGGAGGGTAGGAGGTAGGTGGGTGAAATAGGTGAACAGGATAAATAGGCACAAAATCTATCACCTATATGTCAATACAAAAAGAAAATGGTAAAGGAAATCTACCTACTTGAAGGATTTCTCTTCTCATCTGTGCAGAGGTGTTACTCTTGAGTAGGGATGTATAGCATTGAGTAGCATTATAAAGATGCACTTCCAATGACTGTAATCCACACTTTTTTTCCTTTTCAATCATCCAGTCACAGACAACTGTCTGAGTCACTGGGGTGCACTGAAGGAAGGATGCCGTGTGTCAGGAGCAGCATGGTACAAATGAGAGGGACCTGCTTATTAAATCATGCCTTGGGAATGCTCAGGCACAGCACTGTGTGCACTATTTCCAGGTGGTAATGGGAGGCTACTTTGTAGCAATGGGATCATATAACGCTCAGGTTGTGATGGGTCACCTTGATCAGGCATTCTTTCTTCTCAGTGCCCATGTCAAACTGTTTCTCAAAAAGAAAGTAACTTTTGCAAAAGGGCATTCACTTCAAAATTGAGTGGCTTTCACTGTATTTCTCCTCTGAGGATTTGTCACAGATTCCATAGAGCAATTCTATGTACTGAAGATACCTGGAACATCAGTTCCTCTAAAACCAATGAAAGATCTGCTTTGTTGCAGTCTCTGTAGCTCAAAACTTGTCTCTTTCTCTGGGTCCCACTCATAGCTAACATCTTTCTAGGCACCTAAATGTGAATTGGGACACAAATCCAAATACATCACATGGTGCCTCTAACAAAGAGCCCACTAGTGGTGTTCCTCTTAGTGCCTGAATGCCCCAGACTGTTGGATTCTTAGACTTCATTAAGGTGGAAAACCTCATTTTTGGAGTGTATATTTTCAAAATATTTAAGGAAGCCTTTCGTTCTCTCCAGAGCTGTAGAGCTCATTAACCTATATACACCATGGGGTTGATGGCCCAGTTATTACACAGAGAAGGAGAGATATACCTTTAAAGCTGGATAGTGAAGATGTCTCCTTAATGAACATAATTTGCCAGATTAGAGTAAATAATTCCATATATTTTCCATCTCTGGAACTACAGAATAATAATTTGCCTAGCTGCATAGGAGTTACCAGGAGCAAAATGTATTTTCTACAACAAGGAGATTACATCTGGATTTAAAATCTCCATTTCATTACATTTATCACTTTCTAAAATCCAACCTGTGTGCACACCAGCCAAACTGGAGGCTTACATGGAATATGGGAGAAGTTGTCACATTTGTATTTTTCAAATAGTTGATGAAGATATTCTCTGTAAATTCCTCAGAGATGATAGTGATGATGATGAAGGTGACAAAAGACACTGAGCACTGACTATGTAACAGCCACCAATCTAAGCATTTTATATGCAATATCTCCAGTAGCATTGCCATTGACTAACATCTCAAGTGACCATTATTGAGCACTTTCTACAATTACATTATTTCCCACATGGATTGGAATCAGTGTGGGGGATTCTTCCAGTTCCTGAAGAAAGCTTGTCTGGTTGTATAGTCCAAAGATGGATAAAAAACCACTGATGGGGGGACATATTCACCAAAATCCATTGTGAGGCAAACTTTGGTTATCACTATTCAACTCTTAATCCTTGCTGTTGGTAATGTCTGGGTAATTACGTGTTTGGATTGCCAGAAACTCTACCACCTACCTAACAAATTTCCTTCATTAAAATCACCCTGTGACTAATGTTTCCAGTGATTTCTGTTTTCCTTCTTAGACTATGACTGATAAAGGACCAAATGATCAGTTATATCTTGCCAAGTCTTTCTGCAGATGAGACAATATTTATTTTGATGCTGGTCCTTAAACCATTATGTTAACCACACTTAATATGGTTCTATTGGTCTCTGCCATCTACTCACCCATAGCCATAAAGTGGATACACTCTTCATTAGCATCTTCAGAAAACAGCGACTGAGGCCCTTTACCAATCTATTTCTTAAGACCTTAATGAAGGAATTATATTCCAGAGCCACATTGTCAGTATAGACAGTGTGTGGATAAGATTACACATGATACATTCATTCCAATATCTCTGTCTCCCCAAGATTTTGGATGCCTTTTTCTACATTATACCAAGAAAATGTGAGCAACTCAATTTCATTCATAGCAAGTCACTAATGCACTCAAATTTTTATTAACTAACCATGCAAATAATGAGAATCACTCATATTTGCTTACGTAGAAAAATAACGAGATACATTATTCCTTACCTCCCATGCCATGGAGAGATTCATAACAGTTTTTATAATAAAGGGATTTATATTTTTTTCTAGTTGTTAACTATTCCACTTGGAGGCATATGCCAAATAGCTTGTTCTACTGAATTTAGAATCACTTGAAAGATGGACCATATCAACATATTTAGCCAAATCTAAAAGATAATCTCTCTGGCCTACCATCCATAGGATCCATCCCACAGTTTTCAGAAATTTGTCAATATAAATTGTCAAAACATTGCAGTTTGTGTGGAGAATCAATTTTCTATTCCAAAGTTTGCAAAGAGCTGGCAGTAGTTATAAATCTGGGAATAGGAAGAAATTTAAAAAATGATGCAGAAGGAAACTGGCTTCCTCTTGTAAAATAATTCCTTGAAGTAAGTTTACTGCATAGCCTTCAAGCTATACAGGGACATTAAATAATAGGGTGACTTACCTGCTTCAGATGGTGAGACAGCCTTAACAGGGTCAGGGTTTCATAGGACCCTGAGTCATCCAAATCCTCTACAACTTCCTCCTCCAAATTCTTCATGTTAAACATTTGCCTAATTGTGCCAAAACTTTCCACAGTTGATTTTGGAAGGTCTTAAATTTAATTAAATTGATATTTTTACAGTAAACATATACTGTATTTTCATTTGGCCCTTGGCAAGCCCATCCTAGTCAACAAGACAAAAAGCACAAAGACACAGTTCTGGAATGTCTCCGATATATTAATCCACATTTTGAACTGAGAATTAATGGAATTTAAGCTAGTCATTTTCATTTGTAGTGTTATAAAGAATTGCATTTCAGGCAGGACATCCTTAGAGAAATAGAAGGAATCTCAAATTAGTTTCTTGACCAACTCAGGGCTATTACTCAGAGATGAGATTTTGCCAGCCCATGGTTTGGAGTCATGAATGTTGGTCATGACATCATTAATAGACATCAGTCATGAAATGCCCACTGATGGAAGGATGAAGGGCCAAATGGCAAGAGGAAGTCATGGACAATAGAAGAAGAAAATGACCAGCTCAAATTCCATAAAGCACTTAGGGGTCCTGGGCAAGTAGAAACAGTGCACAATATTATAAAGACAAGTGCTCCATAGTGACATCATGAATCTTAGGAGAGAAAGTTATGTCAGAGATCAAGACCGATTCAGAAAGGGGAACTTTCCCAATATTGGTGATGCTTAAAGTTTCATAATTCAGTTAAAAGCTTCAAATGAATTAATACTGAATTTCTATTTGATCTTGGCAAGTGATATGTCTAAATCAGATATGAATAGAAATAGAAAAATAAATATGCTTTTCCTTATCCCCAGTGTAGTGGAGAAATTCATAACAGTTTTTTGTAACAGAGGAATTCATTTTTTCTTTTAGTTGTTAATTATTGGACACATGCCAGATAGATCATTCTACTTCTGAAATTTCGTTTTAGTTTTCTTCTAAAAAAAAAAGGATTTCAGACTAGCACAAAGTCAGGAGTACCTTATTTGACTGTAAATAAAATGTTTCAGGCTGCTTTTATATTTATAAACATGTTTTGGTTTTACCTGTATTACTCCGGGAGGGGAGGGGGCAATTTGTCTCCCAACCCAGAGAAAATACTTTTGAAATCAAAATCACTCAAAGGGAGAAACAAAGTGGGAGAAACCTATTTATTGCTTACAAGCAGTCATCCACTTCTGATCGCCCATGTCTCTTGAGACCTGGCTGCAAAAACGGGCCCCACCCAACCTCTCCAGTCCAGATATGCACTCATTCCCCCTTGTAATAACCTACTGATATGGAGACGGACTACTTCTCTCCACCTCTTGGAAACACTTATTGATACGGAGATGCACTAAAGCTAGGCAACAGATTCTGGAAATATTGCAATTTTACCCACAACCTGTCACAACTCCATCTTACTCCTGGTTTTGTAAAGCACATAAATAAGGAAGAAAGCAGTATTTTCTGAGTTCTATATCATAAGTCAGGAAAAGACATGTCCCATCTACACCAACTGAAGACCATCTCTGAAGGGAATGTGAAAACTGAAGCAGGACCAGTTATATTCTGTGTTCACCACATTGCTGTGCACAGATGAAATTGGATTAAATGAGCTGTTTATAGCAATGTTATTTATGAAACTAAGTAGTTGGAAATAATCTAAGTGCTTCACAATGAGCAAGCATTTAAGATTTAATATTATTCACACATTAAACTTATGTTTTAGGAAAATGGTTTATTGACACAGATATAAAAGGCTAGAAATATAACTAAACCATTCTAAAATGCACTTTAAAAGAAAATTTAAAATATACTATTGGTGCTGATTTTTGGATGATGCAATTATTGCTAAACTTTTATACATTCTCTTCTTAACATTTTGGTACTTTTCTAAATCTTTTATAACAAGATTTGTGTATTAAAAACATCAAGGCAAATCTGGCAATCAGATAAAGCCATACTATCAAAAGGGAACTGAATGGATGAATTTGGAGATCTCTGAGGTTTAGTTAAGGATCAGTAAGAAAACAACAAAACTGCCACAGCAACAAATATCCTATTCCTTTCTGATACAGCTTAGAGAAACTTTGAAGAACTTCCAAACTCAAAAGCTATAAATTTCAAGTCAGCCAAATCATATTTTTCAAGGAAAATAGTAGTTTTCATTTCCTTTGAAAGGCTTATTAAAGAAAAACAGCCTATGAACATTAAAAGAGGAATGTGGTGAGAGAAAGCATGGAATCATGAAGTGTTGTAGTCACAGAAAGGGGAAAAATGCCATTTCCTTGCTTCATGTTGGGTTAGTTTAAAATAAGAGTTTAGATTTTCTTAGCTGGTATGGTACAATTTTGCTCAAATAGAGTATTGATTTGGTACCTATAATTTATTCTGAGATAAATACAAAGATATTTATAGGAAGATTAAATGATTTTTCAAATGTGTAAATTGTGAAGATTATAAATCTTTCCATTAAATTAGTGGGAAAGGAACTCAAAACCCAGCTGGAAGGTATATTATTTTAATGACTTCCTGCTTTACTGCACAACCCCTGTCTTCATCTGGTGTTGACAGTTTGGGTCCCTGTTAAGGATTTAGGCTTACAATGAAGCTTCTATAAATTTCTGGATCTTTGTCATGCTGGCACACAGGTCATTCTCCTTTAGGAATGATGAGAAGGTCAGGAAGGTGTCCCCAGGGAAAGAGAAGTTTTTCAAACTTGAGCTGTTCAAACATCATTGGGAAAGAGAGTGGGTTGCTGACTCAGGGTCTGATGGAGGTAGAGCAGAACAGAAGCAAATCTACAAACCCTTCTGTCACTCCTGTCCCAGAAGGTGTCACTAAAAGGCAATCCTGTGTAGCTGTGCCAATGAGGGAATGAGGGCATGGAGGGGGAAGGAACAGTGACCTAGTGCTTCACTCAAAGAGACACTGGGCTTTTCTCTGCATATTTCCTCCCTCCCTTCCACTTCTAGATTTCCAGTAACATACTGATTTAGATTTATATTATCAAGCCAAAATGATCATAAACAGGCAGTTCTTCCCTTTCACACATGATACATTGGCTTTATATTTAGATTCCTAGCCCAACAATGTCTGAAGATATACTTGAATTGACAAAAATCACAGCTGATCATCATCTGACCACAAATCTGTTGCAAGAAAAACTTGGAGATAATTGAAAGAGGAGTCTTGGCAAATACAGAAAGGATCAAGGATTTGAGATGAACATACATGTTAATTAAGTGGTAACATGAGAAGCAGGGCAAGAAGAATCCTTCAATCAGAAATCTCACAAGAAAAATGAAGTTTCCTGGTCATTCAAAGAAAGACCTGTGGTCCACTGAATGCACAGTCTTGTACAACCTGGAAGCCTGTTTCCTTTCTCTGCTATGGAGATAACAGCAGCCACCTCACAAAGGTGATGCCGGGGTCCTTGTTTGCGGAGTCAAAGAATAAACTTAGCAAACAGTCAAGGTAGGAGAGCCAGGGAGACTTTTGTTGAGGACAGACAGAGCTCCTGGCGTGAGCCAGGAGGGGACAAGAGAGCCCTTGGTGATGCATTGTCTAGGGGTTTTAGAGGCAGTTGAGGATATTTGGGAAAGTGAAAAAAAAGCTTAGGGGTGTGGACTTGTTAAGTGGCCCCTGAATATTAAAAATTAACTTAACATAAGGAATTTCCTGCCTTGATTTCTCTTTGGGATAATGGCATCTAGGTCTGGAAGCATATCAAAAGGCTGCCTGCCCAGCCTCCAAGGTGGGCTGAGGTATTGTCTGTTTGCTAAAGAGTAAGTTAAGAATCTTACTTGTTAAACATCCTGGGTGTTAAAATGCAATCTTATCTTTAAGATGGGATTCTTTCTGCCTTTTACCATGCTGTCTACAGCTGGGTCTACATGCTAAGTTAGTTGCTCAGTTTGCAAAACCACCTTGTCAGATCTGAAGGAGGAAAGATAGCACATAGGCCTGGGCCTTTTAGTATGCTAAAGTGAATCTTACACATGGTCACAAACGATTAGCATAATAAAACTTGTGCTACTCTTCTTTATCTGTGGAACATTAACTGATCTCACTGAAGAATGATTCTAGAGCTCAATGTTTAACATAGAGAGTTTTAGCAGGGGGGGTTTCCTTGCATGTAGTTACATTGTTCTGACTGCAAATATTCCGCCCTGCCCCCTCCGGAGGCCCTCACCCTGCTCTGACTACATCCACGGTCCCTGTCTCATTTCCCCCTCTACAGATAGAGACCCTAGCTGCTGCTAGGGAAAGGGGGTGATGACCGCTCTGGCTGCTTCATGCTGAGAGGGGACGCAGTAAGGGGTGCAGCTAGGTCTCCATCAGTGGACGGTTGAGAGGGCTTCTGAAGATGGGCACTTCTATTCCAGGTTCCATTTCTATTACTATTTGCAGTTTTGTGGCTTCTAGGAAAGATAGAACAAATCATGTTATTAAGTTAAGTAGCAATATCTGGAGTTGGATTTTCCATTCTGGAAGGACAAACTTGATGAGATTAAGAATGCATGGTTGATACCACTTCAGCATTTTATTAAAAATAATAATAATAATAATAATAAGGGAGAAATGTGGGATTCACATATAAATCAAGTATATAAATCAAACGAATATTCATATTTGACCTGATTGTTTATAGTTCATAATGCATGATCAAAACTGAAAGTTTCTGTGATGACTGCCCTTGTATTGTTCACCATGTAAGAATTTATTTACTATGTAAGAACTTGTTCGTTATGCTTCAGAAGATTGGAGACTGATGAGAATTAGGCTTGGGGTGGATTAATGAATGTGCATTGAGTCCCCTATACAGAATTTTATTGTTGTTAATAACAACAAAAAAGAATGAATGGTTGAATATGAGAACTAGAAATAGTAAAACTTTAATTAAAATGATAGGAAAAAATGAAAACCTCTGGGAAATCATAGCCAGATATTTTAAAGAAGCTAGAATTCTGGATCTAGTTTATGTCTCAATGACTAGTACTAGGATTTAGTATGGACAAGGCTGCATTATTGAAACAATACTTTTCTCCAAAACCACCCTCATTTTTATTAGAAGTAACCAGATTAAGAAAATAATTAACACTTGTCTTTATTATTTGCATAAGTGCTGCAAGAAGAGCAATTGATTACATAGGCTCTTATAAATGTGCCTTGCTGGAACTTTTTGTAAGGAACTTCAGATTGAACTTTTAAAGGCCTCTCAAGGCCAGAAAGCCAAGTAAGACTTGCCATCAGGTTTTGTCTGCAGTACCTATAGATTTGGTGAATTCCTCTTCTCAAGGTCCCCAAGACGTCCTGAGCTTCCTGCACCTGCCAGGAAGTGACCTTCTTTACTCACCTGGTAAGGCTGCTGGGAACCCTGTAAACATGGTACCAAACCAGTTCTTCCAAGGGGATTTGTTGGCTATATAAAGTCAACTTTAGTTCCTTAAAGCTGTTCATATTTGAGCTTTATGCACATGTCTCTCAGGTATGACACTCCAGTCAAAGCCTTGGTAGTATAATCTGTGTTTTTAATTGGTCTTCTTACAAGGAAAGCAGGTTCTTATTGAACTTATGCAAATAAACATACTGCCATGAAATATAAAAATAGTCAATGAAAGTTTTTAAATTCTGGAGGGATCAGGTAGAAAGGTAAGTTTCAATTCTGCTTATAAAGATTAGTCATTTACTAAACTGATGTCAGCTTAAGAGAAACAGCTTAAAACACTTTATCAGCAACATTTGAAACAAAAAGCCACAAAATCATCTTTTAGTTTACTTAATATTATGTAACCAATACCTGTTCTGCTGAAATCTAGTTCTTTACTAGTTTAGGAATAAAAAAACAGTGAGTATAAATGACAAAAGACTTACAAATGACAATGGTTAAAGATTTGATGAGAGCTTACTGTAAGACAGTTGACATAAAGAAATTCTGATATTTCTGTAACACAAAACATTCAGTAACAAAGTTTAGCATCATTCCCTTTGACAGTGCTTTCCAGGTAATTAAGCAGGTAATTATATATCAGATAAATAAGACAAATTAGCCAAATACATTCTCCATTAAGAATAATTTCCTCTGACATGTTCCAGGGGCCCTCTGGAAAATATCAGAGTTAACTATTTAGAACTTAAAACTATTAGGTACCTTAATGTTTAGTAAACACTGAGAAGCAGGCTATTGTAAACTGTTACACTAGCATTCTTTAGATTATAAATTTCTGTAACCATGAGTTTTACAACACAATTTCTCACTAAACACAAAGTATATCTTCTTAACTTAGCAAAACTTTAAGGTTTTAGGTTACCACAAAGATTCTCAGGCTGCAGGTAGGTATACACACTGTAACACACAATTGTTATTAAGAAGTTCACTTGCTATGTTTAGTTTACTCATTCTTAACAACTATGCTAGACTACTTACAAAACCTTTACTGAACATTAGACAAAGTCAAGCCTGTAAGCATTTTATTCTTGAAAGATTTAATAGATAACATCAACTTAAATGACTTTAGGTAAACTTAGGCAGCTGATAACCATAAGGACATATCCATTTCAGTTCAACTTAAATTAGCATTAATGCTTAATATTTTCTATTAGAATTTTCTGGAAATTTTAGAATGCCCAATTTTCACAAGCGCTTGTCTTTAAATAAATTCCATTAATACCATCCAGAGATAGAAAAAATTTTCATCTACATGCTTAGACACACAAAAATACAGACTGAGACATAATGACTACAGTTAGCAACACTCTTCATAAAAAGAACATATACACAGACAAACTGACAGAGACTTGAGTTACTGATATCCAATTGCCTTTCCTTTTAGCTTATTTGACTAAAAAGTATCTCAGTTTTCAAGAATACACTCTACAGGCAAGCAGTTTATATAACTGGGTTAAGGTTTAGATGGCCCCAGACTAACAGGGCTGATGAAGGCTCTGAACTGATAGGGACTGTGTGTCTCCATGTGGCTGGAAATGAAATGCAAGCACAATTCTAGCTCCAGTCATTTAAAACCAAGCTATATTGCAGAAGATACATTTCTTCTGTTTCAGGGAGTCTAGTTTAAAAACCTCTCAAGTTTTGAAGATAATGAACCCAATAAGTAGAATAGATTTCCACCAAAATAACTTAGAAAACCAGTTCCATATTGTAGGCTATGGGACTTCTGACTATTTTCCTTCTTTGCATTAAAATAAATTTAGCTGCATAACCTTATTATATTGTATACTTCTCTCAGGGGCCAAGCCTCTCCATTAGAGAGTTTGTATTGAGGCCAAGCTTGTGTGCAGAAGATAAGACATTTCTTCTTTTTCAGGGTCTGGGGATCAAAATTGCTCCCAGTTCCTCAGAATGCATGCCAGAGGCGTTTCTGGCTTTAACCTTGAAGAGGATATTCCCATCTGAAAGAGAGAGAGAGAGATGGGTGTCCAGCACTTGATCAGCCTTTCTCTCTGTGAGGGTGTCCCCTCGCCTTGGAGCTTAGGTGATAGTGGTCAATCACCCCCTCTGCCAGACCTACTTGATTTAACCACTTCTTACCAGCGTGGCCTGCACCTTGCCTTGATTCCCCTCTTGCCTTCCCACTGAGCAAGAGTCACCTCGGAGCTCTGGATTTAGTGGGACCTTACCAGTGTGCTCCTACTCATATGCCTTTTGGGAGTTTCCCTAGTTTTCTCTCCACGAGCTTTCCTTGAGTGCTCCCTGCTTGTCTGATAAGTGCAGGAACTGTGTGACTTCTTGCTGCCAGAGCCCTGATCTAAGTCACAAGCCTGTCTTGCTTTCCTTGGGATGCAGAAAGGGAAATGCCTAGCCCCAGGAAGACTGCCTCTAAGGAAAGGAGATCAACAGAATAGAGCCATTTACATGTTGGTCTCAGGTTTCAGCTTGAATACTTTACAGACATCATTTACATTACACAGGAGAAAGTGCCACAGGCCTAAGAGGATTGCTTTGAATGGGGAGCAAGGGAGCTTTTTGCTAAGGCCAGAAATAAAATTCAGGGGCTGCCATGGACATTTATGTGGGGGGGGTCTATACTCTCAAACACCAGTTTCTGCCCCTGCCTGGAAATTATCCCACTAGTCACCCACTGTAAGAAATCTGGTCTAAGAGACAACAGGTCGGGGGTCATCTGCGACTCTCCCATAGGCAGGAGCCTTGCCTGAGGTTCACTCAGCGCCATCGGAACAATCAGCTGGAGCCAAGATCCAAGGAACACTGTCTACTAGTCTGGTCTGCCCTCAGAGTCCACAGATTAGGATAGGAAAGTAGGAAATCAGCTCAGCCACTCCCCGACATTCCCATCCATCTGGAGGCGGGGGATCAAGGAGCGGCAGACACCGGGAAACCTTTCACCCGAGACTTAAGACTGGTAGCCGACGCTAATCATTTTTTAAGTGGCTAATGGGTACCCAGACACATTTTTATGGGACAAAAAGTACAGCATTTAGTCAGGAATAAGAGCAAAGCGTAGGTCTCCTACCTTGCGGCGGCGAGCATCAGGTTTCACGAGATTGATGAAGTTAGGAGAGACTTAGGGATGCTCCCTGCCTCACTCAGAGCCAGGGTGGCCTGAAGAAGCAGGCTGGAAGTCAGAGGCAGAGATGTTGGATTCTCTCAGAGGAGGACGCCGCCTCAAATCACTCACGGAAGGTGTCTCTTGATGCAACAAGCAAGACGAATTTATTCAGAGGCTAGCTAGCTGGGGTCTATGTGTTAGCCCGACGCAGCGGGTCTCAACACGGACCCTGAACACACAAAGCCAGAAGTTTTTATAGCATTTTCAAAGGGGCAGTATTTTCTACAGTCACAATACAGTGTTTTTTTTTTCATAGACACATAAATTTTCAGCTGACGCCTCATCCTGGGGATCTGGTTAGATAAAATCACTTTCGGAATGTTTAGGGTGGTTCTAGCAAGATAAGCTTAACTGATTGAGGTTGGCTAACTAAAGGTTACTACAATTAACACTGGCTGACTAACTTGTTTTTCAAAGTTCTAGTAATTTTTCTCCTTCTAGGATAGAAAATGGTGTTTGAGCCTTTAAGATGGCTGTGCTTATGCTAACTTTTGATTCTTCAGGTTCTACATTTCCCCACTTCTCTTTAAGGGCATTCTAATCATGGAATGTTTGTATCTTCTTGTTGGGTGAGTGAATGATATTGTTGCTGCAACATTAGTACATGAACGGCACTCACTCTTTCTCTAACAAAAGTTATCAGCCGATTTAATATGCAGGGTCTTAAAGTGAGGAGCAACACAAAGATGAGTAAGGGCCCAGCCAGAGTGGATATCAAGGTCGTAAACTATGGGGACTTAGTGAACTAAGATTCAAATAGCTCTTGGCCGGCTTCTCGTTCTCTCTTTCTCTGGTCTAGCTTTTTTCTAAGCTTTGACATTGAATCTTTTACTACTCTGGAATGGTCTGCATAAAAGCAGCATTCTTCTTTTAAAGCTGCACACAATCTTTTTTCTTTTAGAAACAGCAGATCTAGCCCTCGTCTGTTCTGCAAGACTACTTTAGAGAGGGAAGTCAGAGATTTTTCAAGTTTAGTAATGGATTGCTCTATGGTTTTTAGGTCTTTATTAATAGCTGTCTTTAGTCTCTCATAATGTTGGTTCTCTTGGATAATAGCGGCTGTCCCTGTTCTTACTCCGGCTGCGACTCTTATTCTTAACAACACAGCTAAGGTCAGCGAGACTGGCTCCCTCCTATATCTATGCCTAGGTTCAATTTCAGCTATGAATGAGAGGTCATCATGATACATTAACCTGGGCACTAGCTGAACTATGATACAGAAATCACGGGAGGAGTTGAAGGCAGAAGTAGAGACACATGGGGTCACTCTAGTGTTACAAGCCCACTACTCTTCAGGAGGAGGGACTAGATACTCATTTTCACTTGAGGAGGTCACAGCTATGGTTTTATTACACAAAGCTTTATGGGTGGGGGGGACTGAACTTAAACATTTTCCTCTTCCAGTTACTTCAGTCAGAGTTAGCTTCTTGTGGCTTCTTCAGCTACAGATTTCATGACGGGTTGTCCTGTTAAAACTGCCTAACAATTTCAATCTTTCATAATAAGGCGGCCCAGAAGAGAAACACAACTAACAGGATTCAGTAGTGTTAGGGTTGGTGGTATTTAAGACCTGAAAATCCCCTTCAAGGAGGTTGAGAAGGCGTTGTCCGGTGCCAGGAAAGGAGGTGGCTCGGCCAAGAGTGGAGGCGGAGGGAGTGGTGGCAGAGTGTATAGGTGGGGCTAGGGCCTGTTTGGGGGCTGGGGCTGGGAGACGCGGTTGATCCCGCAAGACAGCGTTGGGTCTTACTGGGGCAGCTGGAAGGGTCTCAACTTTGAGCCTGATAGTAAATATGAGGCTTTTATCATATCCAGATTTATAGTATCTGAGCCCCCACTGTCGTCTAGTGACTCATCTTTAATACTGGCGCCACTTATCACTGAATGTGATATTTAAGGGGTTGCATAGCCCTGTCTGCTCACAGTTGGGGGATGTGTGGTTCAGGACTACTTTAAGGAGGTCTCAGCTGGACACGGGGTTCTAATAAACATTACCCGTAGTTTCACAGCCCCAAGAGCTACAATAAAAGGATTCTAAGCCCCCACACTGTCGGGCTTCTTGGTGGGTTCGTCCGTCATGGGGGCAGACATAGAAGGTAGTGGTTTTTATCTTATTGCGTGCTCGAGGATAACTACACCCGCTGTCTCTATAGGAAACCTGGCTCTGGGCTGCAGAATAATCGCGGTCTGGTGGTCGAATTAGGTGGGCCTGTCTCTAAGGTATATTAGGTATGTCTCAGGTATCTAATCCAGCAACTAGGGCACAAACATCAGGGTGCAGGGACGGCCACCAGGTCTTAAGGGGGGCAGTCTTAGAAACAGACTACACTGCCTCTCCGGTCTGAGAGAAAACCTGCCATGTCAGCAACCTGGACTCATGGGGGTTAGGGTTCTGGAAGGTGGGAAGTAACTGGGTCATTAGGATTAGAATTGTGAGTGACACAATTATTTTTACACAAGCGAAATTTAAGAGGGTTATCAGTTCGAATTACTCACCAGTTCGGGTCTGGTTGAGGCGCTTTCTTCAGATGTGAAGCATGTATCCAGGAAGAGATGCCATCTACTTTCACAGTTCTAGGTGTGGTCAAAAGGACGATGAAGGGTCTTTTCTACCGAGGCTCAAGATTTTCCGTTCAATGTCGCCTTACGTAGACAGAGTCTCCCACTTGGAACGGGTGAGGTACTGAAATGTCCTCTGGCCGATAGGCTTCTCGGATAGAGGCTCACACTTCTTTCTGCACAACTTCTAGAGCCCGTAACTTTTCAAGCAGAAACTTATTAGTCACAGATTCAGGGGATACGTGGAGGTGAGCTGCATTTAGTGGAGCCGGGGCTCCAAAGATTATTTCAAAGGGTTTTAGTCTAAAACGGCTGGGGGTGTTTTTAACTCGGAATAAGGCGAAGGGAAGGAGGACCAACTAATCATATAAACCAGTCTCTATGGATAATTTAGTCAGGGTCTCTTTTAGAGTTCTATTCATCCTTTCTACCTGTCCTGAGCTCTGGGGCCTGTATGCACAATGTAATTTTAAATCTGTCCTCAAAATCTTGGCCAATCCCTGACTTACTTGGGCAACAAAGGCAGGGCCGTTGTCGGAGCCGATTACCTTTGGGATTCCAAACCTGGGAAATATTTCTTCAAGGATCTTTTTAGACACCGTCTGAGCTGTCTCAGTTTTGGTGGGGAACGCCTCTCTCTATCCTGAAAATGTGTTTAGGAAAACTAGAAGGTACTTATATCTATACTTAGCAGGCTTGATCTCAGTGAAGTCAACTTCCCAGTAAGCTCCTGGGCGATCTCCTCGAAGTCTTTTCTCGGATGTTACTGGATTTTTACTCACATTTACTAATTGGCAGGGAACACAATTTCTTACAACCTCGTCAGCCAGTTTTCTTAATCTAATAACATGATAAGGGGTGTCTTGAACCAAGGTCTTTAGGTTTTTTGCTCTCAAATGTGTCAACTGATGCAATTGCCTTAAGTATTCTTCTGCCTCTCTCTGGGGCAGGACAACTCTCCCTTTTTCAGACTTGTATATCTCGTGGGGTGAGGAATTTTTAAACTCTAATTTGTTTATACAAGCGAGGTCTTCGGGTGTATACTGGAAGCTCTTAATACAAGTGGCCTCCGGGTACACTTGGAGGGGTAAGATATTCATTCTCTGGGCTGCTTGTTTTGCAGCTTGGTCCGCCTTTCTGTTTCTTTGAGCTATTAGAGAGTCGCTTTTTTGATGCCCAGGGCAATGTATTATTGTCACTTCTCTAGGTCTATGGATGGCTTCTAACAAATTTAAAATTTCTTGTTTGTTTTTAACATCTCTCCCGGCAGGAGTCAATAACCCTCTCTGTCTATAAATAGACCCGTGTATGTGAGCGGTGGCAAAAGCGTATCGGCTGTCGGTATAGACGTTAAGTCTCTTACTTTCTGCCATCTTTAGAGCCTGAGTCAGAGCAACGAGCTCTGCTCGCTGTGCAGAAGTGCCCGTTGGAAGTCCACTGGCTCACACGATTCGGTTATCATCCACTACTGCAGCTCCTGCCATTCTCTTACCATTTATAATGTAACTGCTCCCGTCTGTATACCAAGTCAGGAGTCCTGGTTTTACTAAAGGCTGATCTTCTAAGTCCTGGCGGGTCCCCGTCTCCTCAGCCAGGATTTCCTGGCAGGTATGAAGTACTTCTTTTCTTAAATCGGGGAGCAGAGTAGCTGGGTTTAGGATGGCGGGTGGGGCAAATTCTACATGATCACGATTCAGGATTAAGGTCTGGTAGTGATTCATTCTGGCATTTGACATCTATCTTTCGGGTGGTTGCCGGATTATTCTCTTTAACGCATGTGAAGCAACTACAGTGAGTTTTTGTCCCAGCGTTAGTTTGTCAGAATCTTTAACTAGGAGGGCCACAGCTGCTACTACTCTCAGGCAGGCAGGCCACCCACTACTCACGGGGTCTAATTTTTTTGACAGATAGGCGACAGGTCTCTTTCAAGGTCCCCATTGTTGGGTCAACACTCCTCGAGCTACTCCGCTCTGTTCGTCCACAAAAAGGACAAATGGGTTAGTTACGTCTGGCAATGCTAGAGTGGGTGCTGAGAGGAGGGCTTTCTTGATATCATCAAAGGCCTGTTGTTGCTCAGATCTCCAAACAAATGGGGCTGTTCCCTTGGTAAGGGGGTACAGAGGGGCGGCCAAGGAAGCATATCTGGTTATCTACAATTTACAAAACCGTGCTGTCCCCAGAAACTCGCGAACCTGGTGTGCTGTAGTGGGGACTGGAATCTGCGTCACAGTCTGCTTCCGGGCTTCAGTAAGCCACCTTTTCCCTTTTCTCAGGGAATATCCCAAATAAATCACTTGTTGTTGGCAGATCTGTGCCTTCTTAGCAGATGCTCTATACCCTAATTTGGCAAGTTCAGTCAAAAGGGCTTCAGTGGCCTCTTGGCAGGTCTCCCGGGTGGGAGCGGCTATCAATAAGTCATCAACATATTGCAGCAAAGTTACCTGTGGGTTTGAAGCTCGGTAGAAAGCCAAGTCCTGATGTAAAGCCTCATCAAAGAGGGTGGGCGAGTTCTTGAATCCTTGTGGCAAACAAGTCCAGGTCAATTGCCCAGTAGTTCCTGTGGTGGGATCTTTCTACTCAAAGGCAAACAGCGGTTGGCTGTTCTGGTGCAAGCGCAGACAAAAGAAAGCATCTTTTAGATCTAAAACTGAATACCAGTTGTTTTTTGGGGCCAGGGAGCTTAGTAAGTTATAGGGATTTGGCACGGTGGGGTGAAAGTCTTGTGTCTTTTTGTTAACTTCTCTTAAATCTTGTACTGGTCGGTAATCTCTCGTTCCTGCCTTTTTTACAGGCAGCAAGGGGGTGTTCCATGGGGATTGACATTTTACTAATATTCCCTGTTTGTAAGCTTCTGGATATGTTTCCTAATTCTATCTTTGGCTTCTTTACTCATTGGGTATTGCCTCACAGTCACTGGCAAGGCTGAAGCTTTTAGTTCTATGATTACAGGGGGCTGGTTCTTGGCGAGCCCCATGCCCGCCGTCTCCGCCCAGACTCCTGGGAATCGGTCGAGCCACTCCTGACTAATTCGGGAGGGCTCTGGCTCTATAAAAAGACAGTATTCGTCTTCTAATCTTATGGTCAGAATACCCAAGTCCAAAGGCTTATTTTCCTGATTAGTCACCAGAGGTTTCTCAGCTTGAAAAGATATTTGGGCTCTTACTTTGGTTAAGATGTCCCTTCCTAACAGGGGCGTAGGGCATTCCGGTATAATGAGGAACGAGTGACTTACTCGTCCTACTCCTAAGTCTACTGCTCTTCGGGTGGTCCATGCATATTGTTTCTGGCCTGTAGCTCTAATCACTCAAGACTTTTTGCCAGAGAGAGGGCCCTTGTCTTTAGTTAATACAGAATGTTGAGCACCAGTGTCTACTAGGAACTCAACGGGTTGCCCCTCTACTTTCAGAGTTACTCTGGGCTCGGGGAGGGGTTCCAAGCCCCGTCTTCCCTAATCTTCATCTTCCAGCAGAGACAACACCTTTTTTGGAGGCTTCTGCAGTGGCTTTTTAGGGCATTCTTTCACCCAATGTCCTTTCTCTTTGCAGTATGCACATTGATCTTTATCTAAAGGAGGCCGGTTGCCCAGGTACCCTGCCTTACTAGTTCTACTACTAGAGGGCGGGCGTCCCTTACCTTCTACTACTGCGGCCAAGATTTTTGTTAAATTTCTCTCATGCTTCTTATCCCTCCTTTCCTCTTTACTTTCTTTTTCTTTTTCTTTCTTTAATTCTTTCTCTTCTTCAATCTCTCTCTTATGATAAACTTTCTCAGCTTCTTTCATCAAATCTCTCAATGACAAATCCTGTAAGCCTTCTAGTCTCTGAAGCTTCTTTCTAATATCAGGCGCTGATTGCCTAATAAAGGCAAGAGCCACTGAAGCACTGTGTTCCTCAGAAATGGGGTCAAAAAGAGTATACCGCCTGAAGGCTTCTATCAGGCATTCTAAGAACACTGCGGGTGCTTCAGCGGCTCTCTGACTTACCTCTCTTACCTTGGCTAAATTGGTGGGGCGCCTTGCAGCCCTGCGAAGACCTGCCACCAGAGCCTGGCGATAGATGGTTAGTCGCTCTCTACCTTCTGGAGAATTAAAGTCCCAGTTGGGTCTGGTCAGTGGGAACCCCCTTTCTATATCATGAGGGAGTTGCGACGGTCGTCCATCAGCTCCAGGCACGTTCTTTCGCGCTTCCAGGAGGATCTTTTCTCTTTCTTCCGTTGTGAAGAGTACCTGTAAGAGCTGCTGACAATCATCTCAAGTGGGCTGGTGAGAGAACATCAGGGACTCTATCAGTCTCATTAGTCTCTGCGGTTCCTCTGAAAAAGGAGGGTGGTTAGCTTTCCAATTTTATAAATCAGCAGAGGAGAATGGCCAGTATTGCAGAGGTTGGAAAGGCGGGTCTCTTTCTTCCCCGAGAATGGGGGCCCCATAAGACCTGAGGGGAAAAATACCTGATGGGTCCAATGCGGCCCCTCGGCGCCACTGAGTTCCCTGGGCCGGTCCCGGAGCTTACCCCGATGCCTTGGCACCAGAGGCTAGAGGCATCGGAGGTGCCGGGGCCGGAGGCACTGGGGCCTCGGGCGCCGGGGCCTCGGGCGCCGGGGCAGAGGCAGGAGGGTAAGGAGGGGGATCATCAACTATGAGCAAGTCTTGAGTGTCAGGGTGTATTTTGGTGGTCTCTTTCCCTTTTCCATGAGGTTGAGCCTGAGCCAATAAGACTCGAGAGTTTGCTTTCTTTCGCACCCAGGGCTTTACCCAGGGCAGTGGATTTTCTACTAATTCTTGCCAGACCACAATGTAGGGCTGCTGATCCAGATGTCCCCGAGTTGAATTCTGGAAAACAACAGCTTTTACTGCAAACAGAGTGGAGAGGTCAAAAGTCCCCTCCGGGGGCCATCCAACGTTGAAAGTGGGACACTCGGAGGTACAGAAAGTCTGCCACAGCCCTTTTTTAACTTCTACTGACAAGTCATGCGCCCTTGCTCTCACTTCTGTCCAATGACCTAACGTCAGGCTAAGGGGGGTCATCACTGTCTGTCCCATTGCCAGTATAACAATTATTAGACACGTAAAGGACACATAAAACAGAGACACAAAGAGATTAGACACACAGCGGCCGCTTTTTGTCTTCCTCAGATTTATGACCAAGAACCGGAAGGAATCAGTGGGCTGATACTCTCGGCGCCCAAAAACCAACCTTATCTCATCCGGTTCACTTTTGCGGAAAAACAGGTGGGAGGCCACCAGGCGTCCATGGCCCTCCAAACTCCCCGGGGCATCCCCCAGGGTTGCAGCCTGCGGTGCTCCAAGTACGTCTACCGACCGCAGTCGCGACCCTTTATGGGACCGAGACGGCTGCCAGACAGAGGGTACCCTTTTCAGAACTCCGACCGTTCTCACTGAAAAACAGAACATAGAACACAGACAACTCAAGGCACCACTAATCTTACCTCTTCCTCCAAGAACGGCTTCAGGAGTGAAGCGGGGTGAGCGCACGATCCCGGACGAGCCCCCAAATGTTGGATTCTCCCAGAGGAGGACGCCGCCCCAAATCACTCACGGAAGGCGTCTCTTGATGCAACAAGCAAGAGGAATTTATTCGGAGGCCAGCTAGCTGGGGTCCATGTGTTAGCCCGACGCAGCGGGTCTCAACAAGGACCCCCAACACACAAAGCCAGAAGTTTTTATAGCATTTTCAAAGGGGCAGTATTTTCTACAGTCACAATACAGTGTTTTTTTTTCCATAGACACATAAATTTTCGGCTGAAGCCTCATCCTGGAGATCTGGTTAGATAAAATCACTTTCGGAATGTTTAAAGTTGTTCTAGCAAGATAAGCTTAACTGATTGAAGTTGGCTAACTAAAGGTCACTACAATTAACACTGGCTGACTAACTTGTTTTTCAAAGTTCTAGTAATTTTTCTCCTTCTAGGTTAGAAAATAGTGTTTGAGCCTTTAAGATGGCTGTGCTTATGCTAACTTTTGATTCTTCAGGTTCTACAGAGACAGAGAGGTGCTCCTCACGGTATCCAGTTGGGCTGTCGGTGTCTGATACCAGACACGCGGGCCTTTGAGAAGCCGCTGAAGTGTAGCCTCAACCTAGACTCTCGCAGTTGCCCACGGCTTTCCTCAGTCCATCGCATCCAAGGAGATGCCTCTGAAAGGGAATGCTGGCCTCCACTCAGGTGACTTTCCCTGGGACTTTCCCAGGTGACAGCTCCCAAGGGAGATGGGGGATCCACTGAGGGAGACGCAGGGGAACCTGGCACTCGAGACTTTGAGATCAGCAGCCGGGCTAGTCCCATTTAAGTGGCTGACGAGCGCCCAATGTTGTGTGCCATAGACAGCTTCCTTCTATAAGGACAGCAAAAGAAAAGACAGGCTTGGATGCTGATATTCACCTCTGAAGTTATCCCAGATGCGCCCCCAAAGGTGATGCCAGGGTTCTTGTTTGTGGAGCCGAAGAATGAGGTTCACAGTCAAGGTAGGAGGGCAAGGTAGGCTTTTATTTAGAGATAAAGTGAAAGGACAGAGCTCCCAGCTCATGCAAGGAGGGGACAAAAGAATCCGTAGTGGTGCGTTGTCTAGGGGGTTTTAAAGGCAGTTGAGGATTTTTTGAGAACATGAAAAAACTTAGGGGTGGGGACTTGTTAAGTGGTTCCTGAATATTAAAAATTAACTTAACTGTAAGGAATTTCTTGCCTTGATTTCTCTCTGGGACACTGGCACCTTGATCTGGGAGCATATCAAAAGGCTGCCTGCCCAGCCCCCAAGGTGGGCTAAGGTATTGTCTACTTGCTAAAGAATCCTGCCTCTTGAACTTCCTGGGTGTTAATATGCAATCTTATCTTTAAGATGGAATTCTTCCTGCCTTTTACCATGTCGTCTACAGCTGGGTCTACATGCCAAGTTAGTTGCTAAGTTTGCAAAATCACCTCATCAGATCTGAAGGAGGAAAGACAGCACATAGGCCTGGCCTTTTAGTATGCTAAAGCGAATCTTAAACATGGCTACAAATGATTAGCATAATAAAACATGTGCTACTCTTCTTTATCTGGGGAACATTAACTGATCTCACTGAAGAATGATTCTAGAGCTCAATGTTTAACATAGAGTTTTAGTAGAGGGTTTTCCCTGCATGTAGTTACATTGCTCTGACTGCAAATATCCCACCCTGCCCCCTCCGGAGGCCCTCACCCTACTCTGACTTCATCCATGGTCCCTGTCTCACATACATGATCTGTATTAATCAGCAGGCCTTATTTAACATTTAAAAAGTACCATGCTCCTCTATTCATTGACATTTCATTACCTGCCTAGACACTGAGAACATATGCATTTATTATAGCTGATTTAAATTATGTTGGGTAACCAAAATTAAATATTTACTTTGCCTCTGCTGTGACAGACAAGCAATAAGATACTAGTATATTTTCTTTCTTGCCCAGGTTTTGTTTTTCTTGACGTTTTCCTAATGTTTATTTTTATTTTGCATTTTGCTTCTTTAAAATTTACCTGTTTCTCTTTTTTTTTTTTTCCAAATTCTCCTTCCCTAAATTTTTCTCCTTGAACTTCATTCCTTCCCAGGATCTGTTGTTCAAATAAATTTTGCTTTCTTAATCTGTTCTACAGCTGTAATACTGGAACTTCCCTCTTCTTTCGTATTAAGTTCACTCTTCTCTTGGTTCCTCATCTTCCTTCTTGGTCAAATAACTCATTTTTCTGGATTATTTACACACAAAAAATTCCTAAGAAATGTTGCCAGGGAAACAAACTTTTGGGGTTCTTGTAATAAGTTAAAATGCTTTTATTTGTCCTTCACCATTGGTGATATTTGACCAAGTATATAATCTTAAGTGAAAAAAATGTACAGAATTTGGAAGCAATGCTTTATTGCATTCTAATATCTAGCACTGCTGATGCTTGGTGCCAATTTGATCTTTATGTCTGAATATGTATGAGATCTGCTTTTTATGTTTAGTGTTTTTGAATTTCATAGCTATGTTCTGAGTGTGGATATTTTCACTTCTTGATGGTCATTGCTTTGGTCTTTCAGTCTGAGAGACTGGAGTCCTTTGTGGAAAATTCGAACCTTTGTATTTCTTTTATGATTTCCTTGTCATCATCTTTTGTATTTTTTCTTTATGGAGTTTCCATTAGATGAATGATCGAATTTCTAGAGAAATTACCTATATAACTTACTTCTTCTCTAATGACTTTATGTATTTAGATTTTTTTTCTCTAATAAGAGATTCTTTAAATTTATCTTTCAACAATTTAGTGTATTTATTTTGACAGTCATAATCCCTTGACTTTGGCAAGCAAATTTCCTATTTGCTGTTTCTTCTTTAGCTCATTAGTCTTTTATTTTGTGCTTGTAGTATTTCTTCAAATATCTCTGGTAACAATTTCATTTATTTATTTTTAACTTCCCTGCATTATGTTAGTTATTTCTGGGGCCATTTTGCTATTCATTTATCTTTGTTTTTCTTTTTCATGGCATACATTCTCTTTTCAAATTTTCAGTAGCTGCTTGCTGTCCAATTCCATGTAAAACGCTAGCAGTACTGACTGTGAGCCCAGATGGGCCTGTCCACGCAGGCACTGCTTGACCATGGCAGTTGAGAAAGCTGTTTGTTTTGAGAAAACAAATTTGAGAACAGGTTTGGGTCTGGAGTACTTGCACCTACTCTGCTCTAGACCTCTCCAAAGTCACCATGACATCCTCTTGGACAAGAACCCTTGGTTGCTAGTTTGGGAAGTAGAGAGACAACTCTGGCCTTTGCATTTGCAACCAACTCTGTCCTGCTTCGGTAGTCACTTCTTTTCATCTGCTTTTGGTCTTCCAAAAATTTTTTGAAAGCTCTCTTCTCCAGTGACTGCCATCATTAGTATGACTTTCTACTTTTGTTATTTCTTCTTCCCATCTGAATGTATCTTAGAAAAGATCAAAGAAGAAGATATGTATTATTATAGTATAGTAATTAGAGTTGCTTTTGAATGTACAATATTGTATATAACCTCATTCTTGGACACTTATTTTGCTTTTTGGCTTTTTTTTTTTTTGGTATGATAAGAATTCCATAGATAAACATCTTTGTGTTTGTATATATTTTTTATTTAAATTGTATTTTCTTTAGGAATGCTTCACAAACTTGGAATATCTGTGTTTCAGGCCAGACAGATATTCCTAGAGTAACTTTTAAAAACATTTAAAAGATAACTTGTCTAGGAGTCAATTAAAATAATATTTACTTCAATATTGTTGGTATTTTAACATGAAAAACACACTTGGTTAAAATGGCATCTTATTTTTTTAGTAGCAGAACTTTTTAAATTCCATAAATCCATCATTTTCTCTTGTCCTTCACTTTCACAGGTAGGGAAATCTACTCAAAGTTACATCTTCACTCTTAATTTGAACTTTCTCACAGCTTATTTTTTAGAGCCATTGTTATGGGTTTTCATCAGGCTTTTACTTTTCAATTTATCTGTTGTATTTCCTTATCTTAGAAATCTCCATTTTTATCCCAGCCAGCATTTCGGGATTCTGGATTTGCATTTCAACTTCAAATCTCCCCCATTAACTCATGTTTGATATTTATTTTGATACTTTTATGTTATATACAGAATTATTCTGAGCATGGGACAAATTTTTAAAATATTTTCACTCTTCTTTCTCTGTAAATATCTCTATAGAAATGCTATTTTTATAGTAGTGGGTCCTGTTCTTCAGCTAAGAAAGAATATAAACTCATGGGACTTACCCTTTACTTATCAGTGAGTGCCAAGAATCCTCCTATCTCTCGGATTAGCTACACACAGCTTTTATGTCTTGTTTGTGCACTCTGGGTGGGTCTTGAACAAGTCCCATTACAATCATAAAGCTAGATGCTGTATAGAACTGATTTGCCCCTAACCCAGTTGCCCGTTCAGGAGGGATTCATCTAGTGCGCCTTTGGTGGATGGATCCTAAGTTTTCTACTGAGCTCATTTCTTGCTTCCTGATATTTGATGAGACAGATTTATTCTAAAAATTATAATTGCCCATAGGAACTGCTTTACAGGATCTTCCTTCCTGCAGCCTTTTATTTAGGCTTTTATCTATGAGCTTTCACCTTCCATGATGAAAGTCTTTTTCTATGTCTTCTGATTGGGTTAGGACTCAGCATGGAATAGAGGTATTAACAAAACTGGAAGTATAATGGGACTTCTGTTGTTTATTTTGTCTGGCACTGGCATTATCGATTTTGAAACCCAAGTTACCCTTCATAGTGGATATTATTACATCCTTGTGTTGCAGGTGACAAAACTTGAGCTTAGAGAGGTTAAGTGTCTAGTTTAAAGACACATTGCTACTAAGTGACAGAACAAGGAAAGAAACTCAGGTCTGTTTGACACTTCATTTCCCTATATCTCTAGAGGGCTGGCTGCCTAGTTTCTATCATTATATTTTATACCTCATAGCAGAAGTGTGGGGGTGAGCTCCAAGAATCTCCTCCTACTTTAGGGAGAGAAGTGGGCAAATCATGCAGCATCCATTCTAACAGTGTGTGTCAGTTCAGAGCTATAAGTCTTGGAGATAGTGAAAAATACTCCTAAGCTTTGACAATGCTTTGAAATTTATCCTTAGTTTTCAAAGTTGTTTGGGTTTTTATCTTTTTCAGTATCTGCTCTACTTGAGTAGAATGTTGCATTTGGGTCAAGGAGGGACTTCTAAATTAATGGCATTTTTAACGTGGAAATTAACTCAAGGCTGATGTACATTTTACAAAAAGAATGAAATGGCATTATCTGAGTCACTGGCAAGATAATTCTCCTTTGAGACCTGATTTTCTTTGAAACAAGTTTGATGAGATAGCCTGGTTTAGAAACTAAGCCTCTAGGATATCTGTGTAGAGAGGTGGTAGGGTGCAGAAAGAATGAGAAGGTTCTCTAAATAATAGAAGACAGAGTAAATGTAACATGTGCAGAGAATTCTGAATGTGAGTAAAGGAAAAGAAGAGAAAAGTGTTGGAGGGAAGAATTTATAGATGACCCTTCTCCACTGACTCAGAAGTCATCTAGTCTTTCCAGAAATTGTAAAATACTTGGCATAATTGTATTGAAGAAGAAAGCTGGTGAAGAGACTAAGTTTTACAACTAAGGGAAGATGAGGTAGAGCAGACAGTTTCCACTCAGAGGCTGCTGCATAGAGATGACCCTCTGGAGGCTACAGCAGCCCATGCAGATTATGTGCATCATTGTAGGTCTTTTTGTCAAAATATATGGCACTGATTTTCCTGAAAGTAGAGAAAATTGGACACTCTGGATGGCAGTACCACTTTTGCTTGGTTGTCAGTTTAGCACTAAGTCAGACACTGTCCCTGGATTTCTCTGGCTCTCCTCGAAAGGAGGGGCAGTGGCCAACTCATGCTTTGATCTCCAAGAGCCCGTGGAAGAGCTGAGTGCATCCTTCCTTACGAAACTCTCTTGAGGCTATATCATACATACTCTATTCACGGTCACACCTCACTGCACTTTTTACATTTATTGTTTCCATTTACTCAGCACTCACCAAACAACAAGCTTGCTACTAAATCATGAAGTGCTTTGTAAACATGGAGGAGAATTTAGTTACACTCCTTAAAAACACACTTTTTTTTTTACAATTTAAAAGTGTGCCAAAATATATAATGCATTTCTTTTTCTTTTTCATGGGCATCATTACTATACACTGGCCTTCTTTATCTCAACAAATTTATTTTAAGAAGAGGTTGGAGAAATTATACGTGAATTTTTGTGAGATTATAGGAACTTTTTCTATTGAAATATATAGGTGTGTGTACATGCATGTAAGTGGAATAATAATTGTATGTCTTGATCAATTCTCAGAAATGAATAACACCCATGTAATCAGCATCAAGATCAAGAAATAGAACATTACCAGACTTTGAAATCTGTCCATCCAGGTAATTTATTCTTCCTCCACAGTTTACTGTCCAGACTTCTAAAAGTTTAGATTAGTCATGTCTGTCTTTGAACTATATGTAAATAGAATCAAATGTAAAACACTGCTTTCTGTCTGGTGTTTTAATCAAAATTGCCTTTAAGAAGAATATCTGCTGTTGTATGCAGCAAAAGTTGTTGACTCTTACAGAATCCCATTGTATGAATATGCTTCAATATTCTAATCTTTATGAACATTGTGTGGTTTCCGGTTTGAGAGTGTTGCTGCTATGAACAGTTTTGTACATGTCTTCTGGAAAATATTTTTGGCAGATATATGCCTAATATTGGAATTACTGGGCTATAAGGTATTGAGATGTTCAGCTTTAGTGGGTTATGGTCAGAGTTTTTAAAAAACATTATGTTAGTAAACACTCTCACAAGTAATGTAGGAGAATTCTTGTTGTTCTGTGTCTTTGTAAAACACTTGGTATTGTGTGCTTTCTCATTTTAGCCATCATAAGGAATGTATAGTGATAGTATATTGTGATCTTCTTTTGCCTTTTACTGAGGGCTGTTAAATATGAACATTTTTCATATGTTTATTATATTCTTAATGTCATATTTTGTTAATACTTATTCAAGTCTTTTGGCTATTTTCAAAATTAAGTTGTCTTTCTTTATCTTATTAATATGTATATTATCAATATTCTGCATATAGGCTTTAAGCTGATACAAGACACTGTTGCCTGCTTTTGCACTATGCCAGTAGAATGTTTTGATAAACAAAAATCTTAGTGCTAATACAGTTTATCATTTTTTCGCCTTATGGTTAGTACCTTTGCAATCTTAAGAACTCATTTCCTACTCTAAATTCATGAATATGGTATTTAATGTTTTCTTTTCAGTCTTTATTGTTTTTTACTTTTACACTGAGATCTGAAATGCATTTGATACTGATTTTTTGTTTTAGCTGTTTTGCTTTAAAATTGAGGTACAGTTATGTATTTTTCCCCATGCAGATAACCTGACTAGAATCATTTACCAAAATGACCACTCTTTGTCCATTGTTGTAGAAGGTCACCTTTGACATGAAACATGTGCCATATATATGTGGTCTGTTTGGGGGTTATTATTTTACATTAGCCTATTTATTTTTCTTTCATCCCTTCATTGCTTGTTTCTTTTCATTTCTTGCCAGCATTACTCTATCACTTTACTTATTTGCTGTAGCTTGTCATGCATCTTGATGTCAAGAAGTGTAGCTCTTCCATTTTTGTTCTTTTTCTCAATATTATTTTGGTTATTCCTAATCTGTTTTAAATTTTAGAATTAGCTTCTCAACTTCCACTATTAAATCTCCTGTCCCATTATTTGGAATTGCACTGAGTTTATGTAGTACTTTCGAACAGTATGAAGTCTTTATAATATTTATTCTTGTGATACATGAACATGTTTTGTTTCATTTTCCTCAATTATGTTGTGCGCTTTTGGGTGTAGAGTATGTAGTACTCCGGGCTTTCTCCTGGGGGCCTGTTGAGTCATTTAACTGGAGCATCAAGATACTGTAAGAAATTTTACTCTCAGAGTTTGTCTTTTGTAATTTTTAACTTTGTACTTTTGCACCATAGAGTGCCAGAATTTGGCAAATGTCTTGACAGAAAATTCATCATTTGATTGAGGTCCTCTAGGTCTCCACTTTTGACTACTGGACACTCTGTGTTGCTGAAATTTCTGCTGCTTTGTCTTTTCCCAATAAGCCCCATCTTCTGAGGGTTAATCCCAGATTCCAAACCTCTAGTTATTTAAAATCCCAGATTTTGAGCCTCCAGTTACTTCCACCAAGTGGCCCCTGGAGGAAACAACTTCAGATCATGATACTGGATCATAGTCCTCTTCAGGCCTTTCAATTTTGTCTGTGCATCCTTAGCTGACCCTCCACTTAGTGAATCGTTGCTTCACACTGCTCATCTTTAGGCTTTGATAAATTACACTTTGATTTACAGAGGTTTTGTCTTAACTCTTTATCCTCTAGCCCCTCAAGCTTCAGACTTCAGTAAGTGTTGAGAGGGGAAAGTCAGCTAGATGCTGAGGACCTTGAATCTCCAGAGTTTTACTTACAACCCCCATAGCCACCAACAGCTCTGCTTGTTCTTCAGCAGCAGCCTCTGCTTGGACCAAGCCCAGAACAATGACCCAGAATTACAAGTGGACCCAAAGAAAAAAGCAACCCCTGCCCATCTTGATAGTTCTGTCATCCATTTTTTTTCCCTTCCAAATGGTTGGATTGATGAGTCTGTGATGAATTTCCTCCCTTTTGTAAGCAGCTCCCTATGACAATTATCATCTTCTTGCCCTATACCAGAAATTGGCAAATGCCTAAAGAATTTTAAAAATCACATATTGAATATCAACTCATTTTTCTTCAGTTCTCTTTTTCCCTGCTTTCAAATCCTGGCTGCCTCTGAAATAGATTTCAATAATGTCTGCAGTATCTGAACTTCATTGAAAGGATCAACTGTGTATCTATGAAGCCCTGAAAAATGAAAATGAGGAACCCCTTGTTCAAAAATTATGAACACCAGAAGAGATGGTGCAGAGGCCTTCTAAGTGCTGGGCGCTGTGCAGTGATGGCATAGGACAAACACCTTGCCCCTGATCTTGGTCACTGGATTTAGGAAGTACTGAGAAGCAGACCAAATAAACCTATTTCAGCTCTCCTTCTTCTCACTGTTTTTAAATTGAACACCTTGAAGAGGTACAAGATATCTGATATGTGTGCAAAGACATAATTATTTCTTTTTCTTTTTAATACCAGTGTATACCTGTAATTCAACTTTATCTTTTGTGAGCATGGAGCTACTGATTTAAGTGAGAAAGGATATATTTTTAATACAATGTTTCAAATGATTTATATGTGGTACTGCCATCTCTACCTGTTGACTGGGGAAATATTAAAAGCATTAGTCCCTGAAAGAATGGAATAAAATCTTCAAAATATCAGAATGTACAGCTATAAAATTATATGCATGTGAGGGAGCATCAGAGACACCTGTGTCTCATCAAATCTTTGCCTTACTCTGGCAGGATCTCCTTAGTAATTTCTATAATTTACGGTTACAGTTGTCCACATTTTCTAGGCTGCTAATGTCAGCATTCTGACTATAGATGCCTCATGCTTTTAACAACTCTGACAGAGATTTTCACTGCTCAAACACTGAATTACACTAATCTGTGAGATAATAAAATGTGCTAAATGGCACACAGCATGATATATTTACATAATTCTTTGAAATGCTTCATGTCTCTTAAAAATCTTAACAGAAAACTTCTCATGTGTCCTTATTAGGATTTTCATTTTATTTGCATTAAGGATGGGAACTGTAGCTCTCTAAAAAGATATTCAGGACCCATTTTCAACAATCATGTGCCATTTAAGAAAACACTATAACAAAGACCTTTGTGACATAAAAATAACAATAGTGACAAAGGACTTAAGACTAATCCTCCTCCTATGATTTCAACATTATAGTTTAGTAGTCCCTGAACTTATGACACTGAATTAAATATGAGTGAGACTGTTTATCTCTAATAAGACCACATGCCTAAAAGACCCTGTGTTTATTACCACAAGTAAAAATTGGTGCTTAACTGTTTTAAGTTAAATAGCACAATTACCTTTAAGCTACAAAACCCAGGCCTCTTGCAAAAACCAAAATAAAAAGAGAGTAAAAGAAGGCAATGACACCTCAACTGTGGACCTAGAATAATGGTTGTTTCTGTGTAGTGTGGATTGTCAAGAGCACAGCAGAGAATTTCCTTGGATTCATCTTCAAAGGCAAATTTCTATTATAAAAAATCATGGTAGGGGAGGGAAAGATGGCAGTGTGAGAAGTGAGGCAGAAACCTCTTCCCAAAACCACACATAACACAAAAATACGGCAAATACAACTAATTCTGAAAGAGCGGCCTAAAGACTGCAGAAAAGACTGCAACATCTGGGTAAAAGGGAAGACCTCACAGAAAGGGTAAAGTAGCAAAGCTGTGATCTGGTGGGAACCAAGCCCTTCTCCACCCCAGCTCACTGGTGGGAGGAAGAGAAATGGAGTAGGTTGGGAGTAGAAGTCCAGGACTGCTAAACACCCACCCCTGGAGATCTGATTTGGAAGCACAAACCTACATTACATGGTGCTCTGGAGATTAGTGGGGTTGGAAAGCAAAGAAAGGCAGAATACTCAGAGACTCTGAGTCCAGCTGCTTGTGGAGAACAGGTACCAACAACAGGACACTCTGGGATAAAAGAAAGGTGGGAACTTTGAAAGACTTCCCAACAATGAGAAGGGTATTAATGGGGCAAGGATTACACAGAGTTTGCTTCTCAGAGGAAAGGATAGGTGGAAAAAATCGTCCTGGTGTACTCAGCCCAGCAGGTTGGGAACTTTCAGGAGCTTCAGGCACTCCAGCACCCTGAATGGCAATGCAGCACCAAGGCCTCCAAATGTAATACACAACCTGAGGTTGGCACACTGGCTGCCCCCATCATCATGCCAGAGCAGCCTGAGGGCGGCCCCACCTATGGAAGCTAAAGGGGCATAACACAGAGGGTCCTCCCTGTATGCTCAGCCCACTGGACCTGGCAATGGAGGAAGGCACCACAGCTAGGAAGTAGGAAAGAGATCTTTCCTCCCTACAGGTGACAGTGCCATGTGCCTAATGACCTCCGCCATTGCTCCAGGTGCTGGGCAACTCCAGTTAGTATAGCTTCTGGGCACTAGAGGGCACCACCTACACAAGTTTATTATTCCATAGTAATCAATAGAGATATGAAATGGCAAAAAAAAAATTGTACAAACAAGAAACATCAGAAAGAGGACTAAGTGAAACTCAAATAAAAATTTTTATTGATAAAGATTTCAAAATAAAAATCATAAACATACCCACAGAGCTACAGAAAAATATTCACAATCTCAGAGAGAACTTCAAAAAAAAAAGATAGAAACTTTGAAAAACATTATTTGAAATGAAAAATACAATGAAGGGATCTAAAAGTAGATCAGATGAGGTAGAGGAGATGGTAAATGAAATATAAATTAAAGAACAGGAAAACAAAGAAGCTGAGGCACAGAGAGAATAAAGGATCTCTAGGAATGAAAGAATAATAAGAGAAATGTGTGACCAATACAAATGGAGCAATATTCTCACTATAGGGGTACCAGAAGAAGAGGGATAAAAAGTCTCTCTGAGAAATTATTGCTAAAAACTTCCCCAGTGTGGGGAAGGAAATAGTCTCTCAGGCCTTCAAAGTGCACATATGTCCCAACACAAGGGACTGATGCTAGACAACACCAAGACATATAATAATTAAAATGGCAAAGACCAATGACAAGAGCAGAGTATTAAAAACAACCAGAGAGAAAAAGGGTCATATATAAAGGAAAGCCCATCAGGCTATCAGATTTCTCAGCAGAAACCTTACAGGCCAAAAGGGAGTGGCATGATATATAGAAGAAATAAAACAGAAGGGCCTTGAACCAAGAATACTCTACCTGGAAAGATTATCATTTAAATTTGAAGTAGAGATTAAACAATTTCAAGATAAGCAAAAGTTGAGGAAATTTACTGCCCACAAACCACCTCTACAGTATATTTTAAAGGCACTGCTCTAGATGGAAGTGCTCCTAAGGCTAAAACAGCTGTCACAAGAGAAAATAAACCACAGTAAAGGAAGTAGACCAATTAATTACTAAGCAAATGCAAAATTAATGAACTACTCACAAAGTCAGTCAAGGAATATACAAAGAATACAGAATATGACACCTAACTTATAAAAAGTGGAGGAGGAAGAAAAAGGAGGAGAGAAAAAAAACCTTTAGGTTGTGTTTGAAATAGCATAAGGGAGTTGAGTTAGACCCTTAGAAAATAAAAAAGCTGCCCTTGAACATTTGCTAACCATCAAACTAAAGCCCGCAATGGCAATAAATATATATCTATTGATAATCACCCTAACTGTAAATGGACTGAATTTACCAATCAAAAGACATAGAGTTACAGAATGGATAAAAAACAAAACCCATCTATATGCTGCCTACAAGAGACTCACTTCAGACCCAAAGACATACACAGCCTGAAAGTAAAGGTATGGAAAAAGATATTTCATGCTATTAATAGGGAGAAAAAAGCAGGTGTTGCAGTACTTGGTCCACACAAAACAGATCTCAAAACAAAGAAAGGAACAAGAGACAAAGACAGACATTGCATTATGATAAAGGGGTCAGTCCAACAAGAGGATATAACCATTATCACAGGAGCACCAACATATGTGAAACAAGTACTAACAGAATTAATGGAGGAAATAGAATGCAATGCATTCATTTTAGGAGACTTTAACATACCACATCCTCCAAAGGAGAGATTAAGCAGACAGAAAATAAGTAAGGAGACAGAGGCACTGAACAACACATTAGAAAGGATGGACCTAATGGACATCTAAAGAACACTCCACTCAAAAGCAGCAGGATAAACACATTCTTATCAAGTGCACAAGGAACATTTTCCAGAAGAGATCTCATCCTAGGCCAGAAAAAGAGCTGCAGTAAATTCAGGAAGATTGAAATTGTGCCAACCAGCTTCTCAGGCCACAAAGGTATGAAACTAGAAATAAATTATGCAAAGAAAAGAAAGCCCAGAAACACATGGAAGCTTAACAACATGTTTCTAAACAATCAAGGGATCAATGACCAAATAAAAACAGAGTTCAAGTAATATATGGAGATAAATGAAAACAGCAATCCAACAACCCAAACCTGTGGGATTCAGTGAAGGCAGTGCTAAGAGGGAAGTATACTGCAACACATGCTTAGCTCAAGAAAGAAGAACAATCCCAAATGTTAAACTCTGAAAATCTAAACTCAGAATTAATGAAACTTGAAAAAGAAAAACAAATGAGACCCAAAGTCAGTAGAAGGAAGGACATAATAAAGTCAGAGCAGAAATAAATAAAATTGAGAAGAATAAAAACCACAGAAAGAATCAATGAAACCAGGAGCTGGCCCTTCAAGAAATTAAACAAAATACATAACCTCTAGTCAGACTTATCAAAAAAAATAGAGAGTCTACACACATAAACAGAATCAGAAGTGAGAAAGGAAAGATCACTATAGATACCATAAAAATACAAGGAATTATGAGAATACTATGAAAAAATATATGCTAACAAACTGGATAAGCTAGAAGAAATGGACAACTTTCTAGAAAAATACAATCCTCCAAGGCTTACCAAGGAAGAAATAGAAAATTTGAATAGACAAATTACCAGCAATGAAATGGAACTGGTAATCAAAACACTACTTAAGAATAAAACACCTGGACCAAATGGCTTCACCACTGAATTCTATCAAACATTTAGAGAAGACCCATCCTCCTTAAACTTTTCCAAAAAGTGGAAGAGGAAGGAATACTTACAATCTCATTCTATGAGGCCAGCATCACTCTAATACAAAAATGAGACAAAGACACCACAAAAAAAGAAAAGTACAGACCAATGTTCTTGACGAACATAGATGCAAAAATAGTCAACAAAATATTAGCAAACTGAATTAAAAATACATAAAAAATATCATCCATAATGATCAAGGGGATTTATTCCACAGATGCAAGGATTAGAAAATCCATCAACATCATACACCACATTAACAAAAAGGACAAAAATCACTTGATCATCTCAATAGATGCTGAAAAAGCATTTGACACAATAAAATATCCATTCATGATAAAAACTCAACAAATTGGGTACAGAAGGCAAGTAGCTCAACATAATAAAGGCCATACACCACAAAAAAACAGGAAGATTATACTTAACAGTGAAAAGCTGAAAGATTTTCCTCTAAGTTCCTCAGGGACAAGACAGGATGCCCACTCTCCCTACTTTTAATCAACATAGTACTGGAGCTACAGCCATCAAACAACACAAAGAAATAAAAGGCATCCATATTGGTAAGGGAAAAGTTACACTTTCACTGTTTGCCGATGACATGATACTGCACATAAAAAACCCTACAGAATCTGCTCCAAAACTACTAGAACTAGTACCTGAATTCAGAAAAGTTGCAGGATACAAAAATAATGCACAGAGATCTGTTGCATTCCTATATACTAATGATGAACTAACAGAAAGAGAAATCAGGAAAACAACTACATTTACAATTGCATCAAAAAGAATAAAATACTTAGGAATAAACCTAACCAAAGAGATGAGAGACCTATACCCTGAAAAGTTCAAGACACTACTGAGATAAATTAAGGAAGACACCAACAAATGCAAATACATCCCATGCTCATGGATAGGAGAATTAATATTGTCAAAATGGTCATCTTGCCTAAAGCAATTTACAGATTCAATCCAATCACGTTCAACATACCGACAGCATTCTTCAATGAACTAGAACAAATAGTTCTAAAATTCATATGGGAGGAGGAATTAAAGACAGTGTCATGAGAGTTGAGACAGAGGCCTCCTCCTAAAAGCACATATAATACAAAACTAGAATTAATACAACTAATCCTGAAAGAGCAACAGGAAAGAAGGCTGCATTAGGCTGCATATGACTAGAGAAAAGAACAGACTCATGGAACAGGGTAGCACACCAAAGCCATGATTTGGCAGCTTACCAGCAGAAAGAAGAGAAATGGAGCAGGGAGGGAGTGGCAGCCTGGGACTGCTGAACACTTAGTCCTGGAGATCTGCTCTGAGAGCACAAACCTACATAGCATGGTGCTCTGGAGATTAGTGGAGCTGGAAAGCTAAGATAGGTGGAATACTTGGAGAGACTGAGATTCCAGCCACTTATGGAAAACAGGGATCCACATCTGGCTGCTCTGGTACAAAAGAAAAAGGGGCAGTCTGAGAGACTTCCTAATAGCAAGAGGGCTACTAAAGGGGCAAGGATTACACAGGGCTTACTGCTAAGGAGAAAGGACAGGTAGGCAAAATTGTCTGGGTTCATTCTGCCCAGCAGGTTGGGAACTTTCAGGAGCTACAGGCACTCCATATCCCTGGCTGGATATGCAGCTCCAAGGATCCGCAACGTGATATGCAGCCTGTTGCACTTTCCTCCAATGCAGCCAAAACCTGGTTCATAAACCGGCAGCACCTGCCCTGCCATGAGGACAGCCAGAGGGAAGCATCACCTACAGCAGCTACAAACACAAAGCATAGATGCTTACACCTGTGTATTCAGCCCTCTGGTTCTTGCAGTGGAGACAGGCATAGCAGCAGGGAAGCAGGAAACAGCT